>NW_012118688.1:937390-1048521 GCF_000951035.1 Colobus angolensis palliatus
CTCTCTTTCTTTCTTTCTTTCTTTCTTTCTTTCTTTCTTTCTTTCTTTCTTTCTTTCTTTCTTTCTTTCTTTCTTTCTTTCTTTCTTTCTTTTTCTTTCTGAGATGGAGTTTCACACTTGTCACCCAGGCTGGAGTGCAATGGCACAATCTCGGCTCACTGCTACCTCCACTTCCTGGATTCAAGCGATTCTCCTGCCTCTGCCTCCCAAGTAGCCGGGATTACAGGCACCCACCACCATGCCCAGCTAGTTTTTATATTTTTAGTAAAGACTGGGTTTCACCATGTTGGCCAGGCTGGTCTTGAACTCCTGACCTCAGGTGATCCACCCACCTCGGCTTCCCAAAAGTGCTGGGATTACAGGCATGAGCCACCACACCTGGTCGAAAAACTCTCTAGCATTTCTTGTAGGACAGGTCTGGTGTTAATGAAATCCTCAGCTTTTGCTTGTCTGAGACTGTCTTTATTTCTCCTTCATGCTTAAAAGATTTTTGCCAAATATAATATTCTAGGATAAAAGATTTCTTTCCTCAAGATCTTTAAATATATTAAGCCACTCTCCTCTGCCCTGTAAGGTTTCCATTGAAAAGTCTGCAGTCAGATGTATTGGAGCTCCATTGTATGTTATTTATTTCTTTATTTTACTGACTTTAGTATCATTTTTTAATCCTTGACCTTTGGGAGCTTCATTATTAGATGCCTCGAGGTTGTCATTTTGGGGTTAAATCTGCTTAGTTTTCTATAACTTTCTTATACTTGAATGCTGATATTTTTCTCTAGATTTGGGAAGCTCTCTCATTATCTCTTTAAATAAACTTTATTCATTTATCTCTTTCTCTACCTCCTCTTTAAGGCCAGTAACTCTTAGATTTGTCCTTTTGAGGCTATTTTTATTATCTTTGTAGGTGTGCTTAATTGTTTTTTATTCTTTTTTCTTTTGTCTCCTCTGACTGTGTATTTTCAAATAGCCTGTCTTCAGCTCACCAATTCTTTCTTCTACTTGATTAATTCTGCTATTAGGAGACTCCAATGCATTCCTCAGAATGTCAGTTATATTTTTCAACTCTATAATTTCTGCTTTTTGATTATTTCAATTATTTGTTAAATTTATCTAATATAATTCTGAATTCATTCTCTGTGTTATCTTTAATTTCTTTGAAATTCCCTCAAAGCAGCTATTTTGATTTCTCTGTCTGAAAGGTTATATATCTCTGTTTCTTCGGGATTGGTCCCTGGTGCCTTATTTTGTTCATTTGGCGAGGTCATGTTTTCCTGGATGGTAATGATGCTTGTAGATATTCATCAGTGTCTGGGTATTGAAAGGTTAGGTATTTATTGTAATCTTCACAGTTTGGGCTAGTTCATGCCTGTCCTTCTTGGGAAGATTTCCACATATTTAAAGAGATTTGGGACCCAAGACCAATAACACTATGGTTTTTGCAGACTCATAGAGGCACCAACTTGGTGGTCTTGGAAATGATTGGGATGAATTCCCTGAATTTCCAGGCAGAGACTTTTGTTCTTTTCCCTTACTTTCTCCCAAATATATAGAGTCTCTCTTTGCTGAGCCACTTGGAACTGGGGATGTGGTGATGCAAGCACACCGGTGGTACCACCACTGGGACTGCACTGGGTCAGACCTGAAGCCAGCACAGCCTTGGGCCCTGCCCAAGGACCTTCCCTTTAAGGCAGTGAGTTCTCCAAGGCCCCAAGTATTTCCAGAGATGCTGTCTGGGAGCCAGAGATTGGAGTCAAAAACCTTAGCAATTTACCTAGTGTTCTACTGTACTGTGGCTAGCCTGGCACTAAAACCACAATACAAAGCATCTCCCTAACTTTCCTCCCCTTTTCACAAGCAGAAGAGCTGCTCCCTGTGGCTACCACCACCACTGGTTCATGGGAAGTTCTGCTAGGCCACTGCTGATGTTCACTTAAAGTCCAAGGGCTCTTCTGTTAGTTTGCGGTGAATGCTGTCCGACCTCGGACTCACGTCTCAGGACCGTTAGGCTCCCTTCTTTCCCAGGGCGGGTCCAGAAAGGCAGTCCCACCACCTAGACCTGGAGTCAGGAAACCCAAGAGCCATTTGGTTTTCCAGTGGGATCAGGGAGCAAATGTTGTAGGCTTCTATTCCATTATCTTGCTCCTAAACCTGTGTTATTAATTTTTAGTATGAGAAAAGAACATGATGAATGGTTAAATATCATGAATAATACTAAATGGTAATGATCTAACAAAGAACTTTTGCAGCAAGTATAGGAGACATTTGATATCTTTATAATATAAAAATAAATAAATATATTTAGAGTTTATATAAAGCTGTAAGAAACACTCTTTCAATTAAAAAAAGAATAAAAACAAGAAAGTTACTGGAAGGAAATTCAATAGCTAATAAAAAAGAAAAAGTATTTCATGTTGTTATTGATTAAAGACATATATATTAAAGAGAAATAAGAAATTTTTGTATAAATTAGTAAAGAATTTGTAAAATGTGAATGCTAATGCTGATATTAGTAAAGTGAGAAAGGCATTTTTATGCATTATAGTAGGAATATAAGAGAATGAAAAAAGAAATGTGCTAATATATATCAAGTGTCTTAAATATATCCTAACAAGTGATCAGGTTATTTGACTTTCAAGAAGCTTTTTTATAAAATAAAATAAAATAAAACCCAGCTAGAAATGGACAGAGCAGTATTTATAGTAGTAATAAGTTGGAAATGTCTCAATGGAAACTGTTCAGTTTCACAAAGCAGTTGTTCAGTCTTTTGCAAATTTTACATTTTAGAAAAAATAAATAAACAAAAGGACTCTGTTACAATTTTCATCCAAATTGCATTTTTAGTATGTGTAGTACCAATTATTAAAAATGTTGTAATTGCTAGTTATATAATTTCTGAGTGGTGAGCATTGAATTATTATGTTTTTTGAAGAATTTAACTAGTTTTAGTAAGTTTTATAGACTCAGTTCAAGTATAATGTAAGAAAGTGCAGAAGATATTGGTTAGCTTTCCAATAGTTTGTGATACCTTTTTGGAAATCAATATCAAAATGTTAAGAAAGGTGGAGAATGATTTATTCACCATCATCTTAATATCAGTCTAAATGGTTAGCTGGATAGCTGGATTAATACTTTGTGGGCCAAATGAAGTAAATATAAATTATATTTATTTTATGGGTTATATCAATACACTGATGCTTTATATGAATAAGACAATACAATTTAATCTAAATTATTTTTCTGCAAAAATAAAATATTTTACATTTAGGAAAAAAAGCATAAAACAAATACCCATACAGTTATTTGTATATATTAAGATAAACTTATAATGCATGTGATTCTTAATCTACAATCTTTTCTGGACAATGTCCTTATAGTCCTCATTCTACAGAGTTGCTTATAAAATTCAATTTCAGTCAATATTGCCAGTTGCCTAAAATCTTACTCTTCCCTGGCTGCTCCCATCACGGCTTTGTATCAAGTTTCCAGAAGGGTATTTAGGAATATCTCTCTGTTTATTTGACCACATGCTGAGATGACCATGGTCCAAGTCAATATGACCTCATGGTGATTTATAGCGTCACTGTGTCTAGCACTGAGAATGCATGAAACTTGGTCAGCCTCCCCATTTACTACGAGGTAGTAATTTTCCTTCAAGAGAAGCAAAAGAGCCGGTAGCATTTCCCAATACTCAGACAATTTACCAATCTCAATTTCCCTCCAGCATCCCCTTTTGCTACTTTCAAAATTATGATCTTCTTTCTTCTAGTCTAACACTATCCTTCCAAGGAACATAGACTTCAGAAAAACAAAATTCAAGGAGATTGTTGTTTCCTGTCTATACAAACCTACCTTATGGAAGCATCAGAAACTGATTTGTTTTACAGTAGAGAGGAAGTAAAATATAAAGAAAAAAGAAGAAAGCATGAACTAGTAACTCAACAGCCTTAACTAGCATTATTTCTATGAATGCTTTTCTTTGAGTGTAATAAGATTTTTTTCCGTATTATCAGCTTGAACAAAAATAATTTTAAAATTCTTATATAATTAAAAAGCAATAAAAATTTGTTTTAAAAAAGATGAGTTTTTAGTTAATGTAGCAAATAAATAGTAGTACCTCTGGAAGTTTTCATTACATGCAATATTCAGTGTGTTTCCTAGAAGGTGAAATGATGTCAAATGATAGCTCTAGCTAAAAGTAAAACACATATAGTTAATTCCTTATTTCTGGAATCTTTTTTACACCCCTTTATCTAGCTTGATCTCATGTTAGGAAATTAACAGTGAAGACTTCATGCACTAATTTTTGTGGCATTGTCTGTGACTACCTCTTCAGTCCACTAATGAAGAAAAGGCCTTCAATCTTATTTTCAGTGGGGCCAGCTAATTTGTTCTGTCCTTGTTGCTGCAGAGTATACCATTCACCCCAGCCAGCTATTCCACTTTCAGCATCATTGGTCATGGGAAGAACTGAATCAGATAACATGAAACAGGAGAAGAGAAAACATCTTTCAAAGCATCATTTATTTCCCAGTAGGGAAACGTTAACATTGTCATTCCAAGGACAGAGATCCCTTTTGTTAACTCCAAGTGTAGATTAAGTCAATCTAAGGTGAGTATCTCAATCTATTCCGCAAAAATCTTTCTGGATGTAAAAATATCCAATTCCATTTGGAAATTCTTTTGCATTTGTATGAAGACTCAGACATTGAAATAGGTAGAAGCAATTCATACTTTGGAGGCTGGGGTTACAGCAATTAACACAAACCAAAAAAAAAGCGCTGCAAAACTTTTGGTTCAACAAAATCAGTGTTGAAATTCCTTTCCCATCTTCCCACAAATAATAGAAATATAATTCCAGGTTCTCTACAGTCCCATACATCAAGTTATGCAAAACGTCATTGAAAGTGCTGAATAAGAGTACTTCCTGGGTCATTTTCCCATTCTGAATCACACACAATTTTTATTCATAAGACCACATGACTAAATCCATCTGGTTATCATTTTGGGGGACATGCAAAAGGTGGGCAAGGACCTCAGTATGAATCCTCAGACCAATTTGACTGATGGAGCAGTACATTGAAACTAAATGTTATCCTAAAACACTTTCTTCTATTTTCCAATTACCACTGGAAGATCCCAAAACTTCTCCTGGGAAATATCCACACACTCTGGACTCTTTCTTAGCAATAGTAATCACTGTATGTTTATAGCAGTCATTCTTTCTCAATTTTATGTTCCCAAAATTAGTACTGTTAACAGCATGCTTTGTTTTTCTACTTAAAATTGACACTTGTGAAATTAGGTATTTAAGTGAAGTGAGTGGAAGCACTGCAAGCAAAACAAAAGAAAATTAAAAATATAAATAAAGAAAAACAAAAGCTTTATATGTGATGTTAGTAGCAGCTTTTGTGCATTTCCTTTAAGACAGAATGTCCCCTCTATTAACAATTTCCCAGATGCTTCATCAATTGGGTATGTGCCTGTTCAGCTCCTATGTACTCAGCAGATTCATTAGTGTAACCTAAAATATCCTCCATGGAAAACTGTGACAGATCGGACAGGTAGCATGCAGTGTTGCTCTAATCACTGGAATAAATGCACAAAATGTCTCCTGTGCTAAAATAAATACTCCAAGAAATATTTTTTTCTACTCAAATTACAAAAAGAGGAAACTAGACAACTCTTTGGCTAGCTTATAAATGATACAGTTGGTTTTAATACAAATAAAAGAATCTCCCTGACCTTAAAGTATGATTACTCATTTTTGTCACTTAATCTAAGATGGAGAGTGGTAGGAAATTAGACTCTAAGTCTATTCTATTTTACTGTTGATGGTCAGATGTTTAGGGCAAACTATCTTGCAACACTCAAAACTTAGAAAAATAAACATGTTATATGATTGCTGTAACAACACAAAGAAGTGATGCTTTTCAATGAAATAAGATATAGATATAAGCAAGCTACTAGATTATTGCTTACATGTACATTCTCAAACTTGCATCTGAAAGTCTCTGGGTAGTATCTGCAGTTTTAACAAATAATTAAATGAATAATGAAGCTTCAAATCTACAGTATAAGAATAGCACTCATCAGGGTTAAGCAAGACAAGGGATAACTCTGAGGCTGTGTGTTATTAAATGAAACTGGCTCTGTGTGATTAAAGTAGATGCATTAAGTCATATTACACATTGTCATTATAAAATGACACCAGTGATGATCAATTTAGATTTATGAAAAAGAAAAGTGTATCTGTATAACTACAATTCTATTATGATTTATTTTGAAATTGCCTGCTTTTATACAGCACAGAAAGTTAAAGCATCTCTATCTTGCCCCTTTAAAAGTCTCCTGACTCTCATCACATCTCTATGAATACTGCACTGTTAAAAAGATCTCCTGAAAATTTCTCAAGTTCGTTCAATATTACAGCATCTGCCAAGAAACATAAAGTCCATCTAAAAGGAAACAATAGTTCATGAGACTTCTTATTCATGATACAGTTTATGTACTTAAAAGGGACCGAATATAGACGCTTGTGTTGAACTTTGTCTCTTTCGATTAGCCTTTGAGATTTGAGGGTTTAAATCAAGTAAATGCTTTGTTATGTATATTTCACTCATCAAAGGAAATACATAAAAGGGAATCAACCTTATAATATTTTCTTCCAAATATGCTTCTTTATTTCTATTTCTATAAAGTATGGAGCTACAATTTCCTCAATTATACAAGCTCAAAAGCTCAAAGTCGTTTTTCAGTTTTCAGATTGGTTATGCATGGGGCAAGGATCTGGGAATATAAAGTAAAAAATTCTTTCCCACACAAAAAACATAAAACACACTTTGGTAGCCAGCCTACCAAGATGTACCCCAATGATCCTCTTCTCCTGGTATTCATACACTTGCATATTCCCCTCCCACTTTGAATTATGGCTGACCTATTTGAACAATAGGGTACCAGAAAAGTGACAGCGTGAGTCTTCTGAAGCTAGGTTTTAGAAGACAATGCAGCTTCTGCCTTCAGATTTTCAATTACTTACCCTGGGGGAAAGCAGTCAGCAGTCACTATGGTGTGAGGACATATTAAACAAGCTTATGGAGAAGCCTATGTGATGGCAGCCTCCTGCCAATAGCCAGCAGCAATGTGTAGGCACATGAATAAGTTATCTTGAAGGTGAATAGTCCGGCCCCAGTCAAGCCTTCAGATAATTACATCCTTGCGTAGCATCTGCCTACAATTTCATGAGATACCTCATGCCAGAACCCTACCCTCCAGCCAAATGATTCCAAAATCTCTGAACCTCAGAAACTCTTAGAGATAATATATTTTTATTATTGTTTCAAGTCACCAAGCTTTTTAAGTAATTTGTTACATACACTCATTATCACTATATAATAAGCTGCCAAATATTAGTAATTCTACCTTAAAATCTCTCATGATGCCCTTCTTTCCATTCCCATGATAAAAACCATGATTCAGAACCTCATAAGCAACTGGGTTTAGCCTTTCATTTCTCCACAACACTGTAGAGTTAATATGCTGAAGTTACAGCTCTGACCATTTCATTCTCTTGATCAAAAGTTCTAAATAGTTGTCAACTAATTTCCAACATTGGTTTCCAGTTCTTTATTCTTCCATTTAAAGGCCTTATACTGTACACCATCTTTATCTACTGCTTAGCCTCCATGTTATAATGTGTATGCCCAATGCTGGAGCCAAACTGGGTGTCAGTCCTGCCTGTAGGTATTTTCTTATGCTCTTCCCTCCACCTGAAGGCCCTCCTTATACATTTTTGAGTATCAAAGCACAGAACAAATGTTTCTAGTTTCATGGAGCCATCCTGTGTGTCCCTACTATCTGCGAGGGTTTTCTTATAAGGATGAGGTGGGAGAGCTGCACTTTTCTTGATCTCCCTTGCTCCTAATTCTTGTTTCTGCAGCATTTTCAACTGATTTCTCCAAGTGTTGTTTTCTTTTTATTCTACTTTATTCCATGCTGGACTTCATCTATTTCATTTTATTCTCTCAGACTAATGTTAAAACCTGCTGTTTATAGCAGACTTTTACTAAACGTTTAAGGTAATGGAGGAGGATTACAGAGCACTAAGAATCACTGTTAACACTGGATAGAGCTTTTGTAAAATTATTAGCAGAACTCTAAGAACATTTATGTTTTCCTTTCCATGACCATAAGTTCATGTTTTCTTACTAAGACTCAGTTTGGCAGTTTTTTCTTTTACTTTCTCAAACCCCTCATATTTCCATCATATCCTACCACCTCTCTCCTTGGCTACTATTTCCTAAGAAGACTTACTGTTTTCCCAGCAGGGCAAATCACTCAACCAAGATGATTTGAAAATAAAGAAATAATATATTTGAGATAATTTTTGCCACACTTTAGATGTAATGAGCCACAGTAGTTATTTATTCTCAGATAATCATTTTTTATATCACATGAACTTTTTTCTTTCTTATATTTTCCTGAAATTTGCTACGCCCAAGTAAAAAATAGTACCTATCCAAGTTTAATTTAGTCTTTCTCTAAATGTTTCTAAATAAACATTTATCTGCCGCCATTTGTCTATGAAATACTATCCTGAGTCTCAATATATAATGAAGCAAAACCTTGAACGTGAATTCCTAACTAGGTCTACTGTAATGCAGATATTTCTTTTCATGACAAGTCCTTCAAATCCTCTATTGCCTGGCTGAAACTACAATTCTTAAATATCCGCTGTTAACCACTTTCCCATTGAAACTCCCTCTTCCTATACTGAATCAAGACTCATGATATTCACTTCTCTTTTCCATTTGTGTAGATTATCTGGTCCTTGATCACATATGAAACCTTGACTCATGATAGAAAATATTTTATTAACTCTTTTTACAGCTTGCAACGTATTATTTTTGCTTCTAGTGGATCTTCCTTTAAGCAGCACTTGAATAATTATTTTCTGACTGCTTAACTCAAATTATGTCATTTCTCTTCTCAGAAAGATTTCAATTATTCTATTACCAACTAAGACATTAAATCCAAATTCAAGTTGGTGGTCATTTGAGGTCCCTTAGTTACACTTCTATAATTCTCTTTCCAGCTTCCTGTACTTGAGCCTTATTGTTTCCAGTTGGGATGTTTTTAAGATTCTGCTGAGTCTGTAGCAAACTGTCCCATCTCTGTTCATCTCACCTCAGTCTTGTTTGGAGAGTAGAGAGATTTCATATCCTTTAAGGATAGAATTACTATTTCAGCTTAAATAAACATTCCCATAAAATGGTATTTCTCCAATATTATGAAGATTTACAGAAGCAATGTATACTGTATTAGTCAGCTGAATATAGATGCAGAAAAATGTTTAATACAATGTAGGTGCAATTTGCTAATTATGATGAAATAGCAGAATAACGAATTATAAAAGTATCACTATGTACACTCATCAATAATAAATTTCATCAATGGAGTTTAGTGTTCATTATTCCTATTTTTCAGAGGGTAAGGTAAGCCACTATAGTGAGGGCAATTCATTATTTATATTAGTAAAGTAAGGAGGAAACTTTGTCCTTCATGGAAATATCTGGGAGAATTTTGAGTCCAGAAAAATAGTGCTAGGTGAAGCTTTGGGGAAAAGATATTTCAGTTTCACAGAATATAATATATGAAAAGAAAGGTTTGACCCATAGCCACCTTGACCCCAGTTTTCCCATTTCAAAAGCCATTCAAAATGAGGTTATCACACAAATGGAGCTTCTTTGCCTTAGGATGCTAATTATATAACATATAGTTGCCTGGCATCTGAAATTGGGAAATCCATATAATAATTATAATTTTGGTTAGATACACCTACTTCATGTATTTGTCTCCAAAAGTCCCCCAAAAAGTAATGCATTCAGATTTGATAAAACCAAAGCAACATGTAAAAAAAAAAAATTCAAAAAATAAGTAAACTATAAAACATTGGTGGAAGAAATTAAAGAATGCATAAACGAATGGAAGAACATATGCTCATGGATTAGAATGCTTAATATTTTTAAGAGGGCAATACTGCTGAAGTGATCTACAGATGCAATATCTATGAAAAATCTTGTCAACATTTTAACTGCTTTTATTGCAGAAATAGAAAAGCTGATTATAAAATTGAAATGTAATTGCAGGGACGACAAATAGCCAAATAGAAAAATAAATCTTGAAAACGAAGAACAAAGTTGGAACACTTACACTTCCTGTCCTCAAAACTCACTACAAACTATAATAATCAAAGAAGAATAGTATCACTGTAAGGATAGACATACAGATCAATGGGATAGAATTGAGAGTCTAGAAAGAACTCCATACATCTCTTATCAATTGATATTCATCAAGGATGCCAAGACGATTTAATAGAGAATGAAAAGACTTGTGCCTTCAGCAATTGGCACTGAGGAAAGTGGATATTCATATATAAAATAATACAGGGGACCCATACTTCACACAAGGTAGTCACAGAAGGGTGTAGCTTCTTTGTAGTAAAATTCAGTTAAGATTTACCATTTTAAACATTTTAAAGTGTACATGTAGTTCAGTAACATTTAGTACATTCACAATGTTTTGTCTCTTGTTCCAGAATATTTTTATCACTCCAAAGAAACTGCACCTGCTGTCTTAGTCTATTTTGTGTCACTATAAAGGAATATCTGAGGCTGAATAATTTAGAAAGAAATTTATAAGCTCATAGTTCTTCTCACTGTACAGGAAGCATGGTGCTGGCATCTGCTCAGCTTTTGGCAAGGTCTTTTGTGCTACATCAAAACATAACAAAGTCAAAGGTGAAGTGGGCATGTGAGAAGAGGGACCAAACCCGAGAAATATTCTGGCTTTATAAGAACCCACTCTCATTCTGACAGAAACTGATACATTCCTCTGATGAACAATTAAGTCTTCTGAGAGACCTCACTCACTACCAATAGAATTGCACCAAACCATTTATAAGAGATCTTCCTCCATGACACTATTAGCTCCTACCAGGCCCCAGCTCCCAACACCACCACACTGAAGACAGATTTCAACATGAGATTTAGTGGTGACAAACAAACCCACTAAGCATTCATTCTGCATTATCCTCTCCCCCCCAGCTTCTGGCAACCACCAATATGCTTTCTATCTCTATGGATCTTCTCATTATGAATATTTTATATAAATTTGAATACCCAATGTGTTACCTTTTTTGTCTGGATTTTTTCACATAACAAAATATTTTTAAGTTCCAAACATGCTGCTGCATGTATTAGCACTTCATTCCTTTTTATAGCTGAAAAATATTTGATTATGGATCTACCATAATTTTTTTTCCTTCAACTTTTCAGACATACATGTGCATGATGTGTAAGTTTGTTACATAGGTAAACTTGTGCCGTGATGGTTTGCTGCACAAATCATCCCATCACCCAGGTATTAAGCCCAGCATCCATTAGCTATTCGTGATATTCTCTGTCCTCCACTCACTCTGTGACAGGTTCCAGTGTGTGTTGTCCCCCACTTGTATCCATGTGTACTCATCATTCAGCTCCTACTTATAAGTGAGAACATGCAGTGTTTGGTTTTCTATTCCTGCATTAGTTTTCAGAGGACACTGGCTTTCAACTCCATCCATGTCCCTCCAAAGGACATGATCTCATTCCTTTTTATGGCTGTTAGTATTCCATGGTGTATATGTACCACATTTTCTTTATCCAGTCTGTCATTGATGGACATTTAGGTTGAATTCATGTCTTTGCTATTGTGAATAGTATTACAGTGAACATACATGTTCATGTGTCTTTATAATACAATGATTTATATTCCTTTGAGTATATGCCCAGTAATGGGATTGCTGGGTTAAATTGTATTCCTGCCTCTAGGTCTTTGAGGAATTGCCCACACTGTCTTCCACAATGGTTGAACAAATTTACACTCTCACCAACAGTGTAAAAGTGTTCTTATTTCTCCACAACCTTGCCAGCGTCTGTTGTTTTTTGATTTTTTAGTAATAGCCAGTGTGACTGGTATGAGATGGTATTTCATTGTGGTTTTGATTTGCATTTCTCTAATGATCAGTGATGTTGAGCTTTTTTTCATATGTTTGTTGACTGCATATATGTCTTTTTGTGAGAAGTGTCTGTTCTACAAGGCTGCAGTAACCAAAACAGCAAGGTTTTGAACAGACACATTGAACTATCTAACAGAATAGAGAACCCAGAAATAAGACCGCACATCTATAACCATCTGATCTTTGACAAACCTGACAAAAACAAGCAATGGGGACAAGATTCCTTTTTTAATAAATGGTGCTGGGATAACCGGCTAGCCATATGCAGAAAATTGAAACTGAACCCCTTCCTTACACCATATATGTAAATTAACTCAAGAGAGATTAAAGACTTAAATATCAAACCCAAAACTATAAAAACCCTAGAAGAAAATCTAGGCAATACCATTCAGGACATAGGCAAGGAAAAAGATTTCATAATGAAAATGCCACAAGCAATTTCAGCAAAAGCAGAAACTGACAAAAGGGATCTATTAGTAACTAAACTAAAAAGCTTCTGCACAGCAAAAGAAGCTATCATTAGCGCAAACAGACAACCTACAGAATGGGATAAAATTTTTGCAATCTATCCATCTGACAATGGTCTAATCTCCAGAGACTACAAGGAACTTAAATTTACTTGAAAAAAAGCTCATTAAAAAAGTAATTTCCTGTAATTCTTTTATTCCTTCATCCATTGGTGAACATTTAGTTACTTCCACCTTTTGGCTATTGTGAAGATGGCTGCTATAAACATTTATGCGCAAGTCTTTGAACACCTGTCTTCAATTTTTTTAGTATATACCTAGGAGTCAAATTGCTGTGTCTTATAGTAATTCTACCTTTAACTTATTGAAGAAACTGCAACTTATTTTACACAGTGGCCAAATCATGTTATATTCCCATAAACAATGTATGAGTGTTACAATTTATCCACATTCATACCAACATTTGTTATTATTATTTTTAAAATTATTATAGCCATCGTAGTGGAAATAAAATAGTCTCTCGTTGTTTTACATTCCTATTTTCTTACTAATGATGTTGGCAATCTTTTTATGTGCTTATTGACAATTTATATATATTTTGGAGAAATGTATTTTCAATCCTTTGCTCATTTTATAATTGGGTTATGAGGTTTTTTTTTTTTTTTTTTTGAGTTGTAGGAGTTCTTTACATATTCTGTGCTTGATCCTTATCGGATACAAGACTTATAAATATTTTTCCCATTCTCTGGGTTGTCTTTTCACTTTCTTGATAGTGATCTTTGATGCACAATATTTTAAAGGCACATTGCAGAAAGAGTTGTGTAGCATAATCGAAAATATGCATGCATGTGTGTAAATTTAGAATACTTCTATAATTTTAGTTATAATAACACTAGCTCTTGTAACAGATAATCCCCCATATCTCAGTGGCTTAAGGAAATTGAAGTTAATTTGTTGCTTATATAGCATTTAAAATGTGTGTTTCTTTTCTAAGTGAGTTTCAAACTTCTAAGTCATAATTTGGGCTCCTTCAAAATGGGAGCCTGCCATCTTCAATATCCTGATCTGTATCAAACTTGGCAGGGAAGAACACAGAGGCATTCACATGGCAGGTTTTTATGGGCCTGGCCTGAAAGTGAGACACAACACTTAGGATCACATTTCATTGGTCAAAATGCAGTCCTACGACCATACCTAACTGTAAAGGAGATAGAAATACAGTCTAGCTTTTGGTCCAGGAATAAGAAATAATATGTTTATTGAATCGCTAGGTAAGATCTTTCACAAATATTTAAGAATATAGTAACTGAACTTACCTCTAGTAAGTGAGCAGAGAGAGATTCTCAATTTTCACCCTGTAACGTTCTGTACACTTCGAATTATTTTCAATAGTCATGACTGTTAGGAGCTGAATTAGGTCCCCCTCCAAAATTCATATGTTGCATCCTTAACTCTTAGTACCTCAGAATGTGACTGTATTTGGAGAAAGGCCCACTAAAGAATTGAATAAAGTAACATGAAGCTGTTGGTGTGCGCTCCAGTTCAATCTGTGTGATAGCCTTATCAGAAGAGGAAATTTACACGTACAAAGAGACAACAGGGGCATGCTGACACACGGGAAAGACTGTGTGAAGAGCAAAAAGGGTATCTGCTAGCCAAGGAGAGGGACCTTAGGAGAAACCAAACTGTAGTCTTGAAATTCCAGGCTCCAGCATTGTGGGAAAACAATTTCTATTTTTAGGCTACCCACTCTGTGAACAAAACAGAACAGTACATCACTTCCTAGGAACAACTAAGTTTAAAATTACCTAGAAGATTAATTGGCTCAGTTAAATACTGACAGTGCCCATGTACTGCACTGAATTATAGCTTTCAAAATTTGCAGAGATGGAGAGTTAAATCTTTTTATCATTTTATTTTTTAAGTAGCTGAATTTCTACTATTGATTACTTTTCAAATTTTTCTAACTTTACTTTAAACACTGAATATTGTGACCATAAGTGGAAATTTTATGTCCCTTGCATACTGTTGTTGCTTAAGCAACAAGCAAAAATGAATATATAGATTGTTAACCCATAATTAATTTAGGAATTTACATATATGCAACAAATTAAAAATTAATGGAAGTCTAACCACATTGTGACTGGGGTGACAACTGCTAACAATTTATTACTGACACATGGGAAAAACTACAGTATAGTTTTCATCCTGTATTTGCTCTGGATTTTTTTTCTTCATTGCCCTGCTTTTGCATTGTCTTTTCTGTAACAGTAGTTGTCTAATTCTACACTCAATAGAATCCCATGGAATATTGTTATCTCATAGCTATCAGAATCAGCATGCTGATTGTGGAATTCTTAATCCAAATAATCCACATATTCTGTCCCCATTCCACAAAATTCAGCAGCTGTATTTTATTTCCTATCCTGTTTCCATGTCCGTTTGAATTGCTGCTGTTCAAATTCATGCCATATATAGTTCCACTATGTAACATTATGTCCCCAAATTCTAACAAATGCCTTTTCAGTGCCTCCTTCTTACACACTCCTCTACAGTTTGCACATACTTCTATAGATGTGAAAAGAAAAATATTCTCTCCTATAGTGATATGCTCTATTCTTCCAATGTTCTTTCATTTATGGTAATATGTTTTCTCTTTATGTAAAAAAAGCTAAATTAAGAATGTCAAACAAGGGAAGTTCAGTGGATGTTTTTTCAGTTTTAACACATAGCGTCCAGGTCTAGTACACAGTAATTGAAGACATGAACTCCTAGTCATACCGGTAATTCTCTCATAATTCTCTAAATGTGTTCCTGTGGTCTTCACTGTTCTCTGAATTTAGTCCTGTGCTTTCCACCTCTATTTTTATGAACATTTTTACTTTTCCTCTGATCATGATTTGCAGCCACTCTGTGAATCTATCATTAAAAGAGGATGGGTATTTCAGAAGCCAATGTGGGGAGTCAGGGAGTCCAGTGCTGCCTTCTTTTAAATAACTCAATATAATTGAACTGAGTAAAAGGAAACACAGTGTTTATCCACAGAAATAGTCATTAGCTTAAAAAAGATTTCCCTTAGAATCTCTTTTGAAATTTTCTCTTCTGTATATATGCATAATGTATGTATGTGCTCCCTTAGAAAATGTTTGATATCCAATTTTCCAACACATTTTTTTTTCTTTTAACTTTTATTTTAGCTTCAGGGGTACATGTGCAGGTTTGTTATATAGGTAAACTTGTGTCACAGGGGTTTGGTGTACAGATTATATCATAACCCAGGTACTAAGCATAGCACCCAATAGGTATTTTTTCTGACCCTCTCCCTCCTCCCATGCTCCACTCTCAAGTAGCCTCCAGGGTCTGTTGTTCCCCTCTTTTTGTCCATGTGTTCTCACTATTTAGCTCCCACTTATAAGTGAGAACATGTAGCATTTGGTTTCTTCTCCTGTATTAGTCACTAAGGATAATGACCTCCAGCTCTATCCATGTTGCTGCAAATGACATGATCTCATTGTATTCATGGCTGCATAGTACTCCATAGTATATATGTACCACAATTTCTTTATCCTGTCTACCATTGGTGGGCATTTAGGTTGAGTCCATGCCTTTTCTATTGAGAACAGTGCTGCACTGGACATATGTATGCATGTGTCTTTACAATGGAATGATTTATTTTCCTCTGGGTATATACCCAATAATGGGATTGCTGGGTTGAATGGTAATTCTATTTTTAGTTCTTTGAGGAATCACGGCACTGCTTTCCACAATGGCTGGACTAATTTACACTCCCACAGGAAGTGTATAAGCTTTGTTTTTCTCCACAACCTCACCAGCATCTGTTATTTTTTAATTATAGCTATTCTGACTGGTGTGAGATATTTCACTGTGGTTTTGATTTGTATTTCTTGAATGATTAGTGATAATGAGCATTTTTCATAAGCTTGTTGACTGCATGTATGCCATCTTTTGAGAAGTGTCTCTTCGTGTCCTTTGTCCATTTTTAATTTTTTTTTTTTTTGCTTGTAATTTTTTTAAAGCTCCTTATAGAATCTGGATATTAGACCTTCGTCAGAAACATAGTTTGTAGAGGCTGAGGCGGGCAGATCACTTGAGGTCAGGAGTTCGAGACCAGCCTGGCCAACATGGGGAAACCCTGTCTCCACTAAAAATACAAAATTAGCCAGGCATGGTGACAGACGCCTGTAATTCCAGCTACTCGAGAGGCTGAGGCAGGGGAATCGCTTGAACCCAGGAGGAGGAGGTTGCAGTGAACTGAGATCAGGCCACTGCACTCCAGTTTGGGTGATAGAGTGTGACTCCATCTCAAAAAATAAAAAAAAGTTTGTAAATATTTTCTCCCATTCTGTAGGTTGTCTGTTTACTCTTTTGACAGTTTAATTACATCCCATTTGTCATTATTTGCTTTGATTGCAATTGCTTTTGGCATCTTCATCATGAAATCCAGTTCCTGTGTCCAGAATGGTATTGCCTAGGTTGTCTTCCAGGGTTTTTATAGTTTGGGGTTTTACATTTAAGTTTTTAATCCATCTTGAGTTGATTTTTGTATATGGTGTAAAGAAGGAGTTCAGTTTTAATTTTTTGCATATGACTATCCAGTTACCCCAGCACCATTTATTGAGTAAGGAATTCTTTCCCCATTGCTTGTTTTTGCCAACTTTGTCGAACCTCAGATCCTTGTAGGTGTGCGGCCTTATTTCTGGGCTCCCTATTCTGTTGAATAGTTCTATGTGTTTGTTTTTATACCAGTACCATGTTGTTTTCTTTACTGTAGCCCTGTAGTATTGTTTGAAGTCATGTAAGGTGATGCCTCCCACTTTGTTCTTTTTGCTTAGGATTGCCATAGCTCTTTGGGCTCTTTTTTGGTTTCATATGAATTTTAAAATCATTTTTTTCTAGTTCTGTGAAGAATGTCATTTGTGGTTTTATACGAATAGCATTGAATCTGTAATTTGCTTTGGACGGTATGACGATTTTAATATTGATTCTTTCCATGCGTGAGCATGGAGTATTTTCCCTTTTGTTTATGTTATCTCTGATTTCTTTGAGTAGTGTTTTGTAATTCTCATTGTATATATCTTTCAGCTCCCTGATTAGCTGTAATCCTACGTATTTTATTCTTTTATTTTGGCAATTGTGAATGGGATTGTGTTTATGATTTGGCTCTCGGATTGGATATTGTTGGTGTACAGGAATCCTACTGATTTTTGTATGTTGATTTTGTATTCTGAAGCCTTGCTGAAGTTATTCTAACACAAATTTAATGGCCTCCTGTGTATGAATAATGGAAAAGTTTGGAACCTATTTGGAGAAAAGTGGTAAACTGTTTATTTTTTCTATAAATGAAATCAAGGCCTTTTCCACATGTAGCAGCAGACCATGATTATGATTCACAGAGTGAAATTACCACCTGAATCTTGAAGATTCTTACTGCATCCGCAAATAGCAGAATCTCTTTTGTTATTGTATGCACAGAGAGGCTCTCCTTCTAAGCACTCTTCTCTCAATGCACCCAAAAAACACATGGAGAAACAACACCTCCTGGGGTCCACAAACTCTGGCATCCTTACAAAAGTAAAGATAACAGAGAAGGTAATAATCTCTCTGGAAATAAATAAGATGATTCCCTTAACATAGAAAGGATGTTACAAAAAAATTCCTGTTGGAGAACAAATTGAAGCATTCTGTATAGTTTTATCTATATTTTATTTATTTGATGTATGAACTCAGTCATACCATGAGTGTTTACTGAAAGCATAAAGAAACAGATGAAAAACTGTGGCTCTGTATTTTTTTCCAGAAAGTCTCAATTTACTAAAACTAGTAAGATCATCTCATGCTGTAATGTATACAACCCAAGGCCTCTGTTATGTATTATTTTGCCTATGTTACTTATAAAATCTAAAACCTCCTTTTTCTATTTTAATTTGTAAGATTTTATAAGAAAGGCACACCATCATTATGAGTTGAGGCCAAAAATCCCACTGTGTAATCATAATATTCATCATCATGAAACTACCAACTATAGGTATTACAATAATACCTTAATGGTTAGTTTGGGGGGTTTTGTATAAATGTCACAAGTATATTATTATATGCCCAGATAATTGGGAAGGAGACGTAATAACTACTGATGTTTATAATCACATGCTAATTTTCTGCTGCTAGTAACTATGGTATTCATTTTCAATGTGGTCAGTGGAGCTCAGATATTTTATTACGTTACAGTGATTGTTGCCAGTAGAATCTTTGAATGTCAATCTTTTATATAAAAGCATAAGACTTCTAGTTTAAATTTATTAGAATAAATGGATGGGAAATCTTCCCAATTGCAGCATTATGAGAATATAGATGTCTGTATACCTAAGATATCTAAACTTGATTTGGTCTATGAAAAGTGATGGGTACAACTCAAACTAATTGAATGGAATTACATAGTCAGTGAAAGCAACTCTTTTGTCCTCTGCTTTCCACAGAATTGTCTTCATCATTGATTTTGGTTTCATGTATGTTATACTTCATTAAAGTCAATTATAGAAAATGTTTTAATAGTCTGAAATGCATATAGGATCCATTTAGGTTTAATACAACAGAAATCCTAATATTTATTAATAAATTACTCTGTATGCTAAGCATATTTTAGTCATTAGATGTAATTATACTCTCAAGCTAACTATAAATTTTTATTTTTTCTTTTCAACAAGCTTAAGTGACTAACCCAAGATTACACAGTAGCAAGCAGCACATTAACTTACCTAAATGAAGATTCACAATGCCCTCAAATGCCAAGACTGATTCTAAGTACAGGTGTACTTTGGAGATATTGCGGGTTCAGTTCCAGACCACTGAAATAAAGCGAACATCTCATTAAAGGGAGTTACACAATGTATTTGTTTCTTAGTGTATATAAAAATTATATTTGCACTATACTGTAGTCTATTAAGTGTGCAAAGTCATTAACTCTAAACAAATTTACACACCTGAGTTTAAAATATACTTTATTGCTACAAAATGCTAAAGATCATCTGAGCCTTCAGCTAATTGTAATCTTTATGCTGGTAGAGAGTCTTACCTCAATATTAATGGCTGCTGACTGATCAGGATGTCATGGTCACCATGGGCTGCAGTGCCCATGGCAATTTCCTAAAATAAGACAACAATGAAGTTGGAAATACTGATTGACTCTTCTTTGATGAAAGATTTCTCTGTAGCATGCAATGCCATTTGATAGCATTTTTACCCACAGTAGAGGTTCTTTCAAAATTCGAGTTGTTCTTCTCAAACTCTGCCTCTGCTTTATCAACTAAGTTTATAAATACACTAAATTACTTGTTGTCGTTTCAAAAATGCTCACAACCAGGAGTAGATTCCATCTCAAAAACAAACAAACAAACATTTTATTTGCTCATCCATAAGAAGCAACTTATCTATTCAAGTTTTCCCATGAGACTGCAGCAATTCAGTCACATCTTCAGGCTCCCCTTCTAATACTAGTTCTCTTGCTATTTCTACCACACCTGTAGTCTCTTTCTCCACTGAAATAATTAACCCCCTCGAAGTAATTCATGAAGGTTGAAATAAACTTCCAGATTTCTGTTATAGTTTATTTTCGACAGTTTCATGCATTATAAATGTTCTTAATGGCATCTAGAATGGTCAATCATTTTCAGAAGGTGTTTAATTTACTTTGCCCAGATTTCTCAGAGAAATGACTATAGCAGCTATAACCTTATGAAATGTATTTCTTAAATAATAAGACTTGAAAGTCAAAATTACTCCTTGATTCATGGACTGCAGAATTGATGTTGCGTTCGCAGGTAGGAAAACAACATTCATCTCCTCGTGCATCTCCATCAGAGTGCTTGGGTGCATTGTCAATAAGCAGTAATATTTTGAAAATAGTCTTTTTTTGTTCTGAGCAGCAGGTATCAACAGTGGGCTTAAAATATTCAGTAAGCCATGCTTAAACGGAAGTGCTGTTGTCCAGGCTTTGTTTTTCTACTTATAGAGCATGGGCAGAGTAGATTTTGCATCATTCTTAAGAGCTCTAACATTTTCAGGCTGGTAAATGAACACTGGCTTCAAGTTAAAGTCACCAGCTGCATTAAGCCCTAACAAGAGAGTCAGCCTATCCTTTGAAGATTTGAGGCCAGGCATCAACTTCTCCTTTTTAGCTAGGCAAGTCCTAGATGGTATCTTCTTCCAATAGAAGGATGTGTTGCATCCATTGAAAATACATTGCTTAGTGTAGCCATCTTTATCAATAATCTTAGCTAGATAATCAGGATAACTTGCCGCAACTTCTACAACAGCACTTGTTACCTCGCCTTGCACTTTTATGTTACAGAGATGGCTTCTTTCCCTAAACCTCATGAACCAACCTCTGCTACTTCAAACTTTCCATCTGTAGCTTCCTCACCTCCCTCAGTCTTCATAGAATTGGAGAGACTTAGAACCTTTCTCTTAACCAGGCTTTGGTTTAAGGGAATTTCGTGCCTTATTTGATTTTCTATCCAGACTTCTGAAACTTTCTTCCTACCAGCAATGAAGCTGTTTCACGGTCTTATGATTCATGTGTTTACTGGAGTAGCACTTTTGCTTCAATAACTTTTCCTTTGTGTTCACAACTTGGCTAATTTGTGAAAGAGGCCTAGCTTTTAACCTGTCTTAGCTTTTAACAAGCCTTCCTCACTAAGTTCAATCATTTCTAGCTTTTCATTTAAAGCAAGAGATGTATGATTCTTCCTTTCATTTGAACAATTAGAGGCCATTGTAGGGTTATTAATTGGACTGATTTTAATATGTTGTATCCCAGGGAATAGGGAGGCCTGAAGAGGGAGAGAAATGGGCCAGTTGGTTGAACGGTCAGAACACACACAACATTTGTTGATGAAATTTGCCTTCCTATTTGGGTGTATTTTGTGGTACTCCGCAACAATTACAATAGTAACATCAAGGACCACAGATCACAGATCACCATAACAGATATATAATAATGAAAAGGTTTGAAATATTTAAACAATTACCAAAATGTGACACAGAGACACAAAGTGAACACAGGCTATTAAAAAAAGTGTGCTGATAGACTTGCCCAATGCAAGGTTGTCACAAACCATTAAGCTGTAAAAAGTATCATATCTGTGAAGCACAATAAAATGAAACACAATAACAAAAATTATGCCTGTAACTCTAAAACAAATGAATTAATCAATAAAAAAGATCTAAAATCTCCAGAATAAATATTGCAAAGTGGAAGTACATTTTAGTGTCATTTTTTCAAATATTTTACCCTTTATCAAATGTTTATGAATGGAATTGACTTAATGCTAACCAAGTAGTTGCAATCCACCATGTAAATATCAAGACCAATTCTCTGTAGTCCTGGTTATTTTCTCCTTCAAATGACATTAACTATTTTTCATTGTACCAAAATATACATAACATAAAATTTACTATTTTAACCATTTTAAGTACACAGATCAGTGGCATTAAGTACATTCACATTGTTGTACACCTTTTCTTAGCATGCATCTACAGAATGTTTTCATCTTCCCAAACCGAAACTTCATACTCGTTAAACAACAATTCTCCATTCTCCCTCCCCAAGCTTCCAGCCCCTGGCAATCACCATCCTACTTTCTGTCTCTATGAATTTGATTACTCTAGGTGCCTCATATAATAAGTAGAATTATACAATCTATGTCCATTAGTGAATGGCTTATTGCAATTTTTATGATGTCTTTAAGGATTATTCATGTTGTAACATGTGTCAGAATTATCCTAGTTTTTAAGGCTGAATATGTCACTGTATGTATATACCACATTTTGCTTATTAGTTTATATATTAAGGGACATTTGAGTTACTTCTACCTTCCAGCTGTTGTTAATAATGCTGCTATTAGCACAGACGTACAGATCATCTGCTCCAGTCCTTGTTTTCGGTTCCTTTGTGCATATGTCCAGAATTGGAATTCCTGGATAGTAAGGTAATTCTATCTTTAATTTTTTGAGAAACCGCCAGACTGTTTTACACAGTCAGTGGCTGCACCATTTGACCTTCTCATCAGCAATGTACAAGGGTTCCAATTTCTCCACATCTATACCAACACTTACCATTTCCTGGTTGTATTTGTTGTTATTGTTGTTGTTGTTAATAGCTGTTCTAATAGGTGTGAATTTTGATTTGCATCCCTGTAATAACTGATGATGTTGAACATCTTTTCTTGTGTTTATTGGACATTTGTGTACTTTTGAAGAAATGTCTATTTAAGCCCTTTGCCCATTTTGAATTGGGTGTATTTGGTTCTTGTGTTTTAGCAGTTTTTAATATATGGTGGATATTAATATCTTACCAGATATGTAATTTGCAAATATTTTCACTCATTTTATGCATTTTTTTACTCTGTTCATAGTATATTTTGACACAAATCATTTTAATTTGAATGAAGTCCAATTTATTTATTTTTTCTTTTGTTGTCTGTGCTTTTGGTATCATATTCAAGAAATTATTGCCAAATACAATATTATGAAGCTTTTCCTCTATGTTTTCTCCTGAGTTTTATTGCTTTAGATCTTATAGTTTAGCTCTTTGATCCAGTTTGTTAATGTTTTGTGTATGAAATAAAATATGTTTCTAACTGTATTCGTTTGCATGTGACTATCCACTTTCCCCAACACTGTTTGTCTTTTCGTCATTGAATCATTTTGCCACTTTGACCAAATGCAATTCGAATGTATATATAAAGGTTTATTTCTGAGTTCTCTATTATATTCCCTTTATCTATATATCTGTCTTTATGACAGCCTCACACTGCTTTGATTACTATAGCTATGTAGATTTGAAATCAGGAAATGTGACATCTCTAACTTTATTTTTATTTTTTATTTTTTTGAGACAGAGTCTCACTCTGTCGCCCAGGGTGGAGTGCAGTGGCTTGATCTTGGCTCATTGTAACCTCTGCCCTCCGAGTTCATGTGTTTCTCCTGCCTCAGCCTCTCCAGTAGCTGGAATTACAGGTGCCTGCTACCACGCTCGGCTGATTTTTGTATTTTTAGTAGAGATGGGGTTTCACGATCTTGGCCAGGCTGGTCTTGAACTCCTGATCTCATGATCCACCCCCCTTGGCCTCCCAAAGTGCTAGGATTACAGGTGTGAGCCACCGTACCCGGCCTATTTTTATTTTTTAGCATTGTTTTGGCTATTCTGCATCCTATGAAATTGCACATGAATTTTAGGATGGATTTTTCTATTTTCTGCAAAAATATTTCTGGAATTTGGGTAGAGATTGCATTGAATCTGTAGATTGTTCTATGTGCAATAGATATCTTAATAATATTAAGTCTTCTAATCTATGAACATCAGGTTTATTTGCATTTATTTACGTCCTCCTTAACTTTTTCAGCAACATTTTATAACTTTCAGTGTGCAAGTCTTTTGCTTCTTTGATTAATCTTATTTCTAAGTATTTTATTCTTTTTGATGTTATTGTAAATTGAATTTTCTTAATTGTTTTGGGAGTTGTTCACTGGTGGTGTATGAAAATGCAACTTATTTTATGTTTGATTTTGTATCCTGCAACTTGGCTGAATTCATTTATTAATTTTAACAATTTTTATAACATCTTTAGAATTCTTCACATGATTATGCCATCTGCAGATAGAGATAATTTTACTTCTTCTTTTCTAATTTAGATGCCTTTTCTGCCTTATTGCACTTTAATTCTTATTTTCTGATCTAATTAATGATGATGATTAAACTCAATTGTATCAGAACACACCCATTTTACAGAAAATTTTATTTTATTTTATTTTATTTTATTTTATTTTATTTTATTTTATTTTATTGAGACGGAGTCTTGCTCTGTCACCCAGGCTGGAGTGCAGTGGCACGATCTCAGCTGACTGCAACCTCTGCCTCCCGGGTTCAAGTGATTCTCCTACCTCAGCCTCCCATGTGCCTGAGACTACAGGCACGTGCCACCATGCCTGGCTAATTTTTGTATGTTTTAGTAGAGACAGGGTTTCACCATGTTGGCCAGGCTGATCTCGAGCTCCTGACCTCGGCATCCAAAAGTGCTGGGATTATAGGCGTGAGCCGCAGTGCCCAGCCTAGAGAATTTTAAATTAAATATTTAACTAATATTTAATTAAAATTACATGTGTCCTAGATAGGCTTACATATATGAAACAAATATAAACCTTGGATTCAAGAAGTTTATGATCTCCTATTAAGTTTAATTCTAGTACTGCTGTGGTTCAAGGTTTCTGTGCCCTTCTCAATTCATGTTGAATCCTAATTTTCAACGCAGTAGTAGTATTATGATGTATGGTCTCTAGGAAGTCCTTCAGTAATTAGGGTCTTGTCCTCATGAATGAGATTAGGTTTTTATAAAAGAGTTTGATGGAAGGAATTTGCCCCTTTTCATTCTTTCCATCCCTTCCACCCACATGAGGACACAACATTGCTCTTCTCCTGAGGATGCAGTGACAAGGTGACATCCTGGAAGCAGAAAGCAGGCCTCATCAGGCACCAGTCCTGCTGGCGCATTGATCTGGTACTTCTCAGCTTCCAGAACTGTACAAAATAAATTTGTTTTTTATACATTACCTAGTCTTAGGCTTTTAAAACAAGTATCTATAACAGTACTAGCAGACAAAGACAAGTACCATATACTTGCGTAGGCATGCACCACATGACAACATTTTGGTCAGCAAAGAACTGAATATAGGAGGGTGGCTACATAAAATTATAATGGAGATTTAAAAATCTTATTTTCTAGTATTTACAATACTATTTTTTTATCATTATTTTAGAATATACTCTTTCTATTTACACTCTATTTACACTGCCTGCTTACAAAAAAAAAAAAGTTAATGGTTAAACAGTTTTAGGCAGGTCCTTCAGAAGGTATTCCAGAAGAATGCGTTGTGATCACAGGAGATGACAGCTCTATGTGTGTCATTGACCCTGATGACCTTGCAGTCGTACAAGATGTGGAGTTGAACGACAGTGATATTGATCCTGACCCTGTGCAGGCCTAGGTTAATGTGTGTGTTTATGGCTTAGTTTTTAAGAAAAAAAAATTAAAATAAAAGCTTATAGAGTAAGGATATAAAGAAAAAATATTTTTGGACAGTTATGCAACGTGTTTGTGTTTTTAATCTGTGTTATTACCAGAGTGGAAAAGTTGACAATTTTAAAGTTTATAAAGTACAAAAGTTACAGTAAGCTAACATTAATTTACTATTAAAGATAAATAATATGTTAATAAATCCAGTGTAGCCTAAGTGTGCAGTGGTTTTTTTTTGTTTGTTTTTTTGTTTCTTGAGATGGAGTCTGGCTCCGTTGCCCAGGCTGGAGTGCAGTGGCACCATCTTGGCTCACTGCAAGCTCCGCCTCCCAGGTTCATGCCATTCTCCTGCCTCAGCCTCCCGAGTAGCTGGGACTACAGGCACCGGCCACTACGCCCGGCTGATTTTTTATATTTTTAGTAGAGACGGGGTTTCACCTTGGTCTTGACCTCCTGACCTCGTGATCCCCCCGCCTCGGCCTCTCAAAGTGCTGAGATTACAGGCGTCAGCCATTGCGCCCGGCCGTGTACAGGGTTTATAAAATCTACAGTAGTATATAGTAATGCCCCAGGTTCACATTAACTCAATACTCACTCCTTGACTCACCCAGAGCAACTTCCAATCATGCATTTCCATTCATGGTAAGTGCCCTATACAGGTGTATCATTTTAAAAAAATCTTTTATTCCATAATTTTACCATACTGTTTCTATGTTTAGATATATGTAGATACCCAAATACTTACCATTGTGTTAGAATTGCCTATAGTATTCAGTACAGTTACACGCTGTACAGGTATATAACCTAGGAGCAATAAGCTATACTATACAGCCTAGGTGTGCAAAGACTATACCACTCAGTCTTGTGTAAGTACACTATATAATGTTAGACAAAATTGTCTGAGGACGATGCATTTCTAAGAACATGTCACAGTCACTAAGTGAGGCATAACTCTAATTCAAGATAGACATTTAAGAAACAGAATCTACGTGATCTGCTGCTTTTCCCATTGTTATGATTACCTTAAGAGGCAAATGAACCTGCGCTCAAACTTTTGTTCTGATGTCTGAGAATGACGACACCACACTCACACCAAGAGGGTATGAAACGGTTAACTACTTACTTATTTGAAATCTCCAGGGAGAACACACAGGCTTTAAGTGACTTGAGAGCAAGAAAAGAAGAATTACCTGGTTTTTTTTTTTTTTAAATTTTGGCTAGGGAATGGGACTGAGATGAGAGTTCCTATGAGGGCAGGAATTTGTGTTGCTTGAATTTCCTGCCCCTGTCAGAGAACAAAGAAGGTAGGTTTTCTTATTAGCTTGCCCAGGTGCAGGGCACAGCAGGCAGAGGAAAAGGTCTGGCATAAAAGCTGTCAGCAGTAAAACATTTCAAACATGGAGTCAGACTCCCTGTTAAACTTTTCTACTACTGGCGAACATTTAATTTGCTTTGAGTTTTGTGTTGTTAAGAATAATATGGCTATGAACATTCTTGTACATGTCTTTGGTAAATACATGAATGTATTTCTGTTGATTATATGCCAAGAAGTAGAAAAGCCGGGTCTTAGAGTATGCTTATGTTCTGTTTTAGCAGGTACTGCCGAGCAATTTTCCAAAGAGGTTGTACCAATTCACACTTTCACCCAAAGTCAAATTAAGTCCTGGTGGCTCTGCATCCTCATCAATACTTGATATTTTCTATCGTTTTAATTTTAGTCATTCTATCATTGTTATTTGCAGGATTAAAGAAATCATGAGTAGGCTGCTAAGATTTGGCTCTGCGTCCCCACCAAAATCTCATGTTGAATTGTAATCTCTAATCTTGGAGGTGGAGTCTAGTGGGAGGTGATTGGATCATGAAAGTGGTTTCTAATGATTTAGCACCATCCCCTGTCTCATGATGGAGTTCTCACGAGATCTAGTTGTTTAAAAGTTTAAAAGTGAAGTGCATAGCACTTCACCCTTTGTTCTCTCTCCTGCTGCCATATGAAGATGTGCTTGCTTCCCCTTTGCCCTTCTGCCGTGATTGAAATTTCCCTGAGGCCTTCCCAGCCATGCCTGTTATAGACCTGTGAAACTGTGAGTCAATTAAACTTCTTTCTTTTATAAATTACTGAGTCTCAGGTAGTTGTTTATAACAATGGCAGAATGGACTAATACAGGAGTTTATGTATTTCTAGCCCCAAAACATGTTACCATCATCATCATCATCAACATCATGTTAAAGGCAAACTTTGCATTGCAAATATCAAGGCATTATCACTTATTATAAATAGGAAATTAATAGAAAATTAACGAATACCCACCATAGAGAAAACTAAAGTTAAAGTTTTCTTTTCCTTTTTATTTTTTTCTTTTTTTGAGATAGAGTCTCGCTCTGTTACCCAGGCTGGAGTGCAGTGGCATGTTTTAGGCTCACTGCAACCTCTGCTTCCTAGGTTCAAGTTATTCCCCTGCCTCAGCCTCCCGAGTAGCTGGGATTACAGGCACATACCACCACGCCCGGCTAATTTTTTGTATTTTTGGTAGAGATGTGGTTTCGCCCTGTTGGCCAGGCTGGTCTCGAACTCCTGACCTCAGGTGATCCACCCACCTCGGCCTCCCAGAGTGCTGGGGTTACAGGTGTGAGCCACCATGCTGGCCTGCTCACAGTTTTCTTGTCAGACTTCTCTGAATATGCACACTCTTAATTAGTTTCTAACAGATACAGTATTTTGAATGTTTCCCCCTTAAGGCTATTTATATGCAAATGTTGTTGTCTCTAAGTTGAGCTAGTCTCATGCTTTGACCCCAGGCTGAGCCCATCTGGCTATTCGGACAGCCTAAGCACACCCATCTGCCAAAAGGCAAGTTTGTATATATGGACTCTTCTGTCTCCACTGTAGGTCTTCAGCCAGCTCCAGGTGCCTTCAGTATGCTGCAGAACTTCTTGCTTACAGTGCAAAACTTTTTGCATATTAGCCAGTTTGGTTGATTCAAGTTAACCATATGTGTTCATTTTTAAAGAAGTATTTTATTATTCTCTCATAAGCTGCTTATCGATCTACTCTTAAAGAAGATATAGTGCAAAGGACAAGATCTAAATAGAGTAAAACCAATTGTCCTGTACACTCTGCAGCGAGACATGTTAAATATAAGCAATTTCAAAAATATAACATTTAACCAATATTAATGGTCTGAAACAGAAACTTCCTTGACACCATAGCAAAAACGAATCTTTCTGGGAAAATTCTGAAAACCTTTTTCGAGATGCTTAACCTCTGGTTGGTCATATAGGAACTCAGCTTCACTTTTTCCCACCTTCTTCATAATCTTTCTTCCCTTGCCTACACAGGCACATGGTCTGGCTATACATCCATCACTGTGTGGCTGATGGAAGGCCTAAGTGCTCAGTGTTTTTACTGGCGTGCTTTAAAATTTCTTCTAAGTATAAAGCCTCCAGCGATTCAAGCTAGACATTTTTGAGTGTTTCCTAGGCTTGTTATCTATTGTAAATGCTGTTATATCCTAAGTGTGTTATGTACATGAGAGTAGACGTTCTTAAATATTTTGTCTTCATTGTCTTATACTTACTAAACTCTCGAGAGATTCCTTTTGGAGTATAAAATGTCACAATTCACTTATGTAAATGTTGGCTGCAGCTGAAAGCCTGTTCCACATTTAGCAAGACAAAAGAAAAGGGAATAAAGGGCATTGCAACTGAGCCTATATTATACAAATTATAAGATGTTTGTTTTACTTATTTTCCTTTCTTTTTGTCCTTTTCTTCTTTCATTCATGATTGCTATCATGTAGTCGTTTAGGTAGAGGGTAGACACTAATAATTGATTAACTTCATATTCTAACCCCCAGGAGCTACTTGCAAGACTAATGAACGTGTTTTCCTCTTAAACAACAATGATCCTTAGGTCATACAGACCTCCTTGATGGCATCCAGAAGTTTGATCAGCTGAGCAATGCAAGCAGCTTTGAGTATCCATAAATCTCATGTCCCGCATTCCTATCTTACTCATAAAATCCCCAATTATGTTCAAATGCAGGTTGAATTTGAGAGTTTGCCGCCTGCCCCTTCACTTTGGCCAAATCAAATAAACATTCTCTGCTCCTAAGTGCTAATGTGTCAGTGTTTGGCTTACTGAGCACTGGGTACTCAAACCTAAATTCTGGACTTCTACAACAGTATTTGGGACATTTCTTTAAAGGAATAGAAAATAAGGGCAGTCATTCTGAAGAAAGGAAATGATATTACTTACTGAACAAGACTATCTCAACATTGCTTTCAGCTTGACTCAACTTTAGTAGAAAGATCTCCTGACTGGAGTCTTCTGGCCTGCCTTTCTTGAGGTATTTACTTTAGAAAACTTACAACTGCAGATCATTTCTTTGCCCCTTTGAAACGTATATAAATCGTATCCCAGCATCTTGCTAGTTTCCCAATCCAGGTAATATCTTTCTCAAGGACCTGGGATCCATCTTTTTGAAATGTAAACATTAAAGGTGATAGAGTAATAGTACTTCTATCTCCCAGCCTCTGTGTGAGGGTAGAAGCCTAACTTGGAAAGGAGCCAATTAAAAAACACAGATGGCCTAATCACAGTGGAAAATATTTGCAAACTCAAGAATAACTCAATGCGCTCCACAATGTGATCCACATTGATCAACCTTCCCCCAACATCCTCTAGTAATTTTCCAATAGCTCACCCCAGTGTTAAAAAAACCTTTCACCTGTTGCAATAGCCTGAGTAAAATCTGTTTTCATCCTCCAAATTTTATGCTCCCAGGGTCCAGTCCCAGCTTTGAGTATTTTATATGTTTAAATCAATTTTGATAATGGCATTTGAGTCTCATAGAAATGCTGCATATCCTGCCCTCGAAGAGTTTACATTCTGAAATGGCTAATGCTACAAGATTCTACTTTATACAATTTGAAATGAGATGCAATCACTTAGTTTGGAAATAAGAACAGCTTCAGAGAAAACAAGTTTTTAGGCAGATCCAAATGAATGATGTAATAAGGAATCCTTCAAAAAATCCCAGATGAATCCTGAAACCTGTTGACAATGTTATCTTGTAGAAATAAGTGAAGACAAATCCCATGAGAATAACTAAAGGCTATTTATTCAGAGATTGCTAGAGCAAAGGAATCAGCCACCATCACATGCATTTTGCAGAGATTCAAAGGCAAACAGAAGATTTGGAAAGCGTTGTGGTGTATAGACACAAAGGCTTCAGGCATGAAACTTAACTGATTGGAGGTTGCTGGCATGGGGAAGTTGGAGGTGGGCTAACTAGAAGTGGGCATCTTATTGAACTTTAACTTTCTCTGGTTGGCCCTGAATTGGAAGTAGACGAAAAATACAAGGAAGCTAGCAGTGATTGACAAAGTTTTGATAATTCTGGACTAATTACTCAGAAGCTGTACTCTAACTTCCCAGACAGGTTGCTTCAAAATGTGCAGGTCAGAGTTCTATGGCCATAGATCGTCTAGTCAATGTCCTTTTTTCTGTTATTGATAACATGTTCTTTATCTTTAGCAAAGTAGGGACATTACAGACTCTTTCCTGTCCTGTTGTTTTACATATAAAGCAACAGATAATTATATTTGGATTTACCATTGGTTCGTAATTTCTGTCCCAGGCAAAGTAATACAGTGATTATCTCCCTTCCTCATCATGTCTCTGTAGAAACAGTGCAAGTTATAAGGGAGAGTATTTTTACACCTTGTCATTGATAAATGACTGAGTAATGACAGGCCCAAATTCCGGGAATATTCTGGACAACAACAAAAAAAAAACTCCTCTTTTTGTAAGAGCTGGCACATTCTGTGGGAAATATCTGGGCAGTTTTAGGCATTGATGCTAAAAAGAGAATAAAGGACACTGTGAAACTTTTTTTTTTTCAGTCTTTGTCCTTCAATTTCCTGAAAAACATATGTCTATATGATTTTAAAGATAATAGTGTGCTATGGAGAATGGAGAGATAGCAAAAACCAAAATAAATGAGGTTAATTTTAGCAAATGGGCTGATGTCTGGGTTGGGCATTTGAGATAAAGGGAAACCAGAGACAAGACAGGCTGTGAACATGTTCAAAATAATCATCCAATGTGGAGCACACTGATAGAAGTGGCATAGTGATAGCACTACAGTGGTAGTAAAAGACAAGAACCTGAAGCTACAAATAAACTATGCTACACATTACCCTGGATGTCTAGATTTTATTAAATGAGTGGTAGGTAATCTTCAATAGCATGCATATCTTTTTGTGGCAATGGATAATGACAGAATAGTTCCACTCAGGGGAAAGGGACATGCAGGATCTTGCAAGCCAGGACTACACAGGCTTGTTCTGGGGTAAAATAACTCAGAAATAGGGATTCTCCCACAAGAAAAGCATCAGCACAAGTTTTAATTCATAAAAGTCAGATGTGTAGACAATGCAGGACAGCCAGAGAGGCTGTATAGAAGTCAGAATATGTTGTGAGAAGTCACAGAGAGTGAAGTTTTCAGGATTATGTAAACACTGGGTTATAAGGAGTAAAAGAGGCAAACCATGACTCGTGAGCAGGCTCCATGTATAGGAGAGCAAGACAAAGTAAGACCAAGCTCAGTGAAACAATAGCAGCAAATAAATAATTACAATCAAAGTGTAGTTGATTTGCCTTTCTCTGACGATTAGTGATATTGAACATTTTTTTCATGTTTTATATATGTTTTTTCAAGATGTACAACCTGCTTGTACATCTTCTTTTGTGAAGTGTTTGTTCATGTTGTTTGCCCATTTTCAGTGGATTATTTGTTTTCTGCTTGTGATTTAAGTTCTTTGCAGATTCTGGATATTAGACCTTTGTCAGACTCAAAGTTTGCAAATGTTTTCTCCCTTTCAGTAGGTTGTCTGTTTACTCTGTTGCTAGTCTCTTTTATTGTACAGAAAACAAATGCAAATCAAAACCACAATAAGATACTATCTCACACAAGTCAGAATGTGTATTATTAAAAAGTTAAAAAATAACTGATGCTGGTGAGGCTGTGGAGAACAGGGAAGGCTCATACACTGTTGAATGGAATGCAGGTTAGTTCAGCCACTGTGGAAAGTCATTTGGAGATTTCTCAAAGAACTTTAAGGACAACTATTATTTGACATAGCAACCCCATTACTGGGTGTATACCCAAAAGGAAATTAATTGTTCTACCAAAACTACACATGTACTCGAATGTTCATCATAGTGCTATTGGTTTGGATAGAAAATTTTTGGTACATAAACAACATGGAATACTACATAGTTATAAAAGAATGAAAATGTAGTTAAGGATTGGAAGCACCACATTAGTTCACAAAATTTGTTATGTTGAGGTGAACCCATTTTTCCACTTATAAAAATGTATAAAATATTTCACACAAAAACATTCATGCTATAATGTGTTAACTTTTCCCCTGACACTAGAGTTACAGGAATTCCTCTGTAACAACTTGCAAATCTCAGGGAATCAAGAGTGGATGTGGACAGGACTTGAAAGCATGACAGAGCAAATCAGCACATGGACAAACTATGCTCAATCTTTTGTAAAAAAATTCTCTGAGACATTGATTTTAGGTTATCTAGCAGCATAATGTGTTCATCGTGTTTACTTTCAAACTACTGTGTTTTGTCTTCAACTTTAGTGTTGAGTGGCTCTTCTATGCTATAGAAATACACTGCCTGATTAGTTTTTCTCCCTCCATCATGGGATTCAGCTACCAACCCAGAAGGGTGTGTTTTTGCCAAAAGCTTGATCACTCTACCATAGGTCATTTCAATTGTCAAAGAGTCCCTTATATATTTTTCCATAATATATTTAGGAAAAAAATCGTAATAAATTTGGTTTAGGGGTTACAATGAAGCACACAAAGATAGCTTAAAATTATAAAATATATATTGGCTTTCTTCTGGGGAGAGGAAAAATGTAGTGTTATGAGGCCAGAGGAAGCCTGGGTCAGAACAAAGATGCATCAGTAGAAAGGATATAGCCCTCTTTTTGGAGGCCACAATAGTCCTGGGAAAATAATAGAAGAAAAGCAAGGGGACCTCAAGTGAAAATAAAAGCAACATAAAAATTTGGAGAATTTACTCCATATTTTAAAGCATATTTTCCACTAAAATATATTAATGGAGATTTAATTTGAAAATAATAATATCTTCCACTAAAATGTGCAGTAAAACGTGGCACAAAAGTGTGGCAGATATCTACTGCACTATGTTCTCAACACACATTATCTGTTTACTTTTCACCAGAATTCTATAAAGTAGGCACAATTTTATGACAAGTTTTAAATATTATGGAAATAAGGGTCAGAGCTCTGCAGAAGAGCCAGAATTTGTACTCAAACACTCATCAGGACTTTGGCTTTTTAACCAAAATTCTAAGCCAGTTAAAATAGGGACTCACTTCCCTATTATTCACATAGCTAGTCCCAGGTAATTGTAATAAAGTTCAGCAATTTGCTGAGATTACACAGCTGGTAAGTGGTAGAAACAAACTTAGATTCTGAAATAGCATGTAAAGTATTATAACTAAGAAAGACCTGGTAAAAGGATTCACAGTCATGAGAACAGCCTTCCTATAATAAACTACTATAAAACTGGATAAAATATATTATTAAACTATTATCTTCAGGCATTGGTCAACAGTCGGTGCAAGATTGTGGTCCATGAGATGAACAAATGAGACTTTATGATTACTCCAGCTTATTGAGTTTCCAAGCTACAGTGTAGAAAGTGTCAAATCAAATGGAGTCCAGTGATCTCACTGAGTTGGTAAGATAAATATTAATGTTAATGGAAATTTAGGCAGCTGGAATTTGAGGGACCAAATATTGAAGAGGAGGGAGCTATACAAAGATAAGTTTACCAAAAGCTGAGAAAATAACCACTAGAAACAGTAATCTTGTTCCTAGAACTCATACAAGGGTGAGACTAATCTGTGTTTCTACCAGGCAAGAACTCAGAAGAATATCACCATTTTAGTGAGATTTAACTAATTTTAGAATAAATACTATTTTGGACCTTCCTTAACAAAGTTTAAAACTAAGTTCTGAAAGGATTGTATTCATTATAAGTAAATAACTCTGTGCTAGAAGAAAGTCAAAGGCTCTTTAAAGAAATGTAATGGAATTTATTATGCAATACAGTAATAATCACAGTTCCAGGCATCCAGTGAAAAATTGCAAGCCATGCAAAGAAGCAAAAAATTATGATTCATTTATCAATAAATACACAAGCCCAGAAATGAGATGATTGAATTAGCAGAAAAACATCTTAAAAGATCAATTACAAATATGCTCTGTATGCTAAAGAGTGTAGAAGAAGTAGCAGACATGGTGAAGAGAGAAATGGAACATATACAAATACAAAAATGAAACTCCTAGAGATTAATATACTATATATGAATATGTTATCTACCTACTTGTCATCTATCTCAACAGTAGAGATAAAATATAATCCCCTTAAAAAGACTATGTTCTATGAAAACCCACATTAAGTATAAAGACACAGATCACAAGTAAAAAGATATTAAAAATATGCAAATGATAATCAAAGGAAAGGAGGGGTGTGTATGTTATTATTAGGATAATTAGTCTTTAGAAGAAAGAACACTTTCATAGATAAAGAGGAATACAGTTGATCCTTGAGCAAATGGGTTTGAACTGTGCAGGTCCAATTATGAGAATTTTTTCTGTCTCTGTCACCCCTCAGGCAGCAGGACCAACCTCTCCTCTTACTGTTCCTCCTCAGCCTACTCATCCTGAAGACTATGAAGGTAAAGACCTTTATGATGATTCATTTTCACTTAATAAATAATAAATATACTTTTTCTTCCTTATGATTTTCTTCATAACATGTTCTTTTTTCTAAATTACTTTAAAAACAGAGTATATAACACATTTAACATACAAAAGAGGTGTTAATCAACTCTTTACGTTATCAGTAAGGCTTCCAGTCAAAAGTAGGCCATTAACAGATTTGGTTTTGGAGATTCAAAATTTATACCCAGATTTGTACTGTTCAAGGAGTTAGCATGCCTAATCCTTGTATTGTTCAAGGGTCAACCATATTTCATAATGAAAAGAGGTCAAATTATCAACTGGATACAGTTTTAAATGTGTATGCGTACAAATTCAGAGTTTAAAAAAATATAAAGCAAAACAAGAAATAACTAAAAAATGTTAATTTCAATGTTACAATAGGACACTTCAACTTACTATTTGACAGAGTATATGAAGAGAAAATCAGTAAGGGTATGGAATATTTGAACAATACTATAAAGAAGCATGATCTAACTGACATTTATAGAACATTCCACCCAACACAGCAGAATACACATTATTTTCAAGTGCACTTGAAACATTTACCAAAATAGAACACATGCTAAGATATGAAACATTTCTCAACAAACTTAATTGTGCTGTAATTATTCATTATTGTATGAAAAAGTCTACATTGTAACCCTTACAAATTCCCATAAGCAAACAAAATTGAAATAGATCATATACGTAAATGTAAGAGAAAAAATTATAAAACTTCAAGTGGAAAGTAGGAGAAAATACTTGTGAGCTGGGTTAGGCAGCAATTTCTTAAGCAGACAAACAAATTAACCATGAAAGAAAAAAACTACAAGTTTAGCTCTTTAGAAAACATGGTTAACATTGGTAAGGAAATAAAAAGGCAACCCTAAGAGTGGGAGAAAATATTGGAAAAGCTGGATCTCATAAAGGACTTGTATCTAAAATATTTAAAAGAACTTTTATATCTCATTAATAAGAACACAATCAAATCAATTAATATGGAGAAAGACGTGAACAAATATTGAAGCAAAGAGGCTATATAAAATTTCAATAAGCATTATTAGGCACTCTGGAAATGCAAATTAAAATCGTAATGAGATACCACTACCACTCATTACTTAGCAATGTCACTCCTAGGTATTTACCCAAGAGAACGGAAAACCTATGTCTATTTAAAAAAGCCTTACATATAAATATGAATAGCAACTTTATTCACAGTAACCAAATCCTTGTAACAATTCAAACATCCATCAACTGATTAAACACACTATGGTTTACTCAAATAATGAAATATGGCTCAAAAATAAAAAGAATAAAATGTTAATACACATATAAATTTGGATGCATTGCAAAGGCATTAGGCTAAGTGAAAGAACTCAGGCACAAAATACTTCATTCTCTATGATTCCAATTTTTAGAAAAGGCAAAACTATAGTGAAAGAACAGAAAATAATTGGTTGCCAAGGAACAGGAGCCAGGCAAGGAGACTGACTACAAAGAGGCACCAGAACTTTTCAGGATACTGAAAAGCTTCTATGTCTTCATTATGGTAGTGGTTACATAAATGTATTACATTTGTTATAACTCATTTAATAGTGTGTTTAAAACTGGCGAATTGGATTGTATGTGTATTATTTCGTTCTCATGCTGCTAATAAAGAAATACCTGAGACTAGGTCACTTGTAAAGAAAAGAGGTTTAATTGACTCATACGTCAGCCTGGCTGGGGAGGCCTCAGAAAACTTAATAACCATTGTGAAAGGAGAAGCAAACACATCCTTCTTCACATGTGGCAGCAAGGAGAAGTGCCAAGCAAAAGGGGGAAAAGCTGCTTATGTAACCATCAGATCTTGCCAGAACTCACTCACTATCACTACCCACATGAGGGTAACTGCCCTCATGATTCAATTATCTCCCACCGGGTCCCCCTTGTGACATTTGGGGATTATGGAAACTACAATTCAAGATGAGATTTGGGTCAAGACACAGACAAACCGTATCATTCTGCCCCTAGCCCCTCCCTAATCTCATGTCCTCACATTTGAAAACACAATCATGCCCTTCCATCAGTCCGCTAAAGTCTTAACACATTCCAGCATTAACTCAAAAGTCCAAGTCCAAACCTTCATCTGAGACAAGGCAAGTCCCTTCTTCCTATGAGCCTGGAAAATCAAAAGCAAGTTAATTATTCCCTAGATACAATGGGGCTACAGGCATTGGGTAAATACACCTATTCCAAAAGGAAGAAATTGGCCAGAACGAAGGGGCTACAGGCCCCATGCAGGTCTGAAATTCAGCAGAGCAGTCAAAGGCTCCAGAATGATCTCCTTTGACTTCATGTCTCACATCCAAGTCACGCTGATGCAAGAGGTGGGTTTCCATGGTTTTGGGCAGCTCCATGCCTGTGGCTTTGCGAGGTACAGCCTCCCTCCTGATTGCTTTCACAGGCTGGCATTAAGTGTCTGTGGTTTTTCCAGTTGCATGGTGCAAGCTGTCAGTGGATCTACCATTCTAGGGTCTGGAGGACAGTGGCACTCTTCTCACAGCTCCACTAAGAAGTGCCCCGGTGGAAACTCTGCATGGGGGCTTCAAACCCACATTTCCCTTATGCACTGCCCTAGTAGAGGTTCTCCATGAGGGCCCTGTCTCTGCAGCAAACTTATTCCTAGACATCCAGGCATTTCCATACCTCCTCTGAAATCTAGGCAGAGGTTCCAAAATCTCAATTCTTAACTTCTGTGCACCCTCAGGCTCAACACCACATTGAAGCTGCCAAGGCTTGGGGCTTGCACTCTATAAAGCAATGGCATGTGCTGTACTTTGGCCCCTTTTGGTCATGGCTAGAGCAGCTGGGATGCAGAGCACCAAGTCCTTAGGCTGCACATGGCCCTGCCCAGGAAAACATTTTTTCGTCTTGGCCTCTGGGCCTTTGATGGAAGGGGCCGTCACAAAGGTCTCTGACATCACCTCAGACATTTTCCCCATTGTCGTGGAGATTAACATTTAGCTCCTCATTACTTATGCAAATTTCTGCAGCCCACATGATGTCCTCAGAAAATGAGGTTTTCTTTTCTATTTCATTATCAGGCTGCAAATTTTCCAAACTTTTATGCTCTGTTTCCCTTTTAAAACTGAATACTTTTAAGGGCACCTAAGTCACATCCTGAATGCTTTGCTGCTTAGAAATTTCTTCTGACAGAAACCCTAAATCATCTTCCTCAAGTTCAAAGTTGCACAAGTCTCTAGGGCAGGGCAAAATACCACCAGTCTCTTTGCTAAAACATAGCAAGCATCCCCTTTACTTCAGTCCCCAACAAGTTCCTCATCTCCATCTGAGAACACCTGAGCCTGGATTTCATTGTTCATATCATTATCAGCATTTTTGTCAAAGTCATTCAGCAGTCTCTAGGAGGTTCCAAAATTTCCCATATTTTCCTGTCTTCTGAGCCCTCAAACTCTTCCAACTTCTGCCTGTCACCCAGTTCCAAAGTTGTTTCCACATTATCAGGTATCTTTACAACAGAACCCCACTCTGCCGGTACCAATTTGCTGTATTAGTCTGTTCTCTCACAGTGCTGATAAGGACATACCTGAGACAGGGTAATTTATAAAGAAAAAGAGGTTTAATAGACTCACAGTTTCATGTGGATGGGGAGGTCTCACAGTTACGGAAGAAGCCGAAAGGCACATTTTACATGGCGGCAGTCAAGAGAGAATAAGAGCCAAGTGAAAAGGAAAACCCCTTAAAAAACCATCAGAGCTCATGAGACTTATTCACTACCATGAGAAAAGTATGGAAGAAACTACCCCCATGATTCAATTATCTCCCTCTGGGTCCCTGCCACAACATGTGGGAAATATGGGGGCTACAATTCAAGATGAGATTTGTGTGGGGACACAGACAAACCATATCATTACAACGGTGGCAAAATGCTGCCAGTCTCTTTACATAGCAAGAGTGGCCTTTACCGCGGTTTCCAACAACTTCCTCATCTCCATCTGAGACCACCTCCGCCTGTACTTTGTTGTCCATATTACCATCAGCATTCTGGTCAAAGCCATTCAACAGGTCTCTAGGAAGTTCCAACCTTTCCCACATTTTCCTGTCTTTTTTGTGAGCCCTCCACACGATTCCAATCTCTGCCTGTTACCCAGTTCTAAAGTTGCTTCTACATTTACAGTGGTGCCCCACTCTCTGGGGTACCAATTTATTGTATTAGTTCATTTAAATGCTGCTAATAAAGACATACTGGAGACTGGGTAATTTATAAAGGAAAAAGGTTTAATGGACTCACAGTTCAGCTTGGCTGTGGAGGTCTCATGAAACTGACAATCATGGTGGAAGGGGAAGCAGATAACGTCCTTCTTCACATAGTGGCAGCAAGAAACACCAAGCAAAAGTGGGGAAAGCACCTCTTAAAGCCATCAGATCTTGTGAGAACTCACTATCATGAGAACAGCATGAGGGTAACTACTCCATAATTAAATTAGCTCCCAGTGGGTCCCTCCCACAGCATGTGGGGATTATGGGAATGATAATTCACAATGAGATTTGGGTGGGAACACAGCCAAATCATATCAGTGTGTAAACAATAATAAGGCTGATTAAATAATCATATCCCCTTCCCCAAAAAAGCAAGACGAATAAAAAGTGATTTGGAGCCTAACTCTCTAGTTAGAATTCTAGCTAATTCTAATTAGCTAGAATTAGCCTAACTAATTCTGGCTTTGCTAGTCAGTAGTTTTGTGACCTTAGACACATGCCATACCCTCTCTGTGTTATCTGTACCAAGAGGATAATGATGTCCGCCTCACAGGCTTATTGTCATCTAACTATGTAAAGCACATAGATGAGTGCTCAGCAGAAGTAAGTGATCAGTGAGTTCCTTCTGTTCCTCAGCTATTGCTCCTGACTTTGCTACTCAAATATTTATGACAGTGATTGAATCCTTTAAATTCTATTTATTTTTTTCAACATTAAAAATGTTATTACTACATGGATCTCTATAATCTTTCAAGCTTTCTGATACCCTAAAGTCTATAAATACATGGAAAATGTTTTCACTCTCTTAGAAGACATTCTTCAAAGAATGGATTCAGGGAAGGTTTCTGAAAGAAGCAACTGCACTCTGAAAATATTTATGTTTGTCTAATAGATAAATTCACTTTATTTTGCAAAACTCTTAATATGGTACATATTTATTACCTTAAGTAAATCATGTTTTGCCATGGAGATAGGGTAAAAATGTATAAATTTGACCAAAATCTAGTGTATTGTTCACCAGAAGCACGTTTTTTATAGCTTTGCTTTAATTTATTATAAATTAGATAAAATTGTCTTTCAAGATTGATGAAAACCTCTCAATTTGTTTAATGTAGGACTACAAGTGTTCCTTGATGTATACTATTTAGGACGTCAAACTCAATGGCTTGTATCTAATCAGCACTTTTTCCCCTAGATTCCTCAATCCCCGCCCACCTCCCCCCTGCCGCCCCCTCCGCCACACTTCACTTCTGATGCTGTCCTCCCTCGATAATATAGTGATATTCAACTAGCTGGAGGCTACATATATCAGATAGTAGAATCTTGACATGTTTGACAGAATTATGTGTTTTTTCTATTCAATATATTTACCTTCAGCTGATTTATAGTGAAATGAATGAGAATCTAATGGTGAAAAGACTAAGTACTCAAGAGTTACTTGAGCTACTGTGTAGAATTGAGGTGGAAGGTCTGTTCTCTTCGGAAATTCTGCCACAGAATCTTTCACTTCCCACAAGAAGAAAGGGACATGTTTTAAGAGCTCAGCCATCTTAAAGCTCTTACGTATAAATCATGCATTTTTTTCTGTCATAGTATAACACAATCCTTGCTTTCAAATCTCTTAGACAAATACACTAAGATTAATTTCAATTAATAAAAATGTTCTCACATCTTCTCGCATTCACTATATGAAAATTCCTGATGATTGCTTGCATATTTAATAATAACATAGGTTATACCTGTGCTAAATTGGCTAAAAATTGATTTACCCTCTGGTAAATGTTTGAGGGGAGAGGAGCGTGATTATATCTCTTTTCAGCATTTTCTTGAAAGATGCTTTATGCAAAGACAGCCAAGCTCTTGAGTCTAATTCATTAACAGGCCTGCAGCCAATGTAAGTGCTTGGGGGTACTGCCGGGTGTCATCATGCACTTTGCTCACTGAAGATGTAAACCCCACATGGTTGCCCAGCCTCAGTATCGCGAGAGGCTCTTTAAGTCTAAAATTAAATTAAAACTCACTGGCTACTGAATGTATGTGTTTTATCTTTATTTTTTCCCATGTTTTTCTGTGCTTTGAGGTAATATCCTCCACTTGGAGGCTATGATCCATTAATAGTGGAGTTGTGCAAGACTAGAGACTTTTCCTCCACTCCAAAGGCTTCCATTATTCATCATATAGATGGGAGTGCATAAAGGTATTTCTATCGTGTTTAATTCCATGTGACAGTAAAATCAAAGTTCAAACTCAACTCTCCCATCTTCAAGAAGTCAAGATAATTAATCTTAATTAGTAAATCATTCAGAAGTTTATTAAGTACCACTGAGTACTTTGTTTTTTCTAGAAGATAATAGTTTCAGTGAAATTTCAGTCAAAGAGAGGATATAACTAAAGGCACTTAAAAGCAATTATAAAATAATCCAAGATAGAAAAATCACAGCTGGATTGCAAATTCCACATAATTAATTTAATGTGAAGAAAAATGAAGTATCTTCATTTTCTAAAAAAAGCTAATCTGATGTTTGCCTAAACCAGTACCTGATTTTTAAGTGGAAGAATAGGGTATGTAAACACCCACACATACCTCTCCCTCCCCACAATATATATATGATGTGTATGTATATGTATATGTATGTGTGTGTGTGTATGAGTGTGTGTGTCTATGTAATATGGTTTAAACATTTTGGTACTCTCATTTGGTGAAACTGTTTTCAGTCTCTCAGCCCCTCCTGTCTCTGGATCTTTTTCTTAATATTGAATTCTGGCTACACTATTCCCAGTACTTTATTTTTATTTTTATTTTTTGTATCAGTCTCTGTTTAAACTTCTGTTTCTTAGGCAAAATCTTTAAATAAATCAAGACTAGGTCCTTAAGACCTATAGAGTTAGGTTACTGGTTTTAGATTTTTCTTTTTTTTTTAAATTTGGGTGTTTAAAGCTATGAATTTGCTTCTGAGTATGGCTTTTACTGAATCCCGTGTCTTTGGTGTGTTGTATTCTCAGTTTTATTTATCTCAAAGTATTTTCACTTATAATTTCTTTTTCATTTATTGGTTGCTTAAGAGTGTATTTTTAAATTTTTACACAATAAAAATTGGAAAAATGAGAACAATATGCAATATACTTAAAATATACACTAGTTGCGTCAAAATAAAATAAATACTAAAGAAAACATAATCATTGATTTAAAATACAAATGATGAATTTTCTGATTCCTTTTAATTTTGGTTGATATAATTATATTACCCTTTTCTCTAACTTTTTATCTCTATAACTGGTGTTATGTGTTTGTAATTTACTTAAATAATTTAGCCTAGCTAGAGTGATATGGTATTTATGTCTACACTATCCCATTCTAATCTCAGTCCTAAAATAGTTTACTACCTAATTAAGAACACATATTATCCATTTGAGTAAGTACAATTTGATCAAAAAGCCACACTTCTGAGGAAGGCACTGCAGGCCTCCATCTGTTTTTATGTCAGATGATTTGCAATTACATAATAGTGGTTTAAAATCATTTCCATCCAAGAGTTAGTGATAGCAAACATTTGACATGGCTAGAAATACTGTTTCAGGGGCTTCAATCTTACATGAACAGAAAAAATAAATGTAACTATCAGTTTGTATACACTCTTTGGAATTCTCCTGGGGTTAAGTTTTGAGTTAGCATGTATCCAGGTGCAAATTTAAGGAGGCTGCTTGAACCCAACTAAAAGTTTACATAAATCACACCTTTAGAATTCTGGATCCTTCAAAGATTGATTCTGGGAATATAAAATGGTGGTGCTACCCTGGAAAACAATTTTTTCATTTCTTCAAATATTAAACCTAGATTTACCAGCAATTTCACCCCTAGGTATCTAGTCCTAATTTCTCCATATCTTTACTGACACTTGTAAGTTGTTTTTTGTTTTTTGTTTTTTATTGCCAGACAAGTCGCTGTGAATTAGTGTCTTATTGTGGTTTTGATTTGCATTTTCCTAATGACTAATAATGTGGAGAAAATTTGTATATACTTTGGTAAAGTGCGTACTCAAATATTTTTGCCCATTTTCAAATTGTATTAATTTATTGGTTGGGCGCAGTGGCTTATGCCTGTAATCCCAGCAGTTTGGGAAACTGATGTGGGCTGATCACTTGAGGTCAGGAGTTTGAGGTCAGGAGTTTGAGGCCAGCCTAGCCAACATAGTGAAACCTCGTCTCTAATAAAAATACAAAAATTAGCTGGGCATGGTGGCAAGTGCCTCTAATCCCAGCTACTCAGGAGGCTGAGGCACGAGAGTCACTTGAACCTGGGAGGCGGAGGTTCCAGCGAGCCAAGATCACACTATTGCACTCCAGCCTTGGGGAGAGAGTGAGACTTCATCTCGAAAAAAAAAAAGAAAGAAAAAGAAAAACACTGGATTATGATTGAGTTGTAAGAGTTTGTAATGTATTCTGGATGCAAATTCCTTACTGGATATATGGTTTGCAAGTATTTTTTCCCAGTCTGTATCTTTTCTTTTCTTTTACTTGATAGTTTCCTTGATGCAAAAAGTTTTTTATTTTGATATACTTCAGTTTATCTTTTTTTAATCACTTGCGCTCTTAGTACTATATCTAAGAAATTGTTGCAGAAACAACAACACAGATATTTACCCTTATGCTTTCTTATACGGGTTTTAGCCTTTACATTTAGGTCTATGATCCGTTTTGAGTTTTTTTTATATGTGGTGTGAGACATGGGTCCAAATTTATCCTTTTGCTTGTGGATATTTAATTCTTCCAACATCATATGTTGAAGAGGCTATTCTTTCACCCACTGAAATAACTTGAAATATATGCAAAATTCAATTGGTCATAAATGTAAGGGTTTATTTCTGGACTCCTAATTTTAACCATATATATGTGTGTGTGTGTGTGTGTGTGTGTGTATAGATGGAGAGAGACAGAGAGAGACTAATAGTGCATCAATGGCAGAGACATGAGTGTCTAAAACCTTCGTAGCCTGGGTAACATTATGTAAATAATCTGGAACATACAACATTCAGCTTTGGTTAAAGCACAAGTTCTCCCTTGAGCTGTTGTTAAAATGTCTAAAGCCATATGAGTTTGTAAGGCCGCCTGCCCAATTTGAGAAGTTTCCTCAGTTTACAGTGTAAGGGCATGACGTGTATTATTGAAAACTGCAGCATGTGTTCGGCTACTGCTTCAACTTACAACTTGATATCAATTGTGGCTGCCTGTGGGAAAAATATAGCCATGGAGTAAAACCTTCAAGATATCCATTTTTGTTGCCTATGGCAAACCTTTACAATTTCCCAGTTAGATGGGAGAGAGTCGATTTGGAGAGAATACATTTGGGAAGATAAGGATGACCCACATACCTGTTCCAGTTCAATTATAAGGTAAGTATGGCCAGCTGTGAGTTCCACAAGCCCATAACCATCCCCAGGGAGAAAGATAGGCACCTAGTTTTGGTGAATTATATTGCCATCCTATCCACATTTGGTCTGTTAAAAGAAGGGTCTGATTACACTGTTGAGGTGGCAACCATTCCATATCATGGTTTCCAGTTTGTTTGTGACTGTTATTGTGACTTCCAAGACAGAGACGCCTTACCTGATAACTGTACTTGAAAAGCTGTCATCCACCCAAATCTATCATGTACAGTATTACCTAAAATGGAGTTGAATTTAGGTGTTTCCTAATTAGACAATAAAGGTTCCTTTTTATCTCTGTAGGAAAGGAAGGGGCTAATGCCTGTGTGGCTACAGTACATGAAAAAGAGGATATATGTGTATTATTTTTAGTTTCCCAATCATAATAAAGTCTCAATGAACTTAGGTTGACTGGTTGGACATGGTAGAGCAATCCAGAAGTGAAGGAAAGTGGTAATTCACATACCCAACAGATGGTATTATTATGTAGAGAAACTGAAGTCTGTGCCCACTTGGCAATTAAGTTACTCTCTTTGTGATTCCAACTTATACCCAAAAGCAGGATACTAATCCATATTTTTATGTTACCCATCCTTTTTATTTCTTCTGAGTAGGAGCTGGCGGTCACTGGTTGGCTTACAGGAATAAGTGGGATCAGTCTCTTGTGTGGTACTCCATAAGAGACAGGTTTAACTTGAGGTAAGTGGACCCAGCTGTTTATTCCTAGAGGTTTAACTGCAGGTGGGGTACTAAGGAGAACTTGATAGGGTCTCTTCCATTCTGGGGAAAATTGATCTGCTGGGGATCCTTTTTTCCAAGTCTTTAATAGGACTTAAAAGACTTCCCACTAGGTTATAAGAAGATTCTCTTCCTTAGCAGGAAAAGGAAGTTTTGGATTTTCATATTCAATAAGTGCTTTTTGCACCTGTCCTTAGTCAATTACATAATTTTGTAGCTTGAAATTATCGATGTCTATTAGGAAGTCTGTAGTTAAGAAAGGCCTTCCATACTTACAAAGGGGCCGAGCTGTAGGTTTTCTTTAGGAACAGCTTGAACCCACAACAAGGACACAGGCAATAGAGACTTTCAGGCTTCTGTTGTTTCCTTGCAGAAGTTAGCAACAGTCCTTTTTAGAGTTTGATTGGCTCTTTCTACTTTCCCTAAGGACTGCAGCCTCCATGCTGAATGAAGGAGGTACTGAATTCTTAGGGCTGAAGGTATATTTTGAGTTATTGTTGCTGTGAAAGATGGATCATTAGCATTCTGCAAGCTTTTAGGCAGCCCAAACATAGAGAGTATCTCCTTTAATAGAAATTTAGAAACCTTGACTACCTAAGTATAGTCTATTTGCCAGTCTTCACCAGGGTACGTTCCCCTAGGTTGAACAGGCCTTACTAAAGGCGGTGGTAAATGTAGGTTATTTGGGTTATTTCTGGCACAGAGTTCACAGGCCCCACTTACGTGTTTTACTGTTTTAAGTAAGCTTTTTTTGGGGGGGCGGGGTTCTGTATGAATTTTAGGATTGTTTTTTCTAGTTCTGTGACGAATGATTGTGGTATTTTGATAGGAATTGCATTGAATTTGTAGATTGCTTTTGGCACTGTGGTTATTTTAACAATATTGATTATACCCATCCATAAGCATGGGATGTGTTTCCATTTGCATGTGTCATCTATAATTTCCTTCAGTAGTGTTTTGTAGTTTTCCTTGTAGAGGTCCTTCATGTCCTTGGTTAGGTATATTTCTAAGACTTTTATTTGCAGCTATTGTGAAAGGCGTTGAGTTCTTGATTTTATTCTCAGCTTGGTCGCTGTTGGTGTATAGTGGAGCTACTGATTTGTGTACATTAATTTCGTATCCTGAGACTTGGCTGAATCCATTTATCAGTTCTAGGAGCTTTCTGGATGAGAATTTAGGGTTTTCTAGGTATATGATCATATCATCAGCAAACAGCAACAGTTTAACTTGCTCTTTATCAATTTGGACATCATTTATTTCTTTCTCTTGTCTGATTGCTCTGTGACTTCCAGCACTATGTTGAATAGAAATGGTGAGAATGGGCCTTCTTGTCTTGTTCCAGTTCTCAGGGAGAATGGTTTCAACTTTTCCCCATTACGTATAGTGTTGGCTGTGGGTTTGTTGTAGATGGCTTTTATTGGCTTAAGGTATGTCACTTCTATGCTGACTTTACTAGAGTTTTAATCATAAAGGGATGCTGAATATTGTCAAATGCTTTTTCTGGGTCTGTTGAGATGATCATATGATTTTTGTTTTTAATTCTGTTTAGATGGTATATCACATTTATTGACTTATATATGTTAAACCATCCCTGCATGCCTGGTATAAAACCCACTTGATCCTGGTAGATTCTCTTTTTGATATGCTGTTGGATTCAGTTTGCTAGTATTTTGTTGAGGATTTTTGCATCTACATTCATCAGAGACTTTGGTCTATAGTTTTTGTTGTTGTTATGTCCTTTTCTGGTTTTAGTATTAAGGTGATACTGGCTTCATAGAATGATTAAGGGGGAATTCCCTCTTTATCTATCTTTAAAAATAATGTCAATAGTATTGGTACCAATTCTTCTTTGAATGTTTGATAAAATTCAGCTGTGAGTCCATCTAGTCCTGGACATTTTTGTTGGCAATTATTTTATTACCATTTCAATCTCACTGCTTGTTATTGGTCTGTTTAGAGATTGTATATCTTCCTGGTTTAATCTAGGAGGGCTGTATATTTCCAGGAATGTATCCATTTCCTCTAGATTTTCTAGTGTATGCACATAAATGTGTTCATTTTTCTTCTGCTGGATTTGGGTTTGGATTTGGATTGTTCTTGTTTCTCCAGTTTGGTGAAGCGTGACATTAGATTGTCTATTTGTGCTCTGCAGCCCTTCTGATGTAAGCATTCAATCCTCTGAACTTTCCTCTTAACACCGCTTTTGCTGTATCCCAGAGGTTTTGATAGGTTGTGTCACTATTATTGTTCAGTTCAAAGAATGTTTTTAATTTACATCTTGGTTTCATTGTTGTCCCAGTGATCATTCAGGAGCAGGTTGTTTAATTTCCATATATTTACATGGTTTTGAGGGTTCCTTTTGGAGTTGATTCCAAATTTTTCCACTGTGGTCTGAAAGAGCACTTGATATAATTTCAATTTCTTAAATTCACTGAGACTTGTGTTGTGGCCTGTCATATAGTCTATCTTGGAGAATGTTCCATGTGCTGACGAATAGATTGTATATTGTGCAGTTGTTGGGTAGAATGTTCTGTAATTATTTGTTAAGTCCATTTGTTGTAGGGTATAGTTTAAGTTCATTGTATCATTGCTGACTTTCACTTTCTGTCTCAATGGCCTGTCTAGTGCTGTCAGTGGAGTGTTGAAGTGTCCCACTATTATTGTGTTGCTGTTTATCTCATTTCTTAGGTCTAGTAGTAATTGTTTTATAAATATGGGAGCTCCAGTGTTACGTGCATATATATTTGGAATTGTGATATTTTCCTGTTGGTCTAGTTCTTTTATCATTATATAATGTCCCTCTTTGTCTTTTTAAACTGCTGTTACTTTAAAGTTTGTTTTTTTCTGACATGAGAATAGCTACTCCTGCTTGCTTTTGGTGTCCATTTGCATGGAATATCTTTTTCCACCCCTTTACCTTAAGCTTATGTGATTCCTATGTCTTTGGTGAATCTTCTGAAGACAGCAGAGACTTGGCTGGTGAATTCTTATCCATTCTGCCATTCTGTATCTTTTAAGTGGAGCTTTTATGCCGTTTACATTCATTGTTAGTACTGAGATAATGTGAGGTACTATTCTCTACGTTGTGCTATCTGTTGCCTGAATACCTTTTTTTAAATTGTGTTATTGTTATATAGGTCCTGTGAGATTTATGCTTTAAGGGAGTTCTATTTCATTGCATTTTGAGAATTTGTGTCAAGATTTAGAGCTCCTTTCAGCAGTTCTTATAGTTCTTGGTAGTGGTGAATTTTCTCAGCATTTGTTTGCCTGGAAAAGACTGCATCCTTCCTTCATTTATGAAGCTCAATTTTACTGGATACAAAATTCTTGCCTAGTAATTGTTTCATTTAGGAAGGCTAAAAATAGGACCCCAATCCCTTCTAGCTTGGAGGGTTTCTGCTGAGAAATATGCTGTTAATCTGATAAGTTTTCCTTTATAGGTTACCTGATGCTTTTGCCTCACAGCTCTAAAGGTTATTTCCTTTGTCTTGACTTTAGATAACTGGATGACTGTGTCTAGGTGATTATCTAGGACTATAGTTGTTTTTTAAAAAAATTTTATTTTACTGCTCAAAACCTAGCTTTGAACCTTGTGACATTTTTCAGTTGGCACCTGTGTCCCTTTGACATATTCACATTGTTTTCTATTTCTCAATACTTTTAACTTTCTGACCCTACAAGATGGTCCAGATTAATCATTTATTCTCTGCCCCAACCCTGAAATAAACCATATATCCAAGTTACTCTGGTTTGTATACAGAAAAACTAGTATTAATATCTGTACTTAGGAGCTTAGTGTGCTTGTTTCTAATGGAATGTAATTGTTCTAGGCCTTCTCAGCGGACAGGGCTTGGAAACATATGTGTGCATACTATGTTTATTTATTGTATTCATCAATTTGTATTTATATCAAACTAGCCATGAGTTCATAATAATGTATACAACTCTAATATAGGGGGGATTATCACATTTTATTCTAGCTCTTCCCTTTGCTTATCTGTACCTTTCTATTGCAATAGTGAGAAGCCTGGCTCTCTCCATATGCCAACAATTTCCTTATTTGCTCAATCCCAGTATACACATATAATGGATATATATGTATACTCCATGCCTCTATGAACTGGAGTTCATTGGCTACATACAGATTATTTTGACTTTGGTCTTACATTCTTCACTTATTTCCAGACTTATTTGGAGCAACAACTCTTTTTCCCTTATCCTGAAAGAAGAGTTAAATCACACTTTTAAAATACAGTTAGATTCTCTTTTGGTACAGTCTGCATTCCAACGTGGAATTTCCCAACTTCTTAATTAATTCTTTTTTTTATCTGCACACATTAAAGTTTACTCTTTATGACATAAATGTCTGTGGGTTTTGACAAATGCATGGACATGTGTACACAACTACGGTATCAAACAGAATGTGTGGTGGCCCCTACTAGTAATTGTGGCCTCCCAGGAACTTCTAACTCTTATGCTAGTTCATTCTGAGCCTCTAGGAATTCATTAAAATTAATACTGAAGTAAGTGATTCTGCTTGTTTTGACTTCCAGTAGCTTCTTTTCGGATAGTCAGATCTCTATTGATGTATTTCTCTGGATGCACCTAACTCTTCAGATTTGGGGGTAAGAATTTGACATAGAGCTTTAGTCCTGTGACAGATCCAATAAAAATCATTGATTTTTTAGTTTGTAAAGCTTTTTCGTGTTGCAAGTATAGGAGTGACAGCTTCCAAGCTCTTTACGTGTTGGAGTTGAAACTGAGAGTTGACTAATTATATTTTTTCAAATTTAAAAAATAGTTCTGCTCTGTAAATTATAATATATATATATTATCAGACTCAGAATCTTTTCAGAATTATTTCAACTTAATTCTAGTAAGATATGAATAACATTGATTCAACAGTTACATTCTCTCTCCACTCATTTTTGCCATTATTTATATATATATCATATCTATTTCTGTTAAAAACCCAACAGTACAGCATTGTGATTTTCGCTTTATATACTTGCATGTCTTTTAAAAAAGCTCGGATAAGGAAGGAGTAAAATCATATATATATATATATCCTGCTTATTTATCCTTTCTGTCACTCTTCATTTCTTCTTATGGATTCAAGATATCATTTGTTGTTGCTGCCTTGTTACAATATAGCTACATGTATTACACCTTTCCCTGGGCTGTTTTTTTCATACATACATGTCTATATGTTATAAGTCCAGCAATACACTTTAATAATTATTGTTTTAACAACTTCTTTTCAAATCAGTTAAGAAAAGATAAAAGTATATAATTATACTGTCTTTTCTAGCCATTTGCATACTTTTCTTCCAGCTCTCTTATTTTTTCTCATGTGAATATGAATTGTTGTCTGAGATCACTTATTTTTATTTTGAAGAACTTCCTTTATTGTTTCTTGTATAGCAAGTCTACTAACAAGAAATTCTTTCACTCTTTATCTGCAAATATCTTTATTTCACCCTCCATCATTTTGAAGAATAGTTTTTCTGTGTATAGAGTTCTTGGCTGTTTGGCAAGTTTAATTTCTTTTGTTGTTGTTGTTTGTTTTGTTTTGTTTTTGTTTTTTAACACTCTTCATAGGTCGCCCTCCTGCATTCTAGCTTCTTTGGTTTTTTATAGGGAACCAGCTGTTATTCTCATTGCAATTCTGTCCTATGTTATGAGTCACTTTTTGTTGGCTGTTTATAAAATTATCTCTAACTTTGGCTTTCAATAGTTTTGCTATGATAGGTATGGAATTTAAAAAAATTATCCTATTAGGAGTTTGTTGAGCATCTTGAATGTATAACTTAATGTTAATCATTAAATTTGGGAAGTGTTAAGCCATTATTTCTTTAAATATGTTCAGCCCCTTTGTATTAGTTTTGTATGCTGCATAACAAAATATCACAAACTCCATGGTTTAAACTACACCCATTTATTGCCTCTTACCTTCTGGGGGCGAGAAATCTAAGGACAGTCTTATTATTTTCTGATTAATGCTATAACACATCATCAAAAATTAAGTAGTTTAAAACAGCACAGCACAGATTTACTATTTCACACTTTTGGAAGTCAGAAGTCCAAAATTAGTTTCACTGAACTAAAAACAATTTGAGTGCACTGCATCACTTCTTGAGGTCCTCGGGTAAAATTAATTCCCCTTGTTTTTTGCAGCATGCAAATGCTGTGTACGTTCTGTGGCTTCTGGCCTCTTCCCGAATCTTGATTTATGCAACAATATGGGTGAATCTTAAATGTATTGTGAAAAAGCCAAACCTAAGATGCTACATAATGTATTTTTTTATTTACATGACAATATGAAAAAAGTATAACCACGGATACTGAAAGCAGGTTAGTGGTTGCCAGTTTTGTGGCGTGGGGAGTGTTTGACTACGGAGAGGCATAACAAGGGAAATAATTGATGATGGACTTGTTCTGTGTTGCATTGTGCTGGTGAATATACACTCCTAGATATTTGTCTAAACTCATAAAACTTTATACAACAAAGTGTAAAGTTTTTTTGCAGATTAAAAATAATCAACTTGAATATTACGCAAAACCAAAATTGAATGCAGACTATGACAAATGAGTCTATGTATATTGCAAATAATTGAAATGATTGTGGTGAATGGAGTGATGAAGAAATAAGCTGCACTGTGTAACCTAAAAAAATAACATTGATCTGACCAGATATTGTAAGGCTAAAGACAAAGCATATTTAGTATGTAAACATTGTATTCTATTTGACTGGTGTAGTTTGAGATATGGTTTGACTGTGTCCCCACCAAAATCTCATCTTGAGTTGTAGCTCCCATAATTTCCACATGTCATGGGAGGGACCCGGTTGGGGGGACCAGGTAATTGAATCATGAGGGCGGGTCTTTCCTGTGCTGTTCTCATGATACTGAGTAAGTCTCACGAGATCTGATGGTTTTATAAAGGGGAGCTCCCCTGCACATGCTCTCTTGCCTGCCGCCATGCAAGACATGACTTTGCTCCTCATTTGCCTTCAGCTATGATTGTATAGCCTCCCCAGTTATGTGAAATTGTGAGTATATTAAATCTCTTTCCTTTACAAATTACCCAGTCTCGGGTATTTCTTATTAGCAGCATGAGAATAGACTAATACAGTTTGAATGTTTGTCCCCTCCAAATCTCATGTTGAAATGTAATCCCTAGTGTTGGAAGTGAGGCCTTTTGAAAGGCATCTGGGTCATGGGGGCAGAACCTTTGTAAATGGCTTAGCACCATTCCCTTGGTGATGAGGGAGTTATTGCTTAATGAGTTCGCATGAGATGTGGTTGTTTTAAAAGAAATTGGCACCTCCCTCCTCTCTGTCCTTTGCTCCCACTCTCATCATGTGATATGCCAGCTTCCCCTTTGCCTTCTGCCATGATTAAAAGCTTCTTGAGGTTCTCACCAGGAGCAGATGCTGGTATTATGTCTTCTGTATAGCCTAGAGAATTGTGAGCCAATGAAATCACTTTTCTTTGTAAATTACCCAGTTTCAGGTGTTCGTTTACAGTAATGAAAATGGACTAACACATTGATAATATGTTTTCACATAATGGTGAGGGTTAACAATTCTGAAATAACTCTAAATATAAATCATATTTGAAGAACCAAGTATATATGTTGAAGAAAATGAGAGCCACCTTTTCACTATCAGAGAAACAGGAGATAACGCCAAGATGAAACAAGCTGCTTAATTGTAGATGAAGGTATTATTTTTGACTCATGAATATATAGACTGAAAGAAATAGAAATATATAAAAATGAATACAGATAACAGATACGTGTATATAAACGGGTAGTACAAAAAGAAATATGATCTAGCTTTGTCCAATAAGAGAGCCTAAAAGAAGTATACCCCAGCAGTAATGTGCATAACTAGTTCCTGGATTTTTGCTTGCAAATATCATTCTTCACTAACATGAATGAGGGCTCCTTAGAGATGTGGCTAGTTCTAGGACAAAGAAAGAGAAAGTAGAAGTTAACCATAGAGCTTTTTGTGGCATCAGAAAGTTGGAAAATGCTAAAACATAAGTTTGGGCGTGTAAAAGGGAGAGAGGAATCAAACAAAAAGAGCTCCAAATATCCAAAGCTAGAAAAATTTGGCACAAAATAAATAGTGCTAGACCCTAACCCTAAGATGGTAAGTTTATTGTGTCAATTTGACTGGGACATTGTGTGCCACATTAATGGTCAACCATTATTCTGAGAGCATCTGTGAGGGTGATTCTGGATGATGTTACTATTGGAATCGGTAGACTGAGTAAAACAATTTTTTCTTCCTAGTGTGGGTGGGCTTCAACCAATCAGTTGAAGGCCTGAACAGAACAAAAAGCTGATCCCCTAAGGAGTAAGCAGGATTTTTTTTTCCTGCTTTTAGACTTAAACTGAAATGGCAGTTTTTCCTATCTCCAGCCTGCCAGTATTTGGACTAGAAATTATACCATCAGCTTTCCTGATTCTCAGATTTTCAGAATTAAACTGCTATGACACCTTTGGCTTTCAAGGGTCTCCAGCTTGATGACTGCAGATCTCGGGACTTGTTAATCTCCATAATCATGTGAGTCAATACATTTTAATAAATAAATCTCTCTCTCCTCCCTGCCTCTCTCTCTCTCTCTCTCTCCATCTATATCATTAGTTATGTTTCTCTAGAGAATCCTAACTAATACAAACCTGAAGAATAAAATAAATATCCATGAGACCATGCCAATATTAATAAGTGGTTGAATGAGTAAACAAGTGGAGAATAAGGGATAATTAGTCCCTAGAGAATAATTCCAAATAACAAATATGGATGACAAGAAAAAATAAAAATTACTGTTGAAAACCTATGGTGATTATTACTGTAGTGAAGATACGCTGATAAATGTTAAAATCAGTGGGTAACATTTTAAGCAGAAACAGAATGTTTGCATAGTCTCAAATTTTCTCTCTCCGAATATTTGTTAATTGCAAAAAGGAAAAATTGTAACATTATAGTGGAGGAACCTGTCGGCCACCACCTTGACCAGGTGATCAAGTTTAACAACCCCACAATAGGATATCCTGTTGTCATGTGTCTCCTGATATAACAATGTGGTATTCTTCTGGGAAAAAACAAAAAAACCATGGCCTCAACTTAGTCATGAATGCACATGAGACAAATTCATATTGAAGGACAGTTTACAAGGCACTTATCTACTATTCATCAAATGAGTCAGGGTCATAAAAGACAAGGAGGAACTGAGGAAGTAACACATATTGGAGGAAACTAGGTAAACAGGACAACTAAATTCAATCAGTGTAGGACCTCAGATTACATTCTGAAACAGAAAAAGAACATTAGTAGAAAGACTGGTGAAATACAAAGTCTGCAGTTTATTTACTTTTCTTGTACCAATGCTAATTTCTTAGTTTTGACAATCATACTGTGGTTATTTGGGAAGCTAATACTGGAGGAATCTGGGTGAAGAGTGTCTAAGGGTTTTCTTAGCTACATCTGCAACTGCTCTATAAACCTAAAATTATTTAAAAATGAAAACTTAAAACAGTAACCTGTATACTCTGTGAGGATTTCAAAGTACCCCTTAAAGAATCCTATTCGAATAAAAACGAGTCAGAATCCTGACCCGAACTTCTCTTCTTCTGGGTAAATCATGTTAATTCCTTTAAACTTCCTTCACACATTTAAAGAAATACTATTTATCCTTGTTTTTCTGCTCTGCATTCTCTCTAGATACTCTTTATCACCCTTAAATTTTGGTGTCGCAGTATTCTGATTGACTAGGCCAAAGCGGGCAATATTAACATCAATATTCATTTCACTGTGACCCAAGCTGGAGCTATGCAAACCTGTCTTGAAATACTAATAAGAGAAATGATCTGGGAGGAAACCTCAGAATTCTAAAGAACATAAATACAGATAAGAGAGCAAAGGATATAAGAAAAAGTAAAGGCTAAGACTGGAAAGAGTTGACTAAACTTTTAAAAGTATGGATTATAAATATAATTATTGTTTATAAATTATTTACTTATTCATACATTTTCCATAATTTAAATTCTTATTGTAGAATTTAAAATAGAAAATAAACCTTCTAAAACACCTAAAATTTTGCTTTAAATTCTCATCTACTTAAAAAATATTGCAGTAAAATATTACTCATGTTAAATAAATTCACTTTCCATAACAGACAATGAAAAAATAACTTAAACCATCCAAAATTAAAAAGTGAGAAAATTTCATATTAGAATACACTGCAAATAGAAGTCATTCTAGTTTCTCATCAGGTGTTGTGGTCAGCCATATACATGACTTTATCTAAGTCACTTCACCTCTCTGAGTCAGCTTCAGGATAATAGTGTGGAGATGTGCCAACTCTCATAGCAAAATTCTAGCAGGAGATCTTCATTCACTTCACAGTCTTTTGAAAAGCACCCCTGGAATTGTACAAAAGAGTGGCCCTTCCTAAAGTGCAATTATTTTTCTTCTTAAAGGAATACATCAAGTTCCTTGGAGTTTGAAAATTAAAGAAATAATAAGTAGGTGGCAACCTGGAGTCTAGAATTTGATTCAGAAAAGGAGAATTTGTCAGGCACACTGGCTCACGCCTGTAATCCCAGCACTTTGGGAGGCCAAGGTGGGCGGATCACGAGGTCAGGAGATCGAGACCATCCTGGCTAACATGGTGAAACCCCGTCTCTACTAAAAATACAAAAAGTTAGCCTGGCGTGGTGGCGGGCGCCTGTAGTCCCAGCTACGCGGGAAGCTGAGGCAGGAGAATGGCGTGAACCCGGGAGGCGGAGCTTGCAGTGAGCCGAGATCACACCAATGCACTCCAGCCTGGGAGACAGAGCGAGACCCCATCTCAAAAAAAATAAATAAATAAAAGGAGAATTTCTGGACGAGGATCACAGTTCTGTATAGGTAGGACAATTCCGCATGCCCTGGATATCTGCCTATAATCTTGCCATCTCTTTGCTCAGTTATTTTTTAAATTTAGGTAGAACACATATACAGAAAAACACTTTAATATGAAATGTACACCTGAACATAATGTTTTTGATATTCACCCTGATTTTTGCACATAGCAATATTTTATGTTGCCAAATAGAATTTCATTAAAGGAATATGCTTCTATTTATTTATTTATTCTACTTACAATTAGCTTTTAAGTCAGTCTCTGTAAGAAGACATTTTAAATAAGTTAAGGCAATTTGGTTATACCTGAATATGAAGTTGTTTTGGTAGATATTGGTTACTTCCAACAGTTGTCGATAAAAAAATCTCTCTAGGTCTCCTCTCCCAGGAATCACCAACAAGTGGTATGTTAGCAGTCATAAATAGTATAAGTCTACACACAGCAATGTATGAGAAAGTAAGCATAACTTTGTCCTTTCAGGGATTTCAGTAAATTTTGCCTCAAATATCCATGAAAATCAGACATTCAGATTCCTCCAGAGGTGACCGAACACATGAAGCAGAGCTAATCCTAGACTGAGGTCACCACTCTGAAAGGTAGAGGATCTGTCTTGCTTCCCTAGACCTCCTGTGTTGATTCATGCAAAGGCAGAAAGTTAGACAATATTCTAACAAATCCACATGTATTAAACACCCCTCAAGTCTGTAATTAAAATTATTCCTAACATTATGCTAACTAATGAACCATCTGGTGCTGATCAAATATACAGTTGAAGGACACTTCTGGAGCCTGAATTTCTGAATAAAGACTCTGAATGTTAAATAACTATACCCTTTATTGTATACTCTTGATTAGGGGGCCTCAAGTGTTCACTAATGATCTCCAGAGTATAGATTGAAAACCTACACATGCATATATATTACACAAACCATATTTTAAATATTTTAAATAAAATCACAAACAATATTAAAAATTTTCTTCTAAACACTCAAGTCCAACTTGCCAAAACAGAACTAATCTCTACATTAAGGAGTTAGCCCAGGGAGGCTGCTCCTCTTGACAGATTGGAGACTACCCATGGCTGTTCATTTGGCTGACTCTGTCCTGTCTTCTCATTCCTGGGCCGTCTATGAGGTTAAACTCTCTGTAAAGAATCAAAGGGTGGAAAAAAGGGAGCAAAATTTCATCTGTTATTGTAGTACATGGTTAAACTCGAGCCCTTGGCAGTTAACTCTGAAAAGAATGGGAACATCTCTTTTACTCATTGGCTATTTCCACAAGACTTATTGTTAAGATAAACGTTTATTTCATCCAATCTGTAGTTGGATGGTGCAGTTCACAAACCTGCAAGTCAGATAATCTAGGATGGGCTTGGCTAACTCAACTCTATGTGACATGTCTCATTTGAGACCCTGGCTGAAGGTATAACACCTGGTGAAAGCTCTTCTCACGGTGATGTCTGAGGTGGAAGCAGGAAAAGAATAATTTTATCTAATTCAGAAGTTATCTAGAAGTTAATTCAAATTATAAACTTGAAAAGGGTATTTATGAAACAAGGTAGTAAGGAACGAGTAAGTGGGGAGAGATATGTAAAGAAAGTTATATATATGAAGATTTTTTTTGTAATGAAGGCTATAAAGGAAAGATAATCTTTGATGAGAAAATACCTTGTATGGTAAATTTTTTTGTCCGGCAGTAAAAAGACTGGTTATTTAAAGAAAAAATAAGAGGAAGAAGAATAAAATCTGGGACTGAACAGAAAGCCTAGGCATGTTGTGGATTGTCTGTGTAAGTCATATGTAGTTTTTACTGTTTCTCTGTGTGTGTATCTTCACGAACCAAAGAGAAAATAGAAAGTTAAAAAAGTTTAGATAATAAAATATTCTTTAAAACCTGGAGAATTGGATAAATTTGGCTAACTTTTTAAAACTTTGCCTAATTAACATTTTCGTATTTAAAACTCTTAGTCTTGATGAAGATAAAATAAGAAATATTGTAAATAAATGCATTGGCAGTTTTGCATTTTTTAAAAATATAGTTTATCATGAAGCCAGATGTAGTGTGGAACCAAATTTCATATACATGCATGCATTGCTTCATACTATATATAGTACTATTTGCTATTTTGCACAGACAGTACTAGCACTAAAGTACTTACTGGTCATGTACCTAAAGTGAATTTCTTAATTGCAAAAAAATGTATCATTGCATTGGTGGACTTAGAAATATTAAATTGTGTATCAGGAATAAAATAATCATCTTTTTTAATAGACTCTGGGTAACACTAGCATCCAAAGTAAACTTAGTAGGAGAAAAAAATGAGGTAGGTTTCCTGTTTGTTTTTACTTCTAATTTTTTATTTATTTGCCTTTTGTTCTGCTTTGAGTTTTACTTATGTATACATACATATAAACCATTGACTTTTAAAGTTCCTAATGGAAGACTTTTATTTGGTTCTATGAATAGTCATTTTGTTTCCTATGCATTTCTAACAAGTCATCATTTGTTTTATTTATCTAGAATTCCTGAGCTACCTTTGTCAAGCCTGAAAAAACTGATAAAGCACACCAGCCACTTAAAATTTGATTTTCTCTACCTCTGATAATCTAGAGAGCTACAAGAGCTTTAAGTTTCCTAGCCAAAAATAATGGAATTATTATAATAAGCTCTGAAAAGAAATAAGAGCATTATATATTTTGTTATTTGGAAAAGTGGATGATGGTAGCAATGTTTAAATGGTGTGTAGTTGGTTTCAGATTTTTTTTAATGAGGCAAAACTGTGATATGGATACAAAGTTTTAATGTTCAGAAAAGATTGGCCTTGTCCTTAAGAAAATTATATTGATCGGAATTTCTCTCAAACTACCTTAGTTGTGTTTACTATTATTAAAATTAAGTGACATTCACTTGGATTAAGGAGTAGTTTTAAAAATGTGAGACTTTCTAGTGATCTTTGATCCCAAGCCGTTTATCACTGATGGGCCTTCATGTGTGCACTTGAAAACAAAATATGTATAAGTGTTGCACTAGTTTGAAGATTTTGGTAGACAAAGTTACCTCATGAGTTGTCAGTACTGTATCTAGAAACCAACCTTGGAAATGTGTGATGATACTCTTTTAAATAGGTGAAAAGAAATTGTTCTGTGCTTGTTCTTACTTTGTCTCTGTTTTATTGTCTATTACTTAAGTGGAAGATTATCCTCATATTGAACTTTCAGAACTAATGTTTGCATTTATCATTTTTTGATGGAGACAAAAGTTAGTTATCTTCCTTTCATAAGTTTGGCATACAACCTATCACTTTTTGATGGTTTTGGTCACAGTCTGTCACTAGAATGCTGGCGATTATACATGTGCAATGAGTAAGCTAACTACTTGAATACAGTGATTTGAGGTGTTGCAGGCAGTAACTCTTAAACACTAAATCACATTGTTTTAATTTTTAACATATTAGAAAGAATGTTAGTACATTCTACAATATAAACATTCCATTAACTAATTTTTGTGCTGTTATGTTACAGGGCTTTGACTCCTGGGTCTGAAGGAGGCACAAACCCCTGCTAAATTTTGAGCATTGATACCAGTTAAAGCCTCATCTTCAGACCCACGGAAAAGTGACAATCGACATGAACTGCTTTTGTGAGACAGAAATTAAAATTTTGTGAGACAGAAATTAAAAATAGTCCCCTACACTTAGGGACTATTATGGAAGAGGTGGGCACATGAGATTGTAAGGGCCAATTTTGAGGCATATGATTAATTCAGAGTTTTTCTATATATTAAACATGAATATCAAAAGCACCCTAATAGAAGGCCAGCATCTGGGCCCATGTGTCAGAATAATAGGGTTTTCTTGGATCATGCTCTTTAATAGAACATTGTAAAATGTTATAAAAGATTGATGGAAATCTTACCTTATGGTCAAACCGATTAAAATTAGTTAAATGTTTATAAGGTTTTATTAAAATCTAAACCATACAAAGGTTAAATATGGTTTTTTCTTTTGAACAAAATTTTTTATGTAAGAGATAAGATATTTGTTTACCTTTGGAGTAAACTGCAGAGGACAAATGGAGGGAAAGAGACAGATATAGTTGGCCTCATGCTGTATTTATTAAGTAGCATTGTTTAGGAAACTGAGTCTCCTCCTTATCAAAGAGTAAATATTTTGGTGTTATCATTTTGGCTAAATGAATGACTATTTTATAGTAATCTGTAACCTTATTAAAAAATATCAAATGTCTTAAACTTTTGATATTTGCCATACTTTTCAAGAGCAAAATTTAAAGTTCTAAATTCAGTCTTTTTGACCTAAAACTGTTTTTTTTTTAAATATTACGATCCCTAAAGTCCAAGACAGATGTGTTTATTAAGCTTATTTGTTGTGTTAGGATTATACAGGAAGCATTATTAAATGTGAGGTGGTACTTAACTTTTTTTGATTACATTTATATAGATGTGTTGTTAATATGTGTTTCAGGATTAGATGACATTCCTGAAATTCTGATATGTATGTATGTTTTTGGTAATAATTATGATTATTATTTTAAATTGTTGTATACCATAGAAATAACCAAATTTTGTTGTCGACTGTGTCTTTGACTATGGCTGTCCTAAGACATTTGTCATCCATAATTGATGTTTTGCCTTGATCCGCCTCAAAAAAGTGATTTATATTCAGCTACTGTCTAGAGCTTGCTTTTTCAGGGGAATTCTTGAAAAGGACTCTTTAATGTGGGTTTCTGATAACACTGGAGATTGTGCCATTGGATTAGAGAGAAAACTTGAAGAGCGCTAATTGAAAGGCTGATATGTTCATAAAGATTGCGAATCAAATATGAAGCAAAGCAGGAGTTAACTGGGTGGACTGAACTAATGGAGAACTGAAATCATTTGTATGGCTTTTTTGTTTGAAATAGTGCTGATTCTTTTTGTTTTATGTTTCAGAGTCTGGGGAATTGTTTTCTTTATGCTATTTATAGCCTTAAAATATACTTTAGGTGTACTGAGTACAGCATATGTTTGTAAACAGAATTAGAGTCATATATTTTTCTCTCTTGGTCCAGTTTCTCCAGAATTCATTAATCATTTGTGGAATTCTTAATTCATGGCAATGTATTTATTTGATAAGTTTAATAAGAATCTGTTTTCTTGGCTGGGGCGGTGGCTCACGCCTGTAATCCCAGCACTTTGGGAGGCCGAGGCAGGCGGATCATGAGGTCAGGAGATTGAGACCATCCTGGCTAACACAGTGAAACCCCGTCTCTACTAAAAATACAAAAAAAGTAGCCAGGCATGGTGGTGGGCTGTAGTCCCAGCTACTCGGGAGGCTGAGGCAGGAGAGTGGTGTGAATCCACGAGGCAGAGCTTACAGTGAATCGAGATCGCACTACTGCATTCCAACCTGGGCAACAGAGGAAGACTGTATCTCAAAAAAAAGAAGAAGAAAAAAAAGAGAGAGAATCTGTTTTCTTGTATAATGGGACACAATTGGAGGAACTGGTTATTTTTCCAGGGCTTTGACTGGAGTGGCCTTCCAGCAAAGCCAATTTAGGAGAACCTATTGGGCAATGATTATTGTTGCACTTTGTGTGGGTAATCAGGCCAAGCATATGGGACTGAAGCTAATTTTGCAGGTAGGTTGGTTCTGCTGTGATTTGTCTTTGGTGGAAGTGGGAGACTGAAGAGAGAAATACTGGGTTTCTGAAGAAATATCTAGTATTAGATTAACCTTTGATTCCTGAGTGGCCACGTGGTCACCTATGGTATTGAGATGCCTACAACACCCCTCCCTCAGCATGAAGCAGCCATAAAGATGAAGACCAGATTCCCCATGACTAAGGAGTTTATAAACAGAAAAAGGGGACTGAAAGTGCCACAATATTTCCCTAGATAATTTGTTTTTCTTTTTGTTTTTTTAATAAACATAGAAATCGACCCTTCTGTTCTTAAAGCTTGAAAGTTATATTTATTTTATCTGAGTTCTTTCCTCAAGAAATGATCTTCAGGCCTCTCAAAAAACTATCAAAGAACTAAAACTCACCAGATCACTACATCCAGACCATGAGATACTGGACTTCTCATTTATCATGGTTTACTTCTTTGCCTGTCCCTATTTTCTATTTTTCTTACACATTGTTACATTTCTTTCCTGCCATATAAATCTCCTAATTTTAGTCAGTCAGGGAGATGGATTTGAGAATGAGCTCCCCTCTCCTCAGCTGCAGCACCCAATTAAAGCATTTTTCACCGGCAGTAGTCATTGTTTCAGTGACTGGCTTTCTTTGTGGCAAGCAGTAGGACCTAGACGAGACCTCTGGTGTTTGGTAACACTAGTACGGTGGTTTTTGAATTATGATGCTCAGACCAGTAACAACAGTATCACCTGAGAACTGGCTGGAAAAGCAAATTACTAGGCCTAGACTTGATGAATTAAAAACTCTGGAGGTGAGGCTTAGGAATCTGTGTGTTAATAAATATTTTGATGATTCTGATGTATGCTAAAGTTTGAAACCGACTGTCCTAGCACAAAATAGCACAATAGCTGGCATAGAGTAAATGAAAAGCCTGAAGAAATGAAAGTTGCCATAACTGTTACAATATTAGTATGGTATAGCTATATACCATACTATAAAGAATGAAGTTAAGTGTTGGGATTTTTAACCACTGTTTCCTCCTGTAAATAACTGGGCAATAATACCTGTAGCCACTATACAGGCAGAGGCAGAGAGAACTCCCTTTGAACATAAGAAGAAAAGTAATTGTCTTCTGAATGCTATTCAAAGACACACAATAAAGATAGTATGTGTTAATAATGGTGGAGCAGGTCAACAATTGAAGCATAGAAGAAGGGGAGGCAGTTTGGCAATGACTATCAAAGCTATTTGCAGTGAAGTTACCATTTTGCCTAATGAATTTGGCTAGTTATTAAAGTCCTAGTGGCAAGTCTATTACTTTTCTAGACTTTCTGAAACTGATGCATGCCATTAAGTATTCATATTTTGTATAACTGCCTTTCTGTGTTCTGAGCCTTTTTATATGCTTTCTCATGCATCTCTATGTACTTGTTACTTAAATGCCAGGAGTTCAGTCTAGGTCTTGTTGCTCACACACAGAAAGCCAATTACTAAGTCAACAAGTATTGCCAGGAAAGAAGGCTGTATTCAGGTGCTGCAGCCAAGGAGAATGGGAGATCAGTCTCAAATCCATCTCCTCAAGTGACTAAAATTAGGTGTTTCTACAGCAGGGAAGAAATGTTAAGTATGTGCGGGCAAATAGAAATTATGGAAAGATAAGGAAGATGAATTGGTCAACAAAAAGCAGGTTGTAGGTTAGGCAATCAGGATGGATGAGGAGTCTGATGTGTCATTGTCCAGATGTGGTGATCTGGTTACTTTCAGTTCCTTGATACTGTCTGGAAGGACTGATGGTTTGTTTTCTGAGAAAGGAGCTCAGTTAAGACAAATGTAAGTTTCTCAAGTTTTAAGACTGGTCGGGTCAATCTCTATTTTCATTGTAAAGAAACCATACACATCAGTTCTGTAAAGAAACCATACACATCAGTTCTGTGGGACAATTGGATCAATTCATACTGATGACTACTCAAACATCCTCCTTGACTACTCTAAGAGGAACTCAAGTATCAAATCCTCCCTCCTCAAATGTCAACTTCTTCTGCCTAGAATGGGCAAGTAAAAGTTTGTTCTTGCTTTTATTTTGAGTTGTACACTTAGAAGCCTTTTTTTTATATTTAGCTTCATAACAACCCTATAAGTACTGTTATTATCTCTATATGAGGAAACTGAGAATCAAAGAGGTTCAATAATATTATTAAGTACACAGCTAAAAGGAAAATCAAGACTTAAACATAAGCCAAGGAAGCAGTGGTACTCATGGTTGAAGTAAAAGGGCAAGGGGCAGGAAGGAATACTAATTTAGGAAGGTGCAATAGGAACTTAAGACAAGTAGCGCCAACATGAAAGCAGCAGGAGCCTGCAGATTGGAGAGTTGGCTATATTTAAAGTGACCATACCTAATATGAGATATTTTCTTTTTCAATTTTTAAACCTAGTTTGGTCCATATTTGACAGTTATTTGTTCATTTGAAACAAAGGACAAGTCTGTATCAATGATTTCCAATGGCAGTGGTATCACCCCAAGGAAGTATTTGGGAAATATTGAATGACATTTTTGTTGCCAGAATGATCAGAAGGCACTATTGGTATTTAGTGGGAGGAATCATTAATGTTCTTCATAGGGCAGTGTCACACAGCAAATACTTCTCATGTTCTCTGCAAAAATTTTAACTATCTCATTGGATATTCTTATAGGTGACTATCCAGTCTAGAAGTGAATAAATTCATTTTCAAGGAAAAATTGAGCACAATAGCTCATCTTTAGAAAATCATGTAATCTATGACTACACTAAACATAATTAACATCAAAACAACACAACAACTGTTTCAGAGAACATTTGTATACATGATTTAAGAACAATATCTGAATACAGTCATCAGGTCTTCTAGTCTGGTTATGCTGAGGACAAATATATATTATTTTTATTATGAATTTATTTATATTTTTACATTTCACTTAGGGTATTAACATACATGCATAATTATGTTGAAGTAAGATTACATTACTTAATAATTTTTCCAGGGTGACAAAATGTATGTTTTAAAATTGGAGCATTAATTCTGATGCTGTTGAAAACCAGCTCTCTCTAACATACTCTGATAAACACCATTATATCCAGAAAATATCTTTATGTAATTGCTATTGTTAAATCATAATTTTGTTCAAATAATACTTACAAGGAGAAAGTCAACTCTGCGAAATATTTTTTAAATTCTATATAAAGATATAAATTTATACCATCTAGTATTTGTCAGTCAACAATTTGCTTTGGAATTGAGGTTTGTATTTATTAGATTAGAATTACTTTTCCTATATTTCCTATATTTCAAGTTCAGTCCATGGATACTTTGTTTATACTTGAAGAAAATTTTAATCTGACAACCCACCAGTAGCTAATAGTTAGAACTTTACATGAAACACATCCATTTATACTCCAAGAATTACCATACACATGCTTCCAAAACACAGAGGTGCAAATTTGCCTGAAGGCCTGCCATTTAGCAAAGTGAAATCAAAATAATCTTTGCATGGTAGAAGATAAACTAAAATGTGTGAGGGAGAGCTCCACATTTTAGACCCTCAAATTCTCAGATTGCAGGCTTGGGTCTAATTCTCTGGTGGACGTTGACAGAGTAGCCTCTTCACCAGCTTTAGATGCAAAAAGAGGGTTTACATAACATTTTGGAATCCTGCAGAAAATGACTTAATTTCCTTCTTCTTGCATATGTATTACTCTTCAGATCACTGTTTTATAGTGACACGTATGAATTCTCACAGGAAGGAGCAGAGGAAATTCTTGTTCTGATACAGATGATTAGGAAAAATCAGACAGCATTTGAAACATGAACAGAAACAAGACCTTCTAAAATAAGTAAAATAACACTAATACTTTGCTCATTGCTGAGCAGGAATTATATCAGAAAAGAATATCCATGTGAAAGTAAGAGAGTGAAATACAGCAAAACACTTCTAAGCATTTTTTTTTTTTTTTTCATAGCAAGTTTAAGTTTAGGTTCTCAAACCTGTCTGCACAATAGAGTCACCTAGTGAGCTTTGAGAACTACCAATGCCTGGTCCCCAAACACAGAATTCTGATGTGATTGCTTTGAAGTAGAGCCTGTGTATCAGTATAAGCTCCATGGGTGGCCCTACAATTCAGCCAGGTTTAACAACCACTGATTAGCCACTTCATCAGTATCCTTATGGCTCTACCAGTACACACCTATGGGTGATTAGTACTAATTTGAGCATTTGCTTTGATTAAACTCAGTTTTGCTGTATACCTCGGGGCTATGTCACCATTTGTTGTTTGTTTGTTTGTTTTTCTAATAGCAATAGTATTCTTTTTCTCTCTCTCCCTCCCTCCCTCTCTCGCTTCCTTCTTTCCATTCTCATTCTTCCTTCCTCCTTTCTACCATTTTTCCTTTTTTCCCTTTCTTCCTTTCTCTCTTTCCTTCTTTGCCTTTCTTTTTTTTACTTAATATTTATTAAGTGTTTTGTTGTTAGTGGTAATATGAGAGTTACTGTGTTGAGTTCTGGGGAAATAAAATTTAACAGGCTCTACTCCCTGTTCCTGAGGTGGTCACAATCTAAAGTTCTGAGAGATGGACAGAGGTGAATTAGGCTGTATTGTTCAAACCATATCTTAAGTCACTACACATATTAAGCCACCCTATAGATAATAACAAATACATACACTTATCACATTTTGTCAGGGAAACTATACAAGTTTCCATGTCCTGTCTTATCTTCATAACACACCTTGACTGGCATTCTTTTATTTTTAACCTAAATTTTTGATAATTCTTGACAAAGAAGAAAACGTTTAATAAATAACAAAAGTAAAACTTAGTGCCCATATCTGTGTTTTAGGAAATAATTTAGTAGTATTAACAGATTTTCTTCGGGTGATGCAGACTCCTCCCAATTAATTTGAAATTTGAGATTGTGTCATGTATTTTGAAAGAAGAAGTTATTCTTAGATCTTTACTGAGGCTATATGTTACATATATTGGTTAAATGTCCAGAATATTTGAGAATAGTTATTTTATTTCATGGATGGGCACCTGTTCTTCTTTTCTCTATCAGTGCTTTTTAGTTTTATTATTTATTAACTCCTGCCATTCCTTTTCTCTCTCTATTTGCTCATCCCACAAATACAGAACTCCTTTGAAATTAAAAACAGAAGACATTAAAAATTATATGTGAAGGCAGCAATGCGTATGGAAATTTTAGATAAGATGAATCTGGGGTAGGGTAAAAGCAGAGGTCTAAGATGGATGAGATGTTGGGAGTAGATCTTTCTGCAGAACCACTTCCAGAGCAAAACAGAAAACTGAGTACTTTCAGGCCTTGAATTTTACTCTCTTACATTTTCTATAGGGAAAGAAGACAAATGTTTCCCTCCAGAACCATTGTCCTGATACATTCTCATATGCTGGAGCAGAGCTAAGGTCATTAGGCAGGGGATTGGAATTGTTGATCCAATTGTTCTCAGCCATTCTCTAAAGAAAATTCTAAAAAAAAAAAAAAAAAAAAAAGTAAGTACCCTGGAAAGTGTCCTGTGAACATTTTTAAAATTTATACATAACATTTTACATATTTATGCGGTACATGTGGTTATTTTTTACAACCATAGAATGTATAATGGTCGAGTCATGGTGTTTGGGGTATCCATCACCTTGAATATTTATCTTTTCTGTGTTGCTAATAGGTCAAGTCCTGAAATTAAGTAAATGAAGACATTTAAAACAGACAAAATGGTAGTTAATATATTCTGTGCTCTCAATAAATGCCAGATGTTGTTTTGTTGCTATTAATGTTGTCATTGTAATCACATCATTTGGGAATATCTGCCTGAGAGGAATAAGATAGAAGGTGTAGCTTATGAAGCTCATCATTATGTTTAAATATATTATTTAAATCAATGATATTATGTGTCATTGATTTTACAGTGCACCTAGGGCCATATCCTCATAGTAGATGCACATATTACTACAATTACATGTAACGTATCTCTCACTAACCTAAACCTACACATTTCCATTTGTTTAATTAAGAATCAAAGGCCTTTCCCTTTAAATATGACTAAGGTCTATCTGAAACAAAATATTCTACAATTGTCAGCATTTTAGAAATTAATTCCTTAAAATTCACTCAGAATTACTGAAACAAGTGAAGTATTTAGTTAGTAGTGCTGTACCAATGTTAATTTATTAGTTTTTGATAAATGTATTATCGTGATGTAGTAAGTTAGCATTAGAGGAAACTGAGTAAAGAGTATATGGGACCTCTGCACTATCTTCACAGATTTTCTATAAATCTAAAAGTATTTCATGTCTTTTGCCCACTTTTTAATGGCGCTGTTTGTTTTTTGTTTGTACATTTGTTTAAGTTCCTTGTAAAGTGTGGATATTAGACCTCTGTCAGATGTATAGTTTGCAAATATTTTCTTCCATTCTGTAGGTTGCCTGTTTACCCTGTTGATAAGTTTTGTTTTTGTTTTGTTTTGTTTTGTTTTTTGCTGTGAAGACACTCTTTAGTTTAATTAGGTCCCATTTGTCAATTTTTGCTTTTGTTGCAATTGCTTTGGATGTTTTTGTCATGAAATATTTGCCAGTTCCTATGTCCAAAATGGTATTTTCTAGAGGAAATATATGTGGCCAAAATACACGGGAAAAAAAAAATGCTTAACATCACTGATCATTAAAGAAATGCAAATCAAAACAACAATGAGATGTCATCTCACACCAGTCAGAATGGTCATTATTAGAACGTCAAAAAATTACAGATGTTGGTGAGATTGTGGAGAAAAAGGAGCACTTTTTCTATACCGTTAATGGGTGTGTAAATTAGTTCAACCATTGTGGAAAGCGGTATGTCTATTCCTCAAAGAGCTAAAAACATTCAATCCAGCAATCCCACTACTGGGTATATATACCCCAAGGAATATAAATAATTCTACCGTAAAGACACATGCATGGGTATGTTCACTGCAAAACTATTCACAGTCACAAAGATATGGAATCAGCCTAAATGCCCATCTATGGTCGACTGGATAAAGAAAATATGGTATGTATATACCATAAAGTACTATGTAGCCTTTAAAAGGAACGAGATCATGTCATTTGTTGGAATATGGATGGAACTAGTGTCCTTACACGAAGAGGAAATTTGGGCACACAATGAAGCACCAGGAATGTGTGTACACAGAGGAAAGGCAATCCAATGATGGAGGGAAGGTGGTATCTACAAGCCAAGGAGAGAGGCTTCGGGAAAAGCTAAACCTACCAGCACATTGATCTTGGACTTCTAGCTTCCACAACTTTAAAAAAATAAATTTCTGTTGTTTAAATGAACAAACAAAAAAGCAAAACAAACATAGGCAGAGATTCATCTAATGATTTGGGACAATTTTAAAAATACAGATTCCTAGGCCTCATGCCAAATCTAATAAATTCACATCACAGAAGTGGGACATAAGATCCCTATGTTTAGCAAGACTCTCAGGTGTTACTTGTTCTTATCAAAGTCTCGGAGGCATCACCTTGTTTAAGATAACTTAATTCTATAAAAAAAAATAACTATTTTCTCAATTCTCCCAAGGATGCCGGCACCATTCTAGATACATAGGAGAACACTTTATGCTTTATATACAACTACTATCTCGGGGCCATAGGGCTTAGTTATTTTGAGAAATACTCAGTGAGAAAGAGTGTTATAATGCAAAATATATGACATAGTAATGATTTTTCATGAATTATCCAAACAGTAACAATATTAAAGTTACTAACCAGCATTTTGATTTTGGCTTTACTATTAACCAGACATATATCCATGGGAAAGTTACCTAACCACTTTTAACTTATCTTGCCTTCTGAAATATCAGTGAAATTAACAAATGGCCATGAATACATTTTCTAACTGTAATCATTTGTAAAATGGGAGAAATAAAAGTAATTGTCTCAACATGCTTTAAGTTCCAAGTTACATAATGGATAATAGTGTTTTTCTTAAAGTCGTTTTACATAGTAAGAGTCTGATAATTGTTGTGTATTATTTTTGTCTCTTATTTATGCTATAGTTCTGCAAAAGATATTTGGTAGTTTAAATTTGCCCAGGAGTGAATATTACATACTAAAACCAGAAAATTATCTTAGAAGTGGTAACTAAGTTTTTGTTTTTCAAGTTAGATATACCTGCCTGTTCTTGTTTCCATGCTTTTTGTTAGACAAGGCCAAAAGTTAGAGCTTCCAAGGCAATAATAAACTTTCTTATCAAGTTCAAAACTCTCAAAACAGATTAAAACTACTCTCTCTGATGGCGAGTGATGATGAGCATTCAGAGAGTGGGGGGAGGGATTGCATTGGGGAGTTATACCTGATATAAATGATGAATTGATGGGTGCTGACGAGTTGATGGGTGCAGCACACCAACATGGCACAAGTATACATATGTAACAAACCTGCACGTTATGCACATGTACCCTAGAACTTAAAGTATAATAAAAAATAAAAATTAAAAAAAAAAATTAAAAAAAAACTACTCTCTCCCCACCTATATATTACAATACTCAGAGAACTTTGATCTTTATCATAAAGACCCTTATTTTTGGTATTTCATGTCAAATTTTTCTGTTCCCATGATAAAGCACATTTGTACCACCAAGTGGGCCTTGTTTTCAGTTAAACAAAAGAGCTCATGTTAGTTCCTTGATGTCTGCCTTCGGTCTCACAGTTGTATAGAACGCTGACTATGTCAAAGCACATTATCAGAGCTTTGATAATTAAGTAAAAAATGTTCAATAGGGTTGCCACCTACTCTTATTTGTTTACTTTGTTTTAAATATATGGATAGCATCAGAGTCAGAGTTCTCTACAACTAGAGTCAGAGTTCTCCAGAAATAGAATCAATAGGATGTGTATACATGTAGAAAAAGATTTATGATAAGGAATTGGCTCTTGTCAATTTGGTGCGTAGCAAATCCGAATCTGAAGTGTGGGCCAAAGGTTGGAGACTCAGTAAAGCCAATGGTGCAAATGAAGTCTGAAGGCAGTCTGCTGGAGTATTATATTGCTCCAGGACACTGGTCTTTCTGTTCTATTCAGGCCTTCAACAAATTGGATGAGGCCCACCCACATTATGGAGAGCAATCTGCTAACTCAAAGTTCACTTATTTAAATGTTAATCTCATTCAAAAACACCCTCCAAGTTGACACAAAATTAACCATCACAGATGGTATGTAATAGAAAATACAATGTGCAACATCTATTTTAAAGCAATATGTAACACACAATTTTGTAATAGAAAGCTTTAGATTTCTTAATTCTTATTTCTTCTTTTATTCTAGACTTTTTGCATGATGAAGATCAAATCATATGCACCTTTGAGAGTCCTGAGATATAGATGGACATTTAAAGTTAGTGGTCTGAGAATGAGATCACTTATAGAGTAAATACAGAAACAGAAAAGAATAGATCTGGGACCTGAGCTCTAAAACGTTTCATCATTTAGAGGTAAAGAAGTCACAACAAAGTTGACTGAAGCAACAACAAATGAGGTAGTAGGACAAAATAAGACTACGCAGTGACCTGGTTGCCAAATAGTGTTTCAGGAAGGAAGTGATCAATAGTGTCAAATGCCATGAAGGTAAAGACGGAGACTGAATAATGGCCACTGGATTTAACGATGTGAGCAGAACTAATAGCCTTAACAGAGCAGTTTCTGTGAGTGGTGAGAATGAGAGAATTGTGTTGCCATCAGATGTTAGGACAGTTGGTCTTCCAGCTATAAATATACTTTATTTTTCAAGTAAGTTTTTGATTCATAAAAAATTTGGGTAGAAAGTACAGAGAATTCCCATATACTCCCTCCCCCGCAATGCACAGCTTCTCTTCACTGACAATATCCCACACCAGAGTGGTACATTTGTTACAATGAACTTACATTGATTCATCATCACCTAAATTTCATAGTTTACATTAGGGCACAGGTGCCAGTTCTATGTGACTCTATGGCTGGACCAGGCACACCACATGCAGCTTCCACAACTGGCACTGGGGAAAATGGTGGCACCTGGAAGCTTAGAGATGCCAGGAACTGCAGAGTCCCAAGGAGGGAGTCACAGACCTGGCTCAGGGAGCCCCCAGGTCTGGGCTCCTTGAAGGGCTGCAGCTCTTCTCTTCTCTTCACCCACAATGTGGCAACCAGGGGGCCTGTCTCAACCCTGTTTGCATTATAGCTCTTTTAGCCTTGCCATTTGGTGGGTTCCAAGTTCTTGTCCTGTGACCAGGGAAAATGAGGTACACAGAAAAGTAGAGGGTGAGCAAGAGGAAGAAGTGCTTTATTGAGTGATAGAACAGCTCAGAGGAGACCCACAGCGGGTGGTTCCTGTCCACAGCCAGGGTTTCCTGACAAGTGTTCGGCTCTTAGCAGAGAGGATACCCTGAAGTGGGAAGCTCCTCACTGCAGGCAGGTCGTCCTGTCATCTCTGCAGCTCTCAGCAGAGAGAAAGCCGTGGAGTTGGTTGTTCCTCTCTGCAGGCAGGTTGTCTTGTCATCTTTCCAGCTCTCAGCAGAGAGGAAGCCTTGGAGTGGGTAGCTCTTCTCTGCAGCTAGTTTTCCTGATGTCTGCTCAGCTCTGCTTGAGCCTGAGGCTTTTATGGGCCTTGGACAGGAGAAAGTGCACACTGATTGATCCATGGGTGACCATGGCAGGTGCAGAAAAGGCACCACAAGTTCCCACTCCACTCTGGGTGACTAGCAGCCTGGCCCCTAGTCTTCAGGTCCTCCCTGGCCTGAAGGTAGGACCTCAATGGGGACCTGGTCCCTTCTGCCCAAGAGCCCATATGCTTCCTGCTGCAGTCCATGGTACCCAGGCTTCTTGCCTCAAGGGGCACCTGCAGGCCAGTGCCAAGATGCCCTCAGTCCCCCTTGGCTCCCCCCAACCATATTAATTGGTGCCCAAAGTCTGGAGGGAACTGAGGTGGCCAGGGGCTGGCATGTCAGAACTTCCTCCAGTGTGTGCACCCCTATTTGGTCTGTGATGATGCCTGGGACTGGCCCTGTGTTGCTCTGAGATCAGAGCAGGCATTGACAGTGGAGAGAAGTCAGGCAGTGGGAGCAGGCACTTCCAAGACTGCAAGGGCAGGGGATGGCTTTCCCGGTCCCCCAAGAGCACATGGAGGCCTGGGTCCACAATCTAGACTTGGGCGGCTACACCTGTGCCCAGGATGGCGGGGCTTCTGCCTGCTCTGAGTTTCCACAGGCTCTGTGGGGCACACACCTACTTGCAGCCCAGGGTCAGAGCTCCAGGTCCTCAGTGGGCTCAGTCTAGCATCCAGGGCAGGTGCAATATCTGCACAACCTTCCCCCATTGCTCTGATGCTCAGGGCTGGCCAGAGGAAGAGCAAACCGAGACCCCAGGCCCAGCAGTCAGGAGTGTTAGCTTGGCAGTCACCCTGACACAAAGTGGACCTCAGGGATGCGGCCCCAGAAGGTCCCACGCAGAGCCTCCTCCCAAGGCACAGGAACCTGGCACCCTTGGCAGGGTGGGCAGTGTGGCTGTGGCCAGCGAAAGTGGGCACCATTCCCACTTTCTGCCACAGGCCCCCAAAGCATGGCCCCAGCTCTGTGCCTGGGGCCTGGCCCCTGCATTCAGTGTGCAAGTGCAGCACAGCCCCGGGTCCAGCTTTGCTTCGGGGCCCCTCTCTGCCTGACCTCACTGCTCCCCTGTCAGTGGGCAACTTGGCCCCATCCCATCACGGCAGCCCCCAGAGCGGATGACTCCAGGGGTTTGGCCAACTCCTTCCCATGCCCTCCCTGCAGTGGCCAGTGTAATGGCAGCAGCCACCCCAGGTGGCTTGCCACTGCCATCAAAAGGGCATCTGCATGGTTTCTTTTGTCACTGCTTTCCATTGTTCTCTGCTATCTCTTAGGAGTGCAGCACATTTTAGTCATCCTTTGAAGATACGACAGCTTCATGAAAACAATCTATTGAACTGACTGAATTTTATTCTGTCTTCCCTGGAGAATATCAGACAAAGAATATATCTAAAAACCATTCTGCAACACACACTTAATATAGAAATTAAAAGTTTGATAAAGTAATGAGCAGCTTGGGGGAAGAATGACACATTTGTCAACCTCTTCATGATTCCCTAGGATAGCAATGACATCCATAATTGGTGCTAGGCAGTGAGTGGAGGGGAGTAGATGGAAGAATAATTGATTCTTAATTTATTCCATTGGAACACCTTCAAAGTTGTATTTTCTTAAGTTTTACTAGAATTTTCTATCATTTCTTTTTGAGTTGTTTAAAAGTAAATAATTTAAACAGTGTCTAGATAAATAACTTATAAGACAACAACTATTGGCAGCTTATTTCTCTGGCAGGTTTCTGAGGAGTTGAGTGGTGTGGAAAGAGCATCGTCCTTGGAGCAGAAGGTTTGGTGTTGAGAACTCAGTTTGCTACGTGTTAGACAAATTTAACTTGGACAAAGTCTCAACCCTTACTAAGACTCAGCTCTCTCATCTATAAAGTGAAAATATTTCCCATGCTAATCTCACAAAACTATTATGAGAAACACATGACATAATGTGAGTGAAATCTCTTTGTACAAGGTAAAGCACCACACAAATGCCCATTAAATAGATTTTACATTTTGGCATACAACAAGACAAAGATCTGACCAGGACACAGACCTAATTATTCTAAAACAAAATGAGGAAATTTAATTTAGATAGCAAAGGTTCTTATCTTGTAATTTTTGTATTACTATTTCTTCTCTTCAAGGGCAAACAGATGACTTTCTTTGTGCATTATACTTACTCTGTTTGCTAATCTTTAATTTACATTCTCCCAAGGAAACAGTAACCTAACTTCTATAACTCATTGTCTAGAAAACTGAATGACTTTCTTTCGTCCTTGATTTTCTAATACTATCAGTACAATGTAATTGATACACAGGGTTTGAGAAACCGTCTACCAATCAATGATAAGTACCAACAGTCACTGCTATTGTGTAAGGGAAGGTGATGCTCTGCCAAAATCCCTTGAAAGAGAAAAAGATACAGGATTAGGTAACACTTCAAGGATCTTTCCTGCTGATGCTCTGGCCTTCAGTTAAGAAAATATTTAAATCAGTCCCTAACATCAATGGTAATTTAATTTTTATGGACCCACAAGGAAAGAGATTATGCACACACACACATATAAGTATAAAAACTTTTCAGCCATAATAATTTTAAAGAGCAGAAAATTATAATTTTCAAGCCTAAATTATATGAAAATCACAAGGCCATATATATTACTTCATTTTAATGAATATGTTGAAAGTGGAAGAGTAGAAAAGGTGCTTTTGAAAAGAGGAAAGAGATCACAGAAATACAATTGAAAATGAATGAAGGGAAACAAAGGGGAGAACATTTGGTTTCATATCACAATGAGAGTCTGCAGGGATGTGAACAAGCACACCCCGAATTTTCTACTTTTCCTTTTTTGTACATGCTGTCTTGAGTTTTTATGATTCTTAAGTGAGAATGCTTGTCTTCCCCAGGAGTCTGAGCCATGGAAGATTCTAAAGATAGTAACCAGTGCTCATTATGTCTAGGTCTAGCTCAACAGTGCTGGTGATACTGCTTCTATCTGCATCATAGAACTTGATTACATTTTTATTGTATTTATATACTTAGAATTGTGCATCTTTGGCTAATCTCTAAACTTGGGGAGGCTTAACCGTGTGTTTTATTCTGTTTATATCCCTTGTTACAGTAACTCAGCCTTATCTATATAAAATATTCACAGAAATTTCCTGGAAAAATGGCCTTGAGACAAGACATACCTATGAAGTTAAAATATGAGCTTGGACATCAACTTTACAGAGAAGGATGTAAAGGAGTCCAGTATTCTGAAGAGAGCCTGCATCAGGATGTCAGGTGATGCTGTGTCCTTCTCTGCATCCTGTCAGGAAGAGGTGCAGAAAGACTGTCTCATTACAGGCAGTGTGAACTTTAATCAGGTGGGTAAGTTGCTCTCTGCCACATTCCTCTGCTGTAAAGTTACTATTTTTCACTTTATGTTAATCTGTATTTTGTGGGGAGATACTTTGAGTCTGAGCAAATATACATTTTTTGTCATACTCTCTTCTATTAAATTTAGCATCCAATGATGATTTTCTGGGTTTTACTTAATAGATATTTTCTGTTTCCATAATTTCATCCTAATTTATTAATAAGAATTTTACAATTAGCCAGTGCTGTCTCCTAGTCACTATTTATTATATGGTTTGGTTTCAAAAAGGGTAAAACATTGGAATGCATCAAACATGTTAGAAAGGCCAACTTATGAAAATATTGTGCCAAATGCTTGTAATAACTTACTGCCTTTGATTCTCTACATATGTATTAGTGTGGGGGTGTATGAAGGTAGCATACACAGGTGCCTTGGGCACATAGGTCCATTTGCTCTTGAAATCATGACTGACAAAAAAATAAATTAAAGTCACAGGTTTGATATATCCAAAGGGAAGTACAACTAAATAATGCAGACCTCCTACTGGGTAACATCATGTAACATGATGAGAGAGACTAATTCAGAATATTGTATCACCGCATAGTCAATAGACAAAATAAAGCAAAAACAAGGAACAATTTTGGGGGAAAATTGGATAAATCGTGGGTTCTCAGAAAACCTTTCTTTGAGTTCATTTTTGTTTCATCTCTAAAGTCATGAATAATATTGAGTCTAGTTCTTTCTTCCATAAGTACTGATATGGTTTGGCTGTGTCCTCACCCACATCTCATCTTGAATTGTAACTCCCACAATTTCCACATGTCATGGAAGGAACCCAGTGGGAGGTAGTTGAATCATGAGGACGGGCGGGTCTTTTTGGTGCTGTTCTTGTGATAGTGAATAAGTCTCACAAGATCTGATGGTTTTAAAAACAGGAGTTTCCCTGCACAAGCTCTCTCTATTGTCTGCTGCCATCCACATAAGACGTGACTTGCTCCTCCGTGCCTTCTACCATGATTGTGAAGCCTCCCCAGCCACGTGGAACTGTAAGTCTATTAAATCTCTTTTATTCCCAGTCTCAGGTATGTCTTTATCAGCATTGTTACAACAGGCTAATACAGGTACCATATTCTAAAAGTATGAATTCATTTCACAAAATCATACTCTAATCATATTAAATGGCTTCCAAATTTAAATGCGCGATCTTTGCTTCTTAGAAAAGAATTGTATTATGAGTCTTGGTTAGTTAAGATACAAAAGTACCCACTTTCTCATGGTACAAATAGCCTTGGTGGAAAGCCTAACAAAAATTGCCCTCTGGGCTACAGAATTTTCTCACATTTCTGCCTCATAATGGCAGCAAAATCATAGGAGAGTCTTTTTCTGGCCAAGATTGTAAAGTCGATTTAAAAGATTTTGCTACTGTGTCATTTTCCCACAAGGAGTAGTCCTTCTGAAGGTATTACTCCAGATTTCAAAACTGCTAATTGGTGTGGTTTAGCTATTGGCTAAACCTACCATCAATTGTGAAATAAAAATCATATTTGATGAGTTTTTTTTAATTCATTCAAAGTGCTTTGAACTTGCTCTAACAGATAGCCACAGTGGCAGATAATGTGGATTGGTTATTCAAAAACTCTTTATCACTCTCTCTCCCTTGAATTTCCCTACTGAAGAGACTAGACAGCTAACTTAGTCACCAATTCAGCTTCTCTGGAAGCCACAGTAGCCTGATTAAAGTAGTGCTTTGTTTTCTAATTTCCAGCTTTATTGAGGCATGACTGACAAATAAAAATTGTATATATTTAAGATATACAATGTGATGAATTGATATATATGTAAAATGTGAATTAATTATACAGTCAAGCTAAAAATATTTCTGTCACCTCACATCCATACTCATTTTGGGCATGAGAACACTTAAGATTACTCTCAGCAAATTGTAAGTATAAAATTCATTATTATCAACTATTGTTACCATTGTATACATTAGATCTCCAGAATTTATTGATCTTATAACTTAAGGGTTGTACCCTTCACCAATATCTCCCCATTTCCCTCACTCATCCAACTCCTAGTAACCACCATTCTACTCTTCAACTATTTTATATTCCATATATAAGTGTGATTATACAGTATTTGTCAACCTGTGTTTGTCTTATTTCATTTACCATAATGTTCTCCAGTTTCACCCATTTTTACACAAATTACAAGATTTCATTGTTTTTAAGGATAAAGAATGAATTGACAGAAGTAGGCTTCAGTAGCTGGGTAATAATGAACTTCACTGAGCTAAAGAATTACATACAAACACACATATATATTGTATTTATGCATACATGTGTATACAAAATTTTATGTATCCATTCATGTATTAATGAGCACTGAAGTTTATTCCATATCTTGGCTATTAGGAAGAGTGCTGCAATACATCAGAGTGCAGATATCTCACCAACATAGCACTTCATTTCCTTTGGATATATATCTACAATTGGCATTGCTGAATCACATCATAATTTTCTTTGTAATTTTTGAGGAACCTCTATATGATTTTCCATAATGGCTGTACCAATTTACATTCCAACCAACAGTGTACAATGGTTCCGATTTCTCAGTCACCAATATTTGTGATTATTTGTCATTTTCATGATAGTCATTCTGAAAGGTGTGAGATGATATCTCATTGTGCATTTGATTTGAATTTCCTAATGATTAGTCATGTGGGGCACCTTTTTATAAACCTGCTGGCCATTTGTTTATCTTCTTTATAAAAATATCTATTGTGTTCATTTGCCCATATTTTAATTAAATTATTTATGTTTTAGCTATTGAGAGGTATGAGTCCCTTACATATTTTGGATATTAACCTTTTTTGGATGTGTGGTTTGTAAATATTTTTAAAAGCCACACAGAACTAAAATATGTATTAGAATTAGTACACAAGCATATCAAAAAACTGTTTTAACTTTATTTCACATATTTTAAAGGTTAAGTACAGAAATGCAAGATATAAAGACACCATAAATAAAACTTCTAAAGCTGAAAACTACAATGTGTGAGATGTATACAATAGAAAATACACTGGATTGGCAGAATAAAATGTCAGTAAACTTAAGGACAAACAATGAAAACTATTCAAAATAGAAAACAGAAGAAAATGGAATTTAAAAAATTTAACCTAAGTGAGCTGTAAGAACATTTTTACATGGCCAAAATAACATGAAATTGGAGTCCCTGAAATGTCATGAGGAAGCAGACTGCTTCCTCTCCATGACATTTAATTATATACTTTAATAGTGAAATTTTCCCAATTTAAGATTATATATTCATAAATACAAAAATGATTATATATTCATAAATATAAAAAATTCAACAAACTCCAAGTACAAGAAACATTTGACAATTCACCAAAAAAATTCTGGGGAAAAGCATGGAATAGAGAGCAGCCAAGATGGATGAATAGAAGCAGCTCCACTCTGTGGCTCCCACTGAGAAGGATGAAAACTGCAAATGAACTCCGCATCTTCAATTGAGGTACCAAAGTTCTCTCATTGGGACTGACTATGTGGTTGGCATGACCCACAGAGAGTGAGCAAAAACAGAATGGAGCAAGGGTCCACCCAGGACCTCCATGGGACAAAGGAAACTTCCTCCTCTCGCCAAGGGAGACGGTGAAGGATTGTGCGTTTCCTCCCTGAAAATCGGACTTTTCCCATGGATCCGTGCAACCTGTGGATTAGGAGGTCCCCTCCTGAGCCCACGCCACCAGAAACTTGGGTCCCAAGCACCAGGCTCTGGAGACTCAGAGCAGCTGCTCAGGTGGATGGCCACTATAAGCAGGCGCTGAGACAGAGGAGTATTTGCATACTCCGACTCTGGGAACTTCCGTGAGGCAGAAGATCTGTCCACTTTCATGGGGAGGGGGCTGAAGCCATGGAGTCAAGCAGCCTTTCTCCCACAGAACTCCACAAGCTAAAACTCACTGGCATGAAATCCCCACTGGCCAGCACAGCTGGCTAGAGACTGCCTAAGAAGACTGAGTTCCCAGGGGGATGGGCAGCTGCCATCACTGTGGCTCCAGTCAGCCACTTTCCTCTGCCACCAGTGCCAGTGAGATGGAGGACTCTAAATCTATAGCAGTTCCCCACAGTACATCACAGATGCTGGATCAGTTTGTGGCCAGACTGCTTCTTTAAGTAAGACCTGGATCCACTCCTCATTGAGCAAGGCCTCCCTGTGGAAATCTCAGCATCCCCAACCAGGAATTTATGGACAGAACTCTGATAACCCTGAGAGGCGACCCTAGGAGGAGGAGCAGCTGTAGTATTGTGGATTAGTGATCTTAGTCTTTTCTGCCTGCCTGCTCTGGAGGGTCAGGGCAGCCCAGATGATGGAGATTCCCCCAGCACAGCACATCTGCCCTGACAGACTGCTTATTTAAGTGAGTCTCTGATCTCACTTCTCCTGACTGATTGAGACTTCCCAACAGGAGTCTCCAGACACCTCATACAGAAGCATTCCAGCTGGTATCAGGTCAGTGCCCCTCTGGGACAGAGTTCCTAGAAGAAGAAGCAGGTTGATATCTTTGCTGGTCTGCAGCCTCCACTGGTGATATCTCCAGGGGCAATAGGGACCCAGGAGAATAGGGTCTGGAGTAGACCCCAAGCAAACCACAGCAGCCCTACAGAAGAGAGGCCTGACTACTCCGAGAAAAACAAACACAAAGTAACAACATCAATGAAAAAGACCCTACAAAAAACCCAGCCTCAAAGATCAAAAGCAGATAAACCAATGAAGATGAGAAAAAAAATCAACACAAAAATACAGAAAACTCAGAAAACCAGAGTGCCTCTTTACCTCCAAATGATCACAACATGTCTCTAGCAAGGGCACAGAACTGGGCTGAGGCTGAGATGGATGAACTGATGGAAATGGGCTTCAGAAGTTGGGTAATGAACTTCACTAAGCTAGACAATTATGTTCTAACTCACTGCAAAGAAGCTAAGAACCATGATAAAACATTACAGAGGCTGTTAAACAGAATAACAAGTTTAGAGAAGAACATAAATAATCTGCTGGAGCTGAAAAACACAACACGAGAACTTCATAATGCAAACACAAGTATTAATAACTGAATAGACCAGGTAGAAGAAAGGATATCAGAGCTTGAAGACTATCTTGCTGAAATAAGGCAGGCAGACAAGATTAGAAAAAAAGAATAAAAAGGAACCAACAAAACCTCCAAGAACTATGGGATTATGTTAAAAGACAGAACCTGTGACTGATAGGGGTATCTGAAAGAGATGGGGAGAATAGAACCAAGTTGGAAAACATACTTCAGGGTATCATCCAAGAGAAATTCCCTAACCTAGCAAGACAGGCCAACATTCAAATTCAGGAAATCCAGAGAACCCCAGTAAGATATTTCAAGAGAAGATCAGCCCTAAGGCACATAATCATCAGATTCCCCAAGGTCAAAATGAAGGAAAAAAATGTTAAGGGAAGCCAGAGAGAAGGGCCAGGTCACCTATAAAGTGAAGCTCATCAGAATAGCAGCAGACCTCTTAGCAGAAACCCTACGAGCCAGAAGAGATTGGGGACCAGTATTCAACATTGGTAAGGAATAGATGTCTTCTTTTGAGAAGTGTCTATTTGTATCCTTTGCCCACTTTTTGGTGGGGTTCTTTTTTTTCTTGTAAATTTGTTTAAGTTCCTTGTAGATTCTGGATATCAGACCTTTATCAGATGGGTAGCTTGCACAAACTTTCTCCCATTCTGGACGTTACCTGTTCATTCTGATGCTAGTTTCTTTTGCTGTGCAGGAGCTCTTTAGTTTAATTAGATCTAATTTGTCAATTTTAGCTTTTGTTGCAATTGCTTTTGGTGTTTTCGTCATGAAGCAGAGAGCCAAATCATAAATGAACTCCCATTCACAATTGCTACAAAGAGAATAAAATATCTAGGAATACAGCTTACAAGAAATGTGAAGGACCCCTTCAAGGAGAACTATAAACCACTGCTCAAGGAAATAAGACAGGACACAAACAAATGGAAAAACATTCCATACAAATGGATAGGAATAATCAATATCATGAAAATGGCCATACTGCCCGAAGTAATTTATAAATTCAATGCCATTCCCATCAAACCACCATTGACAATCTTCACAGAATTAGAAAAAATTACTTTAAATTTCATATGGAACAACAGAAAAACAATCCCGGATAGCCAAGACAGTCCTAAGCAAGGAGAATAAAACTGGAGGCATCACACTACCTGACTTCAAACTGTACTACAAGGCTACAGTAACCAAAACAGCATGTACTTGTACCAAAACAGACGTGTAGAACAATGGAACAGAATAGGGACCTCAAAAATAACACCACACATCTACAACCATCTGATTTTTGCCAAACCTGCCAGAAACAAGCAATAGGGAAAGGATTTCCTATTTAATAAATGGTGCTGGGAAAACTGGCTAGCCATATGCAGAAAACTGAAACTGGACCCCTTCCTTACATCTTATACAAAAATCAGCTCAAGATGGATTAAAGACTTGTATGTAAAACCCCAAACCATAAAAACCCTAGAAGAACATCTAGGCAATACCATTCAGGACGTAGGCAAGGGCAAAGACTTCAGAAAGATTATTTTCACTGTAAAGGATATATTGATAGCAGATAAGCACATAAAAAAGAGATTCAACATCACTACATTTCAGAAAATACAGCTCAAGACAATGATGAGATATTCCTACACATCTATCTAGCATCAAAATAAAATGTAATGACAATACCAAAAGCCGGCAAAAGTGTGTAGATCACTGAATTTCTCATATATTGCTGATGGAGATATAAAATGTTTCAGCTACTCTGAAAAATTATTTCAGTTTCTTTAAATCTAAACAAACAACTCATCCAGCAACTGCACTATCGGGAATTTGTCCAGAGAAATTAAAACTTACGTGTACACAGAAACATATATATAACTGTCCACATCAGTTTTATTTGTAATAATCAAAAACTCAAACTGCTCTAATATTGCTCAATAGGTGAGTGGTTAAAGAAACTGTGGTACATGCGTATGGTAAAATACTAATTAACAATGAAAATAAATGGACTTTTGATAGATACAACTTGCATGGATCTCAAGGGTATTATGCCGAATGAAAACAAGCTGGCCTCAAAAGGGAACATACAGTATGATTTCATTTATATAACATTCTCAAAATACCAAAATTATAGAGATGCAGAGCAGGTTAGTGGTTCCCAATGGCTAGGGATGTTGGGATGATGGTTGTGTCAATAAAGAAATCGCATGAGTAAGATATTTACTATGAAGTAATACTCCCATGTCTTGATTTTGGTGGTGGCTACACAAATCTAGACATGTCATAAAATGGCACAGAACTATGCACAAACATTTTACGAATGTCAATTTTCTAGTTTGAAAATTGTACTCTAATTTTGCCATATCTAACAATTTGGAAAAAAACTGAATAAAGCATACCTTTCTGTACTATTTTTGCAAGTTTCTGTGAACCTACAATTGTTTCAAAAATAATACACAGGAATAATAATATACAGAAGATAAAATAAAATACAGAATAATATACAGAATACAGCTCTTTGCAAGTGCACAGTGGGCATTTACACAGATGATATTCCGAGCCATAAAACAAACCTCGGCAAATTTACAAGTATTCTGGTTATACGAAGTATGCTCTCTGATCACAATACGTAATTTCAAGACTCATATAAAGCTCCAATAATCAACATTGAGTGGGATTGGCATAATGATTGATTGATTGATTGATAGATAGATTGATAGATCTATCAACGTAATAAATGGAATTTTAAGAAATATATTCACACATACTTCAAAAAAATAATTTTTGAGAAATATACAAAGGTAATATAGTGGAGAAAGGAACGTCTATTCAATACATTGTGTGGGCATAAATGGTTATCCATATGCCCAAAGTGGAATTTGAGATATACGTTGGGTTACACACACAGACATGCACACAAATAGCAACTCAAAATGGATCACACCTAAATGTGAAAGCTAAATTGTAAAACTTCTACATGAAAACCACTGTGACCTTGGGTTAGACAAATATGTCTCAGTTATGGCACCAAAGGCATGGTCCACAAAAGAACCAACTGATAATGTGGATGCCATCAAAATGAGAAGTTCATGCTTAGTGAAATACTCCATTAACAGCTGAAAAGATAAGCTACAGACTGAGAGAAATCATTTACAAACCACACATTGAACAAGGGACTTGCATATAAAATATATAAATAACTCTCAAGAGTAATTGATAAGATATTAAACAATCCAATATGAAAGGGGAACAAATTAGTACAGATGCTTGACTAAAGGAGATAGAGGGCGAATAAGCACAGGAAAAGTTGTTCATCTCCATCAATCCTTCCAGAAATGCAAAATAAAGCTATAAAATCATCACATGACACATCTATGAGAATAACTAAAATACATATTTTTACAATGATAATACCAAGTGTTGGTGAATATATGCAGGAACTGCCACTCTAATGTAAAATGACTCAACCTCTTAGAAAAACAGTTTGACAGTTTAAAGTTAAACAGATACCAGTCATATCTGTTTCACTCCTAGGTAGTTACACAAAATATATGAAAGTGTATATCTATATAAACATTTGTACTTGAGTGTTTGCAGCAGCTTTATTTATTATATCACCAGAATTGAAACAATTACAGGGTCCATCAATAGGTGAATGAATAAATACATTGTTTTATATCTATAAAATTGAATACTATTATAAAATAAAATAAATGAATTATTGCTACATGCCACAACATAGATGAATCCAAATAATGATGATGATTGAAGGAAACCAGACAACAAAATTACATACCCTATGACTCATTTTATATAATATGCTTGGAATTGCAAACTGATATATAGTGATAGAAAAGTTGGTGGTTACCTGGAAACAAGAGTGGGGTGGGGAGGGAATGATAGATGGGTTACAAAGGGTATGAGAAAACTTTTGGGGGTGATGAATGTGTTCTTTATCTTGATTTTGCTGATGTTTTCACAGATATATGTCAAAATTTATTAAATTGTAGAGTTTCAATGTATGCAATCGATAGTGTATGTCAATGATACTTCAATAAAGCTGTTAAAAAGAAACATTAAAAAAATTAAAACTTTAACATAATTTAGAGGAGGTTTGCCAACAAAAATCAGCAATGCAGGGACCTCTGAAAATGCAACAGTTATTCAACAAAAACTGTGAATCTAGAAGCTGATTGTAACTTTCTACTCCTGGAAAATAGAAATGATAATTAACCCTGTAACCCTTATCAGGTAATTAGAAATATGTGCTCCTCATTGCAAATGAATTTCATTTGAGAAGTGAGCTACAAAGACACTTCTATTATTTGAAATGCAGTTTATATGCTAATCACTTACTGAAAGCACAAATTTTAGCAGGAGCAAAGTAATGCTCGTATTTGGAAATATGATGATATCTAAAAAGATGAGAGCATGAAGAAAAAAAGAGATACTACATATTAAAATTGTGATATTTATTCACAAAATAGTGTTTCACAAATGGAAAATCTCTGAGTAGAAGAGTCAGAAATGAGAAAAATAGATATTTGCCTAAGTGGAAAGAATCAGAAAAGGAAGGAGGAAGAAAAGAAAAATATATGCATAAGCTAAATTGTATAATTTTTAACATGAGAGAAAATATATGTTGATGTTTGTTTGAGTTATTGACAAAGTAAATATACTTTACCAAACTAAACGTTTGTATAAACTATAAGAAATTGTCAATTGAGAAGGTTTTTATGCATATTCAAATATGTCAAGTCCTAAAAGTATGTTAATTCAATAGAAAAAAAACTAGCTAAAACTTTAAATTGCTTCACGGGATTAACTAAGTGTACCTGTGATATTTCAATGTTGTGAGTAGTATGAAGAAGATCATTCTAAATATCCGTTTTGTACATATTCATATAGTTGCTCAAAGTGGACATTTCTGTCATATGAAGGAGTTATTATATTCATCTCTCAATATGATCACAGACCAATTGTCCCAAATAGCTAAATAATCCACAAATTGATCCTCCTTCACAAATGAATTTAGGCCCAGACAATAGTTTATCTATCATTTTTCAGAAATTATATCTAAATTCTTGCTGTACATAATTTTTAATTGGCACAGAAGACAAAATTGAAAGAGGAAAGTGAACAGAATTTCTATACATAAGAGATAAAAGTGATATTTCTTTCCTTTTTCCACTGGTGAGAGGCTCTTTAAAAGCATTTGAGGTGCGTTCCCCATAGTACTTATAGAAACTTATCCCTGTCCAAACTAAAATATCAATATTCCTTCTTCATGTAAAGAACAGCAAACCACATGAAGAACAGAACAGAACAATAGGATATGAGGTTCAGGGAGAGCTCTAGTCAACTGTTCACACCAATATTTATTGTTTTATCTAAATGAAAGGTTTTTCTTACGTATCTTTTGAAAATGACACAATGTACACAAAAAATCTGCTTTCTCTGAGGCACATACATACTTCTGTTTTCCTTTATATATTTCCCTTCCAGACAATGGGTCATTATTATTTTTTAAAAACTGATATATTTTAAAAAGTGGTTAAAGGATAGACAACCAATAGAAAATGAATTGGAACAATAAGACGCCAAATTATTGCCTGGTCAGATTCTACTGACCACAAGAAGTCACATTGTGCAAATGAAGTCCCAAGGAAACAAAAAATGCCACCTCAAAATTCATTTTTCAGAGTTGCTTTCCTTCAAATGTCTTTTTGTGGCATACTTTTATTTGCCTGTTTGTGATCCCTGAAGGCAATACCTGCTACACAAATACAAAATGTCCCTCTACTACCACGTTCTTCATTGGGTTGCTTATGCAATTACACATACATCTTAGTAACCATTTATTGGACGCATACTATGAGTCAGGCCCAGACATTGTACTAACTAATGGGGATATAAAGATGAAAGAAATACAGAAACCAATCTCTCCTCCCCAAGAGTTCCCAGCCTATCTGGAACAACAACTGTGGGGTCATAAAATACAGTTGGTAAATGAATAATAAGTATGGCTGACTTTTCTTGAACAGTTCCAATGTGATGCTTACAGTGTTAACTGCTTTCTACGTGAACTCAGTTAATCTAGCCCGTAGATTGTGGGTGGATACAATCTGGGGCCTCATTTTACAGATAAGAAAATTGAGATTTAGAGAAAGGGATTTGTTCAAAGAACAAATAAACTGTGGAGTTCCCATTGCAACCAGGACACGCTGGCTCTATAACCCATATTCCCAATCCCTGGCCCAGAGGATAGAACACAAGCTCCATGTAACCCTAGTGTCTCCCAGATCTTCATTAAGGAGCCATTCAAGTTCAGTCTACAATAAAAGATTTATTTGGGGACTTAGGGAGCACAAAGATGCTGACAATGTTTTCCTGGCAGAGGGAAAAATCAATCTAAAAGGGTCGTAGACAATAGCTTTGAAGGATGAAAGAAGTCACTAAATTGTGAGATGAGAGCTTGACCTGGAATGGGGCACGGCATTGGTTGGGGAAAATGGAAGGGGAAGGGGAAATCTGAGAGCCAATAGGTGGCTGCTTAGGAACTGGGTCCTAAGCCACTTAACTTTCATCCTGCCCTCACCTGTCCTCAGATGAGGCACTGAAGAGACGGGTATGACTGCCACATGATTTCTGCTGCCTGTGCTTGGGAATTTTTCCCTTCTTCGGGGCACTGTTCTGCTGGTTATCACTGCTGATTTTCCATGGCCCCCGAGGTGCCAAAGCTCTATTCTATGGACAACTTAGGGAGAATTTCTCTTTCCTTCTGTGTTATATACTGTTTTGGGTGGGAGTTGGGGAATAACAAGGCCTCAATGCATTCTTCTTTTTATTTCATAAAGAGATGTTTTACTGAGGTTAGCTCTTTGAGAATTTAATCACAGTTTTGTCCCTCAATTTCAGACATGAGTTCACAAAGGGCTGCTGAAAAGTCATTGCAGGAGGAAGATTCCACTGAGGCTACTAAGTGGAATGGCAAAATGATCCATGTGACAAAGAAACAGGACTAAATTATATATATATATATATTTTTTCAAGGCATAATCTTGCTCTGTTGCCCAGGCTGGAGTGCAGTGGCACAATCTCAGCTCACTGCAACCTCCACTTCCCGGGTTCAAGCTATTCTCCTGCCTCAGACTCCCGAGTAGCTGGGATTACAGGCATGTGCCACTGTGCTCCGCTAATTTTTGTATTTTTAGTAGAGACGGGGTTTTAACATGCTGGCCAGGCTGGTCTCGAACTCCTGACCTCAGGAGATCCGCCCGCCTCAGCCTCCCAAAGTGCTAAGATTACAGGCATGAGCCACCAGACCCGGCCAGGACTAAATTCTCAGGAGAAGATTGATGACAGTTACTTTGAAAATATATCTCTTTTATATGAATTAACATTTTCAGTTTCAAAAAGTATTTTGCCTGGCCTGAATATATAAAGTGCAAAACTACACTGTTATTTCTTGCTCTTCAGATGTTTTGTCATAATAATATGTATCTCATACCAATCCCATAGTCCACTGAATATATGGAATATAGAAATTTTCTGCAAAGGAATGCCTATGAAAAAGAACAGGTAACAAGGCTTCTAGGCCTGCAAGCATGCTTACACCTGTACAAAAAAAAAAAAAAAATTAAGAAAATTCCACTTTTTAGGTTGGCTAGAGTAGGGGAATTATTTTTAATATCACTATTTCTATCATATATGTTAGTATAATATGCAATATATTATTTTAAATAATATTTAAGATTATTATTTCCTTTCATAATGTGCTTCAAATTCTGCTACATCACAAACAACAATCATTTATCTATAGAAAACTGGAGCTAATTAATTTGAATTTGATGATGATGCCAATAGCGATTATAATGAAGTGATGAGTCTCGGCTTAGTCCTTGAAATGAGAAAGACAACAGCAATTAACTCCCTTAAAAAACATGTATTTAACAATTAGTTTACGTTTGCTGCACCCTAAGAACAAAAAAAAAGAAAAGAAAATGTTCCATTCTAGAAAGAGCAGAGCAGAATTGAGAAAAATGGGTCCCTTCTAGACTCCAAATGTTACTGTCATTTATTACAAAACTGATTTTCTTGGCCACAAATGTTCATTCTATTTTTGTATTTAAAATGAGAGATTTATTATTATATGCATATGTTTATTTATTTGGAATTATATTTTATTCATGACACACCTAATAACTAAAAACATTAGTTATTATCATTAAAGTTAAAATTATCTTACATAGATATACTTGCAAAATCTTGATCAAAGTATGCCTGAGATGTTTTTCTCCTTATTTTCAACTGAGAAATAAATTTTTTAGTTTTCCATAAGCTTTCTAATATCTAGTTCTCCATTTTTCTTTCTATTCTCTAGTTTTATTTTTCAGTTTTCTGAACTAGATACGTTTAAAAACCCATTACTATATTTAAATGAAGTAAGAAAATAAAGCACTCATTCCCAGAAAAAAAATGACTTTATTTGGCATTACTTGATTTCATAATTTCAGTGGTTGCAGCTGTTGAATTTCATCAACTATTAGCTGACCAACATCAGTCATAGTAAAATGTCATGTAGCAACACCATAAAATCACATGCGATATATCTATAGATAGATAGATATAGATATAGATGTAGATATGAATTACAATCTGACAAATTATTTCTGTCTTTTCTTTCTTTTTGCCTTCTGATTTTCTTTCCTCACTTCCTTGCTTCTTTCATTCTTCCCTTTCTTCCTTCTTTTCTTCCCACCTTTTTTGCTTCCTTCCTTCCTTCCTTGCTTCCTGTCTTCTTTTCCTCCCTTCCATCTTTTTCCTTCCATTCCTCTTTTCTTCCTTCATTTATTCCTTTCATCCTTTCTTTGTTGTTCACCACTGTAGGATGTAGTCTATATTGGTTTATATTCCTTCATTCGTGCAAGTGGTTTTAGGAAACCTGAATTACTGACCAATTAAGGTTTATTTCAGTGGTGCATTTGCCACTCCCTCATGCCTTGACACTTTCCAGGAATGCACCTTGGTGAATCACTTTGTGACCAAATTCTGAGCAGTGACAAGCACATATCTAATCAACTGACTCTAACATAGCAGGTGAGTGCTCCAAAGAAGATATATGCAACATGTTATGGAATGATAGAAAAAGAGGGGGTTAACCCTATCTGGCAGAACTTGAGAGGCTTCCAGAAAGAGGTAATATTTGATCTTGAATGGAATAATGAGGAGGAAGTTGTCAGACAGACAAGATAGGGAGCCAGGGTATTTTATTTGGAAGGAAACCAGGAGAAATGAGTCTAATCCAATCAACAACAACAGCAACAAAAATCATTGACTTCGTTAATATAGTTGTAAAATTGTGTTGTTAAATATATATTTCATAGCCAAAATCTAACCTGGTGGAGTTAAGTAAGACTTATAAAACGTTCATTTTGAAGCCATGTTCAAGGAAAGCTATATTTACGCTGAAAGGGCAGGCAGTGCTGCTAACCGTGTCATAATGTTGTTCACATCATGTTGTTCCTGTCAGGGTAGACTGGATTGCTCTCAGGGTGATCAAAAGAGACCCTGGAAATGCCAGTGAGTCATGATGGTAAGACGCTGGGGAAATATCTTGAAAATTGGCATGTATTCCTGTGCTCTGATTAGTGAGATTTGTCAGAAATCTGAAATTGTGTTCTCTCTGTTGTAATGTCAGGTGATTTGTGCTGGGTATTATTTAAAACATTTAAACATTTTCCATACCTGTACTAATAGTGATGAATACCCTCAGCCATATATAATATTGTCTCCTAGGAACAAGGAAGGAGTATTCATATTCATTTCAGATGCTTTCTTTTCGCCACACAATTGGTATCTACACCTAATTATTTTACATATCTCCCAGGTTGCATACATTATAAGTCTTTTTTTGTATAAATACATTTTTTATATGTATATAAAAAATACATTTTTATATTCTATTGGTTGCCCACTTTTTATGTTTCTATAAATATAGACTAGAACCCTATTCATAGAACAGATGTGTAGGCACATAAAAATGTGAAAAAGTGTTATTTATTGATATATTTCCTTAACATTACTGATCTGGAAATTGAAAATCATAAACCCAGGAATAAAGTGATCCAAAACCATCTGAATGCAATGAGATACAAATGCTTTAAAGTTGTAGAGTTTTATAGCCAAAAGTCATCTTAAAATGATTTAGTTCAGTCTCCTCTTATTGAATATAGGAAACTGAGGTCAAATGAGGTTATAACTTACTCCAGATTCCTCAGTTATTGAAAAATCCTGGAGTTAGAATACCAGTTTCATGACTCTGAGACACATGTTGTTTCAGTTGATCTATTGTATATACTCCTATATAATTCATTTTTTCTTTAAATATATTCATAAAATCAGAGGTTTAGAAGGGCTTTCAAATATCACTTATTCCTCTTGTTTTTCCAAGGGATGGAATCCTTGTTTTTTGTACAGACAGCAAGCTATTAACTCATAAAGATAGGGACCATGTAAATTAGAGTATTATTCAAATACTATCCCCAAATTATCAACTTCTGCTTAAATAAGTCAAATAAAGTTAACTTATCAAATGCAAATAATTACATTTTAACATAAATGTTACTCTGATATTGAATTAAAATTCAATAAAAATGCCACATATTGTACATAAATGATACAAGAAAGTTTGCCAGTGACATATCCATTCTAAAGTAAAGGGACTTCATTACCATGCTGAAAAGAGCAGTATCATTAAAGGATGTTGACAAATAGTCTCAATTGCCAAGGATTGGTCAGTTTTTAAGTCAACTCACCTATAAAAAGTTTCACCTACAAAATGAGACATTCTCCAGATAACCCCATATTCTACTAGAGTTACATTTGGTCAAATGCATATAGCTGACATTGCTACACCATTCAGCAAGTGTACTGAGACCATCCTTTGTGTGGAGCACTGAGTATGAATGCGTTTTCACACATTGGGCTTTGGTCTCTACCATCATATGCTTCATGAACCATTCCCCTCTGCATGTCTGAGGGTGGACTTTGGAGATAAACAGTCTAGGTTCCAGTCGCTGCTCTGGCACATGCTAACTGAGCAGGTCCTTTCTATCCTCAGTACTTTTGTTTGTAAAATAGAATGAAAATACCTATCTCATAAAGTTTAGGGAACATAAAATGAGGTAGTACTTATAAAATACCCAAGCTCAGTTTCTAGAAGATAATGCAGAACTGAAAATATTTAAGTACCAGATATTGTGATTCACTTTGATTCAAATAAATCAATAGGAAAAATGTTTCGATAGCATTTGATGGCAAACATTTAGGAAAGGTCATTCTTTTTGACATAAATGCGTTTGATAATTCAGTATATCGGAATACAGGGCTCTTCATTAATCTTTATTGAAAACATGATAGAAAAGGTTGGAAAATATTTACAGAGCAGTCACCATAATGCAACAAATACATATTTTTTTCTGTCACTGTATAATAGATTTTGGGCAAGTTTGTTGCAAATGAAAGAAACTCTTCTGTAACGTTTTGTTTTCATTTTAAGATTTTTATTTTTATTTTCAGTGCACTGTAATCCTTAGCCTCAAGACAATAATTACAACAAGGAGACTGTTATGCCTTTTTATGGAAAATGTTATATGTTAGAGTATTGGTTATAGAAAATTGGATGAACTCATAGAATTTGTAAAGTACACACTAGCACTCTGATTTTTAGGTTATTATCTATTCCTATCCTTGCTAACTATACAACATACCTATTTACTTCTCTGTCAGAAAACTTTAAATCTATCCTTTCAAACCTATTTAGAAAAAATAAATTTTTGAATCAAATACATTAATTTCTAAACAAAACATATATTATTTCTTACACAATGAAAGGTAAGCAAAGAACCAGTGTCGACTATAGCTAGTAAAGTTAGTGCTTTCATTACATATTACATATTCACCATTTGACAATCACCATAAGGCTGATAAAATAATGAAAGAAGAATAATTTTGCCTTTTCTCAGGTGAAAATGTTTACCATGCCAGGGCTCAGAATTGAGTTACCTGTCCTGCTGGTACCTGAACTTTTCTTTTAATCGCTATCCCTACATTCCTGTAATAATTGCCTACAAATACTGACATCCTTCCTAAAATCTGGAACATGTAATATACTCTCGCTAAATGTCTTACTAGATACTGGTATTCTAGCTAGAAACCCAGCGTTATGGCTGGTGCCTAACATCTGTTGAGAGATCTCCCGAAGTCTCAATTCCTGTTGCTTTATCCACATCTCTGAACAAGGCCTTGTCCAAATTCTCTGGAAATTTGCTAGTCACAGAAGCAGTAACCAAACAAGGCTTTTGTCTTACTGTGCCTCAATTATATCTCATAGTTAATCAAAATATATGAAATATCTTTCTAAGTATTTGTGCCTTCTTCAATTTCTTTTAATGTTTTATAGTTTACAGTGTACAGATCTTTCACCTTCTTGGTTAAATTTATTCCTAACAATTTTTGCAGCTATTGTTAATGAGACTGTTTTCTAAGTTCCTTTCTCAGATAGTTTGTTGTTAGTACATAGAAATGCTACTAATTTTTGAAGGTGGATTGTGTATCATGTGACTACTGAATTTATTAGTTCTAATAGGTTTTTGGTGGAGTCTTTAAGGGGGTTTCTATGTATAAAATCATGTCATATGCAAGTGTGGACAATTTAACTTATTTCTTTCCAATTTAGATGTCTTTTATTTCGTTCTTTTGATTAATTGCTCTGGCTACGACTTCTAGTACTACATGGAACAGAAGTGGTGAGAGAGGGCAACTTCGTCTTGTTCCTGATCTTAGAGAAAAAGCTTTCATTTTTCACACTTCACTATAATGTCAACTGTGGGGTTGTCATATATGGCCTTTATTATGTGAAGGTACTGTCCATCTATACCTAATTTGTTATGAGTTTTTATTGTAAAAGAATATTAAATTTAGTCTAATACTTTTTCTGCATCAACTGAGATGGTTTTGTGTTTTCTGTCTTTGATTCTCTTAAGGTGGTGTATCATAATAATTGATTTTTGTATTTTGAACCATCCTTGCATCTCAGGGATAAATCTCACTTGATCATAGTGTGTGATGCTTTTAATGTGCTGATGAATTCACTTTGCTAGTATTTTGTTGAGAATATTTTCATCTATGTTCATCAGGGACATTGAACTGTAATTTTTTTTCCCTGTAGTTTCATTGTCTGAGGTATCAGTATAATGCTGGCATTGCAAAATAATTATGGAAGTGTTCCCTCCTCTTCAATTTTTTGGAAGAGTTTTAGATGGATTGGCCTTAAAATTTTCTCATATGTTTGATAGAATTAACCATTGAAGCTATCAGATCTTGGGCTTTTCTTTGTTTGAAAGTGTTTTATTACTAATTTATTCTCTATAATTGTTAATATTCTATTTAGATTTTCTATTTCTTTATGACTTAATTTTACTAGGTTTTTAGTTTCTAGGAATTTATTTCTTCTTGGTTATCCACTTTTACTGCATATAATTGTTCACAGTAATCTCTTATTCTTTTGTATTTCTGTGGTATCAATGAAAATGTCTCCTTTTTTATTAATAATTTCATTTGTTTGAGTCTTCTCTCCTTCTCTCTAGCTATAAGTTTGTCAATTTGGTTTACTGTTACAAATAACTAGCTCCTAGTTCATGGGTCTTTTCTATTATTTTTCTAGCCTCTACTTCATTTATTTCTGCTCTTACGATTATTCTTTTTTCCTCTGCAAACTTTGGAATTAGTTTACTCTTTTTCTAGTTCCATGGGTTGAAAAGTTAGGTTGTTTTGCTGACTGTGGGTTTGTCATAGATGGCTATCATTATTTTGAGGTATGTTTTTTTAATACCTAGTTTATTGAGAGTTTTTAACATGAAGGGATGTTGAATTTTATCAAAAGCCTTTTCTGCATATGCTGAGATAATCATGTGATTATTGTCTTTATTTATTTATTTATTTATTTTCTGGAGACGGAGTCTCACTCTGTCACCCAGGCTGGAGTGCAGTGGTATATCCTTGGCTCTCTTCAACCTCTGCCTCCCAGCTTTAAGCAATTCTCAAGCCTCAGTCTCCTGAACAGCTGGGATTACAGACATGCGTCACCACACCCAGGTAGTTTTTTTGTGTGTGTGGCAGTCTTTAGTTCTGTTTCTGTGATGAATCACATTTATTGATTTGTATATGTTGAACCAACTTTGCATCCCAGGGATGAAGCCTACTTGATCTGGGTGAATTGACTTTTTAATATGCTGCTGAATTCAGGGTGCAGGTATTTTGTTGAGGAGTTTTGCATCGATGATCATCAAGAATGTTGGCCTGGAACCAATCCAAATGTGACAGCATTTGCAATGACCTGGATGAGACTGGAGACTATTATTCTAAGTGAAGTAACTCAGGAATGGAAAACCAAACATTGTGTGTTCTCACTGATATGTGGGAGCTAAGCTATAAGGACACAAAGGCATATGAATGATACAGTGGGCCGGGCATGGTGGCTCACGCCTGTAATCCCAGCTCTTTGGTAGTCTGAGGCGGGCAGATCATTTGAGGTCAGGAGTTCGAGACCAGCCTGACCAACATGGTGAAACCCCGTCTCTACTAAAAATACAAAAATTAGCCAGGCATGGTGGTGTATGCTTGTAATTCCCAGCTACTTGGGAGGCTGAGGCAGGAGAATCACTTGAACCTGGGAGGTGGAGGTTGCAGTGAGCTGAGATCGTGCCACAGCACTCCAGCCTGGGTGACAGAGTGAGACTTCGTCTCAAAAAAAGAAAAAAAAAACCAGAATGAATGATACAGTGGACTTTGGGGACTTGGAGAGAAGAGTGGGAGGGGGTGAGGGATAAAAGAAAACATACATGGTGCAACGTATACTAGTCAGGTGATGGCTGCACCAAGATCTCACAAATAACCACTAAAGAACTTACTCATGTAATGAAATACCACCACCTGTACCCCAGTAACTTATGGAAAAATATAATAATAATTTAAAAAAAGAATATTGGCCTGAAGTTTTCTTTTTTGGCTGTGTCTCTGCCAGGTTTTGGTATCAAGATAATGCTAGCCACATCGAATGAGTTGGGGAGGAGTCCCTCTTCCTCAATTTTTGGGATAGTTTCTGTAAGAATGGTACCAGCTCTTTTTTTATACATCTGGTAGTATTCAGCTGTGAATCCATTAGGTCTTGTTTGCGTGTGTGTGTGTGTGTGTGTGTGTGTGTGTGTGTATGTGTGGTTGGCAGGCTATTTATTACTGATTCAATTTCAGAACTTATTATTGGTCTATTAAGGGAATCAGTTTCCACCTGGGTCAGTCCTGGGAGGGTGTATCTGTCCAGGAATGTCTCCATTTCTTCTAGGTTTTCTAGTTTGTGTGTATCTTGGCCACTCCCCTCTTTTTTCATAATGTTAGTATTCATTGTTATAAACTTATCGGGACTGATTTTGCTGCATCTAATAAGTTCTGTAAGTTGTGTTTTCATTTTAATTTCTCTTAAGAAGTGTTTTTGTTTCCCTTTGGATTTCTTTTTTGAGCAATTTGTTGTTCAGGAGTATGTTATTTAATTTCCAAATATTTGTAAAATTTTCATTTTTCCTCCTTTTAGTGTTTTATAGTTTCGTATCATTGTAGTCATAAAGATACTTGTATTATGGCTCTCCAGAGAGACAGAAACAATAAGAAATGGATAGATGGATAGATAGATGATAGATAGATAGATAGAGAGATAGATAGATAGAGAGATAGATAGAGAGATAGATGAGAGGAGATTCATAAGGGAATTGTCTTACATGATTCAGGGTTTCAGAAGTCCCATAATACGACATCTGCAAGCTGAAGAACCAGGGAAGCTGGTAGTGTGGCTCAGTCCAAGTCCAAATTTCTCAGAACCAAGGAAGCCAGTGATGTAACTTTAAGTCTATGGTCCAAAGCCTGAGAGCCCAGGGCGGTGCTGGTGCCAGTCTCTGATTTCAAAAGCTGAAGAACCTGGAATTCAGACATCTAAGGGCAAGAGAAAAGTTGGGTATTGACTGCAGAAGAGAGAACAAGAATTTACCTTTTCTCTGATGTTTTGTTCAATGAGAGCATGGGACTGCAGGGGCCAGCCTGGAATTTGGGGTGGCAGGTGCTGACCTGTATTAAGGGTTCTTGTCTTGTGCCTAGGTCCATGGAGACCAGCCTGGAGTTGAGGTTGCAGGGCCCAGACAGGTGCTGTCACCAGTCTCGAGGGAAGGGTGGGCTTGGATTCTGAGTTCATGGGGACAGTTTGGAGCATTGGGCTACCAGGGCTGTTCTGGAAATAGGGCAAGCCTGGAGCTTGAGGCTGAGAGAGCTGGCCTGGCGTGGTGTGGGCCTGAAGTCGGGTCTCACTGTAGCTAATCTAGTATTGAGGCGGGTCTGAAGGCTTGGTCTGTGGTACTAGCTTGAAGCCTTGGGCATTGGGAGCTGGCCTAGTGCCATATTTCAATGGGAAGGCTCAATGCTGTGGTGCAGAGCAAGATTAGGAGCTCACTTCACTCTCCTTGCCCGACATGGAGGGTATCTCTTCCAGTAATGTGCTACCCGTACTGAGAGAAGGGGTGATTCAGGTAATGTGAAACTGTTTTTTTCTACCTTCTTCCAGGCATCATTGTTTCATGTCTGTACTACAACCAAGTGTTATAATCTCACATCTGGATTACTTGGCTCTTTTGAAGGTATTTCATATATGGGTAGTTGTTCAAATTGACATTCTACAAGGGGATAAGCACTGGAAAGTCTTATTCCCTGCTATGGTTCTCAATGAAGCCTGCACTGTCCTAGAAATAGAGACATATTCTGTATTTTCTATGGTTTCACAACAGACAGCCAGGCCCTTTGGGCACTGTTTATCTGACAAAATTTAATCCTAATCCATTTTTCAGGAATCTCCCATTGGAAGAACAAAGAAAATAAACATAGAAGAGTGAGGAAAACTGTTTGCTTTTTTGTTGTTGTTTAAAAAAGCATTAGAAATACTAGTCCTCATTTCTTCCAGACCCAATTCACTTCATACTTACTAAATCAGAATCTCCTTTTTTACAAGATCCCCAGAGAATGCATGTTCACATCTCAAGCGGATGTGAACAAGGGGAGGGGTAAGGACACCTCAAAAATTCCAAGGCCTTTTCCCAGTTTGCACAGGCAGAGGGAGGCCAAAAGCTCGACTGGTAAAAAATGTCACTCTTTTGCCAGCATGTTTGTTGGGCTTCTATGTTCCCTTCCCTTGAGCCCAATCCTAAGCCAACCAGTTTAAGGTTTGGGAAATTAACTCTTTCCAGCTTGGAAGATGCAACTGAGAAGAGTGACCCATAGTACAAAGACACAATTACCTATCAGTGAAGAGAGGACTGAGGAGGAGAAAGGAATAAAAAGAAGGTGTTTTCTTCGAAGGAATCCCCGGGTTTCAGGATGCATTCTAAAGGAGTACAGACTGAAGATGAGTGGCTACCTATCTAGAAAGAAGGGAGCAGGCATCCCTGGTTTTCTTCTCTTCCTAGCAGATACCTGGGGATAAGTGAGGTAGAAAGAGAAGAGCGTCCTATTTTCATTTTCCATCCTTGCATCCCCGAGTTCCGGCAACCTTGGCAGTGCTGCCTTGGGTGTCGAAGCGACTTGCACTCATGAAGCAGGGGGGCCCAGAGAACAGGAATTATTCACTCCCACCTATGTCTCTTTCCCACCTGCTGTCAGTAGCCTTAGAGTTTCCTAGACCTCATTTATGCCATGGATATTAACATGGCATTTATCCATGAAACAGGAAGCTTGGGGTTGGCTTAATTGGCAGGAATCAGCCACGCTCGCCTGCGCTGTGCCTTTTAACTTCTGTTGTCATTTGCCTCTGGATCCCTCAGATCCAGTTTTCTTTCCTAGGGCTTTGACCTGAAGCTTGAAATTGAGATTGGGACAAAAAATGCATCTCGGGGTGTAGGGGTTGCATGGACTCCTTATCATAAGCCAAATACTAAGGTGAAACTGTGGAACTGAGTCCTTCTCCAACAAGGGAGAGAAAAGTGTGCCCTGTGACATACCCAGATAACTGGTAGCTTTCATTATGCTTGCTAGGATTTTGGTGCTTGGCTTTGGTTAGCTCCCTTTGTTTAACTTTCCCAAAAGGAAACCTCCAGGTGATGGGCATTCTATTTATTCCAATCACCTAGCATGATTTGCTGGATAATTGCTCAGAACTAGAATACTGATCCAGATTTTTACGTTACCCATCCCTCTTGTTCTTTCTGAGCTGCAGTCAGAGATTGCTGGTTGGTCCACAGGAACAAGCAGGGCTAGTCTAAAACACAGGCGAAAACTTAAAAAACAACAAATGAGTTTAGAATTTAATGACACATTGTATGATAAGTTTTGGGACATAATTTCTCTCTCTACAGTCGTCAATTTTGTTAAAAAACAAATGATCATAAGACTGAGTTGTTTAAATAGACTTTAGTCTTATACTTGGCCTGATTATTTGCCTAAAGTGCAGCCAGAATAATTATTTCTAAATAGGCCTTTTGGATTGGTTTTGATGGAATTCTGTTCCACAAGGAATCTCATATAAGATCTGTTAAAGCCAAGCCCAACCATGGGGCTGTATACTCAAATACCTGTGAGTTGGGTGATCTTGTCCTCTTAAGGTCCCAAGATAAACTTGGAGCTCCTAGACCTGTTAGAAAGTGACATTCTTTACTGACCACAGATCAGGAACCCTTTCCAGGGACTGTATAGGTAAGGGTATGAGGCCAGTTTTCCCACTGGGCTTCTATTAGCTCTGTAAGTCAAGCTTGACTCCTATAGATTCTTATCATACCGATGCAAACAAGTATATTGCCATAAGTTAAGAATACTCACAGAGAGTTTCCAAATTCTAGAGAAACCAGGCAGAGAGAATCAAACATGCTTCAAATTTTGTTCATAGAAGTATGTCTTACTCAATTGTTAAAGGACTTAAATAGTTCAAAATAAGTTTCCTTGACTATGAAAAACAAAACATGGATTAGCAATATTCCAACAAAAAGTCAAAAAGTTTGCTTCAGCTTTCTGAGTTCAGTACATTTAGTTAACTCTTGTTTTGCTTGATATTCATGAATATTTCAGCTCTTCATGAGTACTATACGTTTTCCTTTATTCCAATGTTACAATTTCAAAAGTTATCAGAAGCCTGTATTTGAGAGTACCTGTTAAAAGTTCTGTAGCTTATTTAAAACCGTCTTTTGAAAAGGATTCAAACAAGACAATTGCCTGTGAATAACAAAATGTCCAGGGTAGTTAGGCTTAGAAACGCAATTGACAAAGAAGTTTGGTTATCTCTGTGGTTTACAATAACTTAACATAAAAACTATGTTAATTATGATAGAAAACATATACTCAGGCATTATAATTTTAGAAATTCCATACAATTTTGGAACATATATTAGCATTATTCACCAAGATATAACCTAAAGAAGATTGAGCGTCATTTTGGCAATCCCATGTACCTAAACATGTCAAATAATCCTGTTTACCTCTCTTTTCTGGACACTTCAGGGGCCCTCTGAAGTATTCAAAAGTCAGGTGTCAGGGAAGACAATTTTGAAACCTAAGTTTGATTTGGAAACGGCTGGTAAATGTTCAAGGTTTAAAACACTTGATATTATGAAATAGAATTCCAGATTACCATAAGTTATTTATTTTGCCAAAATGAAAACTCAGAAATTTCAAAGAAGCAGAAACCTTTTATAACCCTCTAAAAATTTTGCCAAAGAGCACATTAGCACCTTAGGAGAACCTTGTTATGCTTTTATTTCAATGCTCGATTTGCAGAAAAAACACATAATACCCTTTTTTGAATTTAGTCAATATGTTCACACAGAGAACCTCTTCTGCAAGATTAATTTCCACAATTCTTCCACCACTTCATTGAACCTTCAGCTTTTTTCCAATTTAACTCAAAACAATCCTTTAACCCCAGGCAAAAGTTTACATTTCCATGCCTTCTTATAACCTCCTACTAAAAAATACATTTTACTGTTCTTACACACCTTGAATGTAAATCTATTTCTAGTAGTTTCAGTTAACTCCTATCACTTTTTAACTTTAAGGTAAAACAGCAAACTTTGCATCTGTCCTGCATTTTACCAATAGTCTTTAGGGTTGTTTTCACTTCTTAAAGATTAAAGTCATGTGAACTGAAAGGTACCACAACGTTTAACTTCCTTTTAAAAATATTAGATCCAAGCGTTTGTCTTTCTTTAGGTCAAATTAATTAGAGCTCTTTTTACAGACATCACACATGGTACATACATAGACAGGCAGAAGCAAAGCCAGTCACTGGGTGGGACCCTTTAAGAGGCAGGGCTAGGAAAACATGCAGATATCAAACCAGAAAGAAGCTTATTCCCTAAGGTAAGATTGCTAAACAAAGCCTTGTCACCAGAGTTACAAGCCATGCCCTCAGGATGTAAAACCAGACGAAGGCTTGATTTCACAAATAAAACTTTGTAGAAAATATAAACAGTGATAGTTGGGGAGGCCTGGCCTAGTAAAACATCTTCTAAAAGAAAAAAAAAAAAAAAACTTTAAAAGTTAACTTGCTGATGAGGTAGAGAAGGGGAAAGAAAAGAAACTGTTTAAAATTGCTTGGGGAAGAACCTCTTATTCTTATGCAAGTGGTTCCTCCACCAGGGAGAAAAGTTTAATTACTGTAATTACTGTCCGATGGAGCTGAATCTCTTGGCTGGGGAAGGGGAAGGCTGCAGTGGTACCTGGCTGGGACCCAGCCAGCTGGCTGTGCAGGACCCTTGGCCCATGCATCCCAGACCCAGCAGGGAGCCGGAAGCGTTGGGGAGCTGCTGCTCACTGGTTCCTCCCAAAAAAGGAAGAAAAAGGCCATGAGAATTAAAAGGCTCAGAAGCAAGAGGGAAAAAGAATTTTTGTTTTGCATCTCACTCACCGCTTTTCAAGCTCCCACACTGCATGCCAAAAATGTTGCAGGACTTTTCCTTAGTTCAGCTAAAGATGGGGTACTTGTTTGTCCCATGGCCATGTAAATTTAGGCTTGCAGATGGTTTGAATGGTGAGTAAAGCAGTATTTAATTGAGTGAAAGGGGAAAAAAAAGGGAAAATAGGGACTTTCGCAAGATTCTTCGAGGACTCCCTCCCACCTGGCTCAGGGAGACATAGCATCTTATTTGATCTTAACAATGAATAAAGTATTAATGAGTCAGAAAAGTTAACTCGTAGGAGATTATAGTAGTAGGAAGTATAGCAGAAACGTATTGCAATTAACTGTATCTGACTCAAAAAATCCTGCTATTTCCATTATATCACAATGTTTCACTGCATACTTAAATGTGGCCTCACCTACAGTTTAACAAAAACACTTAATTTTTATTGTTTTCTTCTCCATCTCTACATAAATAAGAGTAGTTTAAAATTATGTTACTTAACTGTTTTATAAAGCTTATTTACATATTTTAATTTGCACTGCTCAACAGTTCTGTGAAATTGGCAAAAATGTTACTCTCTTCTCCATTTTAAAGACTAATTATTTGAAATTTATATTGGTTAACACACTTTTGTAGAGTGAACAGCTACTAAAATGGCAGTGTCCAGACCTGAACCCAAAAAAGTTATGAGTCTAAATCTTTGACACCTAAAATAGATTACACTGACTTAAACAATTCTGTGTGTTTATTTGGATATTGTAGTGTTTTTTTTTAAAGCATCCTAATTTATTAAATTATTTTTATTATGAGCTAAAGTACAACTTAAGAAATGATCAAAATGTAAATATCTATAATTTGTGATAACATTCAAATTACAGGTATGCCTCCTCAGAGAAATAGACATTCCTTATGGAAGAGCCTGGATACAAGAAAGAATAAAGTAAAAAATATTAAACACATATATAGATGCATATTATGTTAAAACATTTACAATGTCTATGAGTTTATATATAGAATTAAATGCAGAAAAACATCAATATATGAATTGTGATGTGATAAATTAAAGGGTATTAAGCATCTTGCATTATTTAGGAGGAAGTATTGATTGTCCTTATTTTTTAATCAACTTTATTGTGAAATGTAAAACACATATAGAAAATCCATAAAACATAAATGCATAGTTTAATAGAAAGTTGAAAAGTAAATACCTATGGAACCACCCCATTTTCCTACCATTCACAGCCTCTTGCCCCTCCCCTGTCAGAGTAAAGCTTACTGTGTCTATTATGGTTATCATTTTATTTTTGTTACTATAAAAATTTGGTAGTTCCCCTTATGGTCAATATTTGTAAATGTTTTATGTGTTAATAAAAAATGTGCATTGTGCTGTTATTGGTTGAAATGTTTTGTGTATACATATGCACACACATACATATTACCATTAAGACATGTTTGTTAATGGTGTTCAGATCTACTATACCCTGGTTGATTTTATTTTGTGTGTAATTATTACCAAAAGAAGAGCATGCTAAAGCCTCCCACATTGACTGTGGCATTTATCCATTTCCCATTATAATTTTACATATATTGCCTCTGTGTGTGTGCGTGTGCATGCGTGTGTGTGTGTGTGTGTGTGTGTGTGTATCTTGAGACTACACTATTGTTTTATCTACCTGATGAAATGAATCATCTTTATGAATTGGCTACTGTAATTTTTTTTTTTTTACTTAGCAGATCTATACTATGTCTGCTTTATAGGCATATATAAATAGCTATTTTTCTTTCTTTTTTTCTTCCATTATGGTCACCACCCAGATGATGTTACTGCATCTATTGTGGATGAATTTTGTTCTGTTTTTCTCTAACACTAAGGCTGTATCCCTTTTTGATTCTAGATTCACCTCTTCAGGTATTCTGGGTCGTCACTTCTATACCCTTCTTTCCTTCTTTCCATAATGACTAGTCATCAAATAAAAGAAATACAAAGTCTCTCATGGTTGTTGGTGGTAGGGAGCTAGGTGAGAAGAGTTGCTCTGTTTTCTGTTAAGCTTCCCAGATTCTCACTTTACAGTACAACCTTGACCTATAGTTTTTCCCATATATTTTCTGCTCTTTGATGCTTTTTAAGGTAATATTTTATTAACTGTATCCAATAAATTTGCTTTTTATTGGAAGGGTTTATCTAAATAATGTTTCTTGAGTTAAGCAGAGCTTCTGTAACTTAAGAAACTGAACAACAAGTTTGAAAGAATCCCTGATGATAAAGAAGCTAATTTTCTCTACCTTTATGAATGCAGCTTATTGGAAGAAAATAAAGAACTGGAAAAGGAAATAAAAAGAAGTGTTGATGTAGGTTCAGAAGAAATGGATGCTGCTAGGTAGAGCCAAAGAATTCCCAATATATGAAGAGAAAGAATCACAGACATAACTTATTCCCCACTTTCCATGTGGACCTCTAGGAGTGCAACATGCCAATATCAGCAGCCTTAGAGTAGAAATAATGTAAGTGTAATTGTAAAGATATTCTAGGACTTTTCTAAGTCTCTTGCATCACTAAGTTTCTTTTTAAAAAAATTTGATACTTAATAATAAGGAGGAACAGGAAAGTATAGCCCAAAACATCATATGTACCCTATACATATATACAATTATGTTCCTAGAAGGAGTATCCTAAATATCCTGATTTAATCATTACACATTGTATGTATGCATCAAAATATCACATAAACCCCATACATATATATAGGAAATATACCCTATATACAATCATATTCATCATCTTAACTATTTATTATTTCTCTGTGCTGAGAACATTTTAAATCTTCTCATAGATATTTTAAAATATGTAAGATATCACTGTTAACCGTAATCACCCTACTGTGCTGTCAAACACTAGAACTTTGTTTGTATTCATTAATCATAGTTATTTGTAAAACAATTGGCTCCTAGAAAAAGGCAGGTTTTGAACATCTGGAGCTGTCTAGTGTCCCTGGAAGGAATGTGGAGGTAGTCTGAGGAGGACACAATAAATTTGAAGGGACTCAATGTTTTAGATGAGGAGGATGGCATATGTCCCTGGTAGATCTGACATCAAAGATCAGGACAGCCAGCAGACATGAACAGACAGAATTGATGAAAAAGTCAGAAGTATCTCATAGTGGGCAGAAAATGGCTATAAACCAAACACAAAACCTAACGTGGCATCAAGTGACCTTGCCAAAGTCACTTGTCAGTTCTTAGAGTTTTGCTGTAGACTCTTTGGGATTTTGATGTTCACATTATCTGAAAATAAGGACAGTTTTATTTCTTTCCAATCTAGATCTCATTTATTTTATTTTTCTTGCCCTATTATTCTAGGTAGTACTTCTGATAAAATGTTGAATAGCAGGGGTCAGAAAAGGCAGTTTTGCCTTATTTCTGATCTTAGTGTGAAAGCACTCAGTCTACCCTCTGGGGTATTGTTAGCTCTAGGTTTTACTTTATTTTATTTTTTTGTATCTCCTATTAGGTTAAGGAAGCTCCCTTATGTAACTTATTCTTGAGAATTTTTACCATGAATGGATATGGAATATTGTCAGATAATTTTCTGCGTCTGTTGATATGATCATATGGGTTTTATATTTAATAGGCTAATATGCTGAATTAAATTAATTAATTTTTGTATATTAAAACATCCTTGAATTTCTGTGATGAACTCCACATGGTATTATCATTTCATATGTTACTGGATTTAATTTGCAGATATTTTGTTCAGATTTTTGCATCTGTGTTAGAGATATTGGTAGATAGTTGGTGCTTTTAATGTATTTTTATGCTTTTGGTCTCAGGATACTACTGGCCTTATAAAATTAATTGGGAAGTATTATTTTCCCTTTTATTTTCTGAAATAGATTGTATAGAAATGGTATAATTTATTTTTTAAACTGTTGGTAATAATACTACAGTGAAACCATTTGAGACTTCAGTTTCCTTTCTTGGAAAGGTTTTAACTACAATAGCTACAATTTAAAAAATAGATTTAGGGCTATTCAAGTTACCTATTTACTTTGAGTGATTTTTGATACTTTGCATTTTTCATGATTTTGGTCTATATAATGGCATACAGTTGCTAATAGCATTTCCTTACTATTACTTTAATGTTAGAGGAATCAGTATTTGTCCTCTTTTTAAGATTTCTGATATTGTTTATTTATGTTTTACATTATTTACTTATTTATTTTCTGTAGAGGTAAAGTGTATGTTGTGCAGGCTGATTTTGAACTCCTAAGCTCAAGCAATCCTCCCTCCTTGGCCTCCCAAAGAGCTGAGATTACAAGCATGAGTCACCACACACAGCCACCTCTTTTACTCTTGATTAATATCGGTCAAGTTTTATTTTTATTTTCATGTTTTCAAATAATTCACTTCAGTTATTATTCATTTTTTTCTCTGTTGATTTCTTCTCTAACTTGTGTTACTTCTGGTTCACTTTGCTTTTCCTTTGCTAGTTGGCTAAGATGAAAACTCCCAATCTGCATTTAAACAAGCCCTCTAATGCTCGCTATACTTTTAGAATGGATGGATTGCATGATCAACTTCCTGTTTTACTCTTATGCTGTCCCCTAAAGATTGATCAAACCCCCAAACTTTATTTCACAATGCTGTTATTTTAGTAATCATGGATGACAGGACCTCCTTCTACTTGTACACAATACCACTTTACCCACATGCTCTAAACCAAATATACACAAGATATGCCAAGAAAACATTCAGCTCTGGGTGGAGGTGGAGCAAGGCGGCTGAATAGAAGCTTTCACTGAGCGTCCTCCCTGCAGGAACACCAAATTTAACAACTACCTACACACAAAAGAACACCTTCATAAAAAACAAAAACTATGTGTGCAATCACCGTACCTAGTTTTAACTTTATGTTGCTGAAAGATGCTGTGAAGAAGGTAGGAAAGACAGCCTTGAATTATTATCACCAGCCCTCCTCCATCTTCTGGCAACAGCCTCATGGCATGGAGAGAGAATCCGTGCACTTGAGGAATGGAGGGTGCAGTGATTGTAGGGAAATTACCCATCTGAAATGGTCAGAACTTGAGTTTCAGGAAGCATTGCCACTGCAGGATAAAGCATTCTGGGATCCTAAATAAACCGGAAAAGCAGTCTATGCCATAAGGGCCACAACTACTAGGTAGATCCAGGGGCTGTGCTGGGCTTGAGGCAGTGAACTTAGGGTGCATGCGACCAAGTGAAACACTAGCCAGGGCAGCTAAGGGAGTGTTTGCGCCACCCCTGCCTTAACCCCACGCAACACAGCTTGCAGCTGTAAAAGAGACTCTTTCCTTCTGCTTGAGAAAAGGATAGGGGAGATTAAAGAGGATTTTGTCTTTCAACTTGGATAGCAGCTCAGCTACAGTAGGATAGGGCACTGGGCAGAGTGTGAGGCACCCATTCCAGGTCCTAGCTCCTGTGTGACATTTACAGACAGATGCTGGGCCAGAAGGAAAACTGCTGCCTTGAAGACAAGGACTCAGTTCTGGAAGGATTCATTGCCTGCTGTCTAAAGGGACCTTAGGGCCGAAATAATTAGCAGCTGTACCAAGGCAGTACTCCCTATGGGCCTCTGAGGAGACTCAGAGCTGTGCTGGCTTCAGGTGTGATCCACCACATTCCTAGTTGTGATCGCTACAAGAAAAGTCTCCTTCTGCTTGAGAAAAACAGAGAGAAGTCTACCTGATTCCAGCACTTGGTCCCTGGACAGCATTTCTGGACCTGCCAGGGCCAGAAGGGAGCCCACTGCCCTGAAAGATGACCATTCACCACAAGCTGACTGAAGAACTCTAGACCTTAAGTGAACATCAGCAGTAGCCTAGCAGTATACCCTGTGAGCCTGTGCTAGCAGTGGCACTGAGGAGAGAGCCTGTGAAAAGGAAAGGCAAGGGTGAGAAAGACTTTGTGCTGTGGTTTGAGTGCCAGCTCGGCAGCAATAAAAGAGAGAACCAGACAGATTTCTAAGGTTAGCAATACCAGGTCCTGGCTCCAGGACAGCATCTCTGGAACACCTGTGGCCTGAGGGAACTTGCCAAACTAAAGGGACGGGCACAAGCCTGGCTGGCTTAATCACCTGCGGATTGCGGAGTGTTGGGGCTTTCAGTGAACACAGGCAGTAGCAAGATGGTGGTTACAGTGGAGCTTGGGTGAGATATGGTGCTTTGCTGGCTTCAGGTCTGACCCAGTGCAGTCCTAGTGGTCATGGCCACAGGAATTCTTTTGTCACTGCTTGCCCAGCTGCAAGTACCTCGGCACAGAGAGAGAGACTCCATCTGCGAGAAAGTTAGGGAAGAGAAGAAGAGTTTCTGCTAGGAAATCCAGATAATTATTCCATATCTTATCCAAGATTAACAAGGCGGTACCTCTATGCATCTGCAAGAGTCACAGTGTTACTGGGCTAGGAGTCGCCCTGAATGCAGGTACAGTCGCAATGACCAAACACTTAGATCACAACACCTAAGTCCCTTTCAATACATGGAAAGGCTTTCCAAGAAGGATAGGTAAAAACAAGCCAAGACTGCAAAGGTTAAAATAAATCCCTAACTCTTCTATAACCAGACACTGACAAACATCTACAAGTACCAAGATTATCCAAGAAATTATGACCTCAACAAACAAACTTAATAAGGCACTGGGGGCAATCCTAGAGAAACAGAGATATATAACATTTCAGATAGAGAATTCAAAACAGTTGTTTTGAGGAAACTCAAAGAAACTCAAGACAACACAGAAAAGGAATTCAGGATTCTATCAGATGAATTTAACAAAGATTAAAATACTTAAAAGGAATCAAGTAGAAATTCCAGAGCTGAAAACTGCAATTGGTATACTGAAGAATGCATCAGAATCTCTTAATATTAGAATTGACCAAGCAGAAGAAAGAATTAGTGAGCTTTAAGACAGGCTATTTGAAAATACACAGTCAGTGGAGACAGAAGGAGAAAGGAAAAAAAAAAAGAGGAAGCACCCCATGAGGTCTAGAAAATAGCCTCAAAAGGGTAAATCTAAGAGTTATTGGCCTTAAAGAGCGGGTAAAGAGAAATATAGGGTGGAATGTTTATTGAAAATGATAACAGAGAATTTCCCAAACCTAGAGAAAGATATCAATATTCAAGTACAATAAGGTTACAAAACACCACGCTGATTTAACCCAAAGAAGACTACCTTAAGGCACTTAATAATCAAATTGCCAAAGGTCAAGTATAGGGAAAGAATTCTAAAAGCAGCAAGAGACCAAACCTATGACTCTGGCATTACTTAAATGAAAAAATCTGCATTCAATAATTCAATCTCTCCTGTCTTCAAGAGACCCATCTCACGTGCAATCACACCCGTAGTCTCAAAGTAAAGGGATGAAGAAAGATCTGTGAAGCAAATAGCAAACACACAAGAAAAGGAGGGGTTGCTGTTTTTATTTCAGACAAAACAGACTTTAAACAAATAATCATCCAAAAGAGAAACACAGGCATTATGAAATGTTAAAGGGTTCAATCCAACAAGAAGACATAACTGTCCTAAAAAATATATACACCCTACAGAGGAGCACCCAGCTTCATAAAACATTCTTGGAGACAAATGAAGAGACACAAATTATTACACAATAATAGTAGAAAACCTCACAACCCCACTAACAGTGTTAGACAGATCATTGAAGCAGAAATTTGTTAGCAATCCTAGCAAAAATGTTCCAAAAACTCTGGGAGGGGGGACTCTTCCCTACCTTATTGTATAAGGCCAGCATTATTCTTATACCAAAACCTGGCAGAGACACACATAAAAGAAAACATCAAACAAATATCCCTGATAAACATAAACGCAAAATTCCTCAACAAAATACTGGCATTTTGAATCCAGCAGCACACCATAAAGCCAATACACCATGATCAAGTGTGCTTTATTCCTAGGATGCAAGTTTGGTTCATCATAGGCAAATCAATAAATGTGATACATCACATACACAGAACTAGAAACAAAACTATATGATCAACTCAACAGAGGTACAAAAGGCTTTTGATAAAATCAAACATTCCTTCATGTTAAAAACCCTCACCAGACTAGAAGTTGAAGGAAAATATCTCAAAATACTAGATCTATCTATGACAAACCCACAGCCAACACCATACTGAAGAGCCAAAAGCTGAAAATGTTTCTGTTGACAACCAAGACAAGACAAGGAGGCCCATTTTTATCACTCTTATTCAACATAGTACTGGAAGTGTCAGTCAGAGCAGTCAGGAAAGAGAAATAAATAAAAGACATCCAAATGGGAAGAGAAGAAGTCAAACTATTTCCCTTTACAGGTGATAAGATTCTATACTAAGACAACCTCATAGCCTCTGCTCAAAGGCCCTTCAAACATATAAATAATTTCAGTGAAGTTTCAGGATACATAATCAGTTGGGCAAAAATCAGTAGCATTTTAATACATCAATAATGTCCAAGCAGAGAGTCAATTCAAAAATGCAATTCCATTCACAATAGCCACACACCAAAAAAAAAAAAAAAAAAAAAAAAAACGAAAAGAAAGGAATGACAGTGTAAAAGGAAGACAACCTCATAGCCTCTGCTCAAAGGCCCTTCAAAC
>NW_012118688.1:1048571-1080875 GCF_000951035.1 Colobus angolensis palliatus
TTTGCCAGAAGCTAGCAAAATTGACTGCATATGGGACAGAAGCTCAATGACAGGAAAAAAGGAATTTTCACTGTACATTTTTTTACATTAAAAAAAGTTAAACCATGTAAACATATTAAAAAAAAAAAAAAAAAAAAGCCTAGGAATACAGCTAGCCAGGGATGTGAAGGATATCTACAGCAAAGATTACAAAATGGTGCTGAAAGAAACCAGAGAAAACAAAAATAAAGAAAAAATAATCCCATGCTTACTGACAGGAATAATCAATATTGTTAAAATGACCATGGAGCCCAGTGCAATTTACAGATTGGATCCTATTTGTATCAAACTACCAATATCATTTTTCACAGAATTAGGAAAAGAAACTATTGTAACATTTATAAAGAACCAAAAAGGAGCCTGAATAGCCAAAGCAATTATAAGCAAGAAGAACAAGGCCAGAAGTATCATGCTACCCAATTTCAAACTATACAACAAGACTACAGTAACCAAGACAGCATGATATTTGATGTGACTTGACTGTGTCCGCAACCAAATTTCATCTTGAATTGTAATTCCCATAATGCCCATGTGTCGTGGGGGGAACCCAGTGGAAGGTAATTGAATCACGCAGACAGCTACCCTCATGCTGTTCTCATAATAGTGAGTTCCCTCAAGATCTGATGGTTTTATAAGGGACTTTCTCCACCTTCACTCTCATTCTTCTCATTTTTGCCACCATGTGAAAGATGTGCTTGCTTCCCCTTATGCCTTGACTACAATTTTCTGGAGGCCTCCCACCCCTGTAGAACTATGAGTCAGTTAAACCCTTTTCCTTTATAAATTACCTAGTCTCAGGTATTTCTTCATAGCAGCATAAGAATGGACTAATACAGTAAATTGGTACTAGGTAGTGGAGCACTATTGTAAAGATACTTAAAAATATGGAAGCAACTTTGGAACTAGGTAACAGGCAGAGGTTGGAATAGTTTGAAGGGCTCAGAAGAAGACAGAAAAACGTGGGAAAGTTTGGAACTTCCTTGTTGAATAGCTTTGATCAAAATGCTGTTAGTGATATGGACAATGAAGTCTAAGTTGAGGTGGTCTCAGAGGGAGATAAGGAACTTGTTGGGAACTGGAGTGAAGGTGATTCTTGCTATGCTTTAGCAAAGAAACTGGCAGCATTTTGCCCCTGCCCTAGAGATCTGTGGAACTTTGAACTTGGGAGAGATGGTATAGGGTATGTGGTGGAAAAAATTTATAAGCAGAAAAGCATTCAAGAGAAAGCAGAGCATAAACATTTGGAAAATTTGCAGCTTGACAATGTGGTAGAAAAGAAAAACCCATTTTCTGGGGAGAAATTCAAGCCAAATGCAGAAATTTGCATAAGTAACAAGGAGCTGTATGCTAATCACCAAGACAATGAGAAAAATGTCTCCAGGGCATGTGAGAGACCATCACAGAAGACCCTGCTATCACAGGCCCAAAGGCCTAGGAGAAAAAAATGGTTTTCTGGGCCAGGTCCAGGGACCCCTGCTGTGTGCAACCTCAGGACTATGTCTCAACCACTCCAGCCATGGCTAAAAGGGGCCAAAGTACAATTCAGGTCATTGCTTCAGAGGGTATAAGCCCCAAGCTTTGGCAGCTTCTATGTGGTATTGATTCTGCAGATGCAGAAAAGACAAGAATTAAAGTTGGGGAACCTCCACCTAGATTTTAGAGAATTTATGGAAATTCCTGGGTGTCCAGGTATAAGTTTTCTACAGAAGCAGAGCCCTCATGGAGAACTTCTGTTAGGGCAGTGTGGAGGAGAAATGTGGGGTCAGAGCCTCCCATACAGTGTCCCCACCGGGGCATGGCCTAGTAGAGACGTGAGAAGATGCCCATCATTCTCCAGACCCCAGAATAGTAGATCCACTGATACCTTGCACTATGCACCTGTAAAAGCCACAGACACTCAACACCAGCCCATGAAAGCAGCCTGAAGTGGGGCTGTATCTTGCAAAGCCCCAGGGGCAGAGCTGCCCAAGGCCATGGGAGCCCACCTCTTGAATCAGTGTGACCTAGATGTGAGATGTGAAATCAAAGGAGATCATTTTGGAAATTTAAGGTTTAATGACTACCCTATTGGATTTTGGACTTGCATAGGGCCTGTAGCCCTTTGCTTTGGCCAATTTTTCCCATTTGGAATGGGTGTACTTATCCAATACCTGTACTCCCATTATATCTAGGACATATCTAACTTGCTCTTGATTTTACAGGCTCATAGGCAGAAGGGACTTGCCTTGTCTCAGATGAGACTTTGGACTTGGACTTTTGAGTTAGTACTAGAATGAGTTAAGATTTTGGGGGACTGTTGAAAGGGCATGAATGGTTCAAAATATGAGGACATGAGATTTGGGAGGGGCCAGAGGCAGAATGATACGGTTTGGCTGTGTCCTCACCGAAACCTTATCTTGAATTGTAGTTCCCATAATCCCTATGTGTCAGGGGAGGTACCCAGTGGGAGGTAATTGAATCATAGGGGCAGTTACTCTCATGCTGTTCTCATGATAGTGAGTGAGCTCTCACAATAACTGATGGTTTCACAAGGAGCTTTTCCCCCATTCACTCTCATTTCTTTCCTTCCTGACACCGTGTGAAGAAGGATGTGTTTTTTCTCCCCTTCTCCCATCATTGTAAGTATCTTGAGGCCTCCCAAGTTCTGCAGAACTGTGAGTCAATTAAACCTCTTTCCTTGATAAATTACCCAGTCTTGGATATTTCTTCATATCACTGTGAGAATGGACTAATACAATACTGGTGCAAGAATAGACACATAGACCAACGGAACAGGTTAGAGAAAACAGAAATAAAGCCACATACCTATAACCATCTTTGACAAAGTCAAAAGTAACAGGCAATGAGGAAAAGTCTACCTATTGATTAAATGATTCTGGAATAACTGGCTAGTCATATGCACAAGATTGAAACTAGACTTCTTTCTTTCACCATATACAAAAATAAACTTGAGATGGATTAAAGACTTAAATATGAGACTGAAAATTATAAAATGTTTAGATGAAAGCCTGGAACATACCATTCTGGACATAGGCCTTGGCAAAGCTTTCAAGATAAATTCTCCAAAAGCAATTGCAACAAAAACAAAAATAGTCAAATGTAACCTAATTAACCTAAAATCTTTCTGTTCAGCAAAATGAACTATTAACAGAGTAAACAGACAACCTACAGAATGGGAGAAACTATTTTCAAACTATGCATCCAACAAAGGCTTAATGTCCAGAATCTATGAGAACCTTAAAGAAATCAACAAATCAAAAAATATTAAAAAATAGACAACATGAACAGACAATTCTCAAAGAAGACACATATGTAGCCAATAAGTGTATGGAAAAGTGCTCAACATCACTAATCCTTAGAGAAATGCCAAACAAAACCACAGTGAAATATCTCATACCAGTCAGAATGGTAATTATTAAAACGTCAAAAAATAACAGATGCTTGCAAGTTTGCAGAGCTAACAGGGCACTAATACAGTGTTGCTAAGAATGTAAATTAGTTCAACCACTGTGGAAAGCAGTTTGGAGATTTCTCATGGAACTCACAGAGTGGTATAATGGATATTGCAGACTCAGAATGGGGAGGGCTAGAGGAGAGTAAGGGAGAAAAACTACATATTAGGTACAATGTGCAACAATTGAGTGCTGGATGCACTAAAACCTCAGACTTCATTGCTCTACATGCAGCCAATTCATCCATGTAACCAAAGCCACTTGTACCCCATAAAGCTATTTCTGTATTATTTTTAATTTTTAACCCTATAAAGCTATTAAAATAAAAAAGAAAGTTTGTTTCTTGAGAAGATAAACAAAATGAACAAAATTTTAGCTGGAATAAAAAACAGAGTGAAGATTCAAATAAATAAGATCAGAGGTGAAAAAGAAGACCACAGCTGATACCACAGCTATTCAAAGAATCATTAGAGACTACTATAAGCAACTATATGCCAATACATTGGAAAACTTAGAAGAAATGGATAAATTCCTAGACACATGCAATCTACCAAAATTAAACAATGAAGAAATTGAAAACCTGAACAGACACATAACGAGTAATAAGATCAAAGTGATAATAAAATGTCTCCCAGCATAGAAAAGCCTGGGACCCAATAGCATAATTGCTAATTTCTACCAAACATTTAAAGAATAACTAATACCAAGCCTACTCAAACTATTCCAAATAATAGAGGAGAAGGGAATACTTTGAAACCCATTCAGTGAGACCAGTATTACCCTGATATGAAAAAACACACAAAGACACATCAAAAACAGAAAACTTCAGGACATTATCTTTGATGAACATTGATTAAATAAATTCTCAAAAAATACTAGCAAACTGAATTCAGCAGCACATTGTAAAGAACATTAATCAAAACAGAGTGAGAGAGTGAGAGTGAGATTCATCTGAGGAATGCAAAGATAATCTGACATATGAAAATCAATCAATGTGATGCACGATGTCATCACAATAAGAGACAAACACTGTATGATAATTTCAATGGATGCTGAGAAAGAATCTGATAAAATTCAACATCCTTCATTTAAAAAAGAAGTTAATAAAACTGGTGATAGAAAGAACATATCTCAACACAATAAGAGTCCTATATGACAGACATATAGGTACACGTAGATACATATAGTATCATTCCGAATGGGGACAAACTGAAAGCATTTCCTCTAATATCTGGAACACATCAAGGATATCCACTATTACAACTGTTATTTGACACAGTACTGAAAGTCCTAACTAGAGCAGTCAGACAAGAGAATGAAATATAATGTATCCAAATAGGAAAGAAAGAAGCCAACTTTTCCTTGTTTGCAGAGGCTATAATCTTATATTTGGAAAATCCTAAATATTTTACCAAGAAAATTTTACAACTGATAAATAAATCTGGTAAAATTGCAGGATGAAAAACTAATATACAAACATAAGTAGCATTTCTACATGTCAACAGTGAAAAATCTTAAAATCAGGAAAGTGATCCCATTTACAGTAGCTACAAATAAAATAAGAATAAACTAAAGATTTCTACAATAAAAACCATAAAACATTGATTTAAGAAATCAAAGAGGACACAAACACAAAACAATAAACAAAAAGATATTTGATATAGTTTGGATCTATATCCCTCATCCGAATCTCATGTTGAATTGTCATCCCCAATGTTGAAAGTGGGGCCCTGTGGGAGGTGATTGGATCATGGAGGTTGATTTCTCATGAATGGTTTAGTACCATCCTCTGGGTGCTGTTCATTCTCATGAGATCTGGTTATTTAAAAGTGTGCAGGGACTCCCTGCTGCATTTCTCCTACTCCAGCTCTGTGATGTGTATGCTTCCCCTTCACCTTCCATCATGATTGTAAGTTTCCTGAGACCTCCCTAGAAGCTGAGGAGTTGCCAACATTATGCTTTCTGTATAGCCTGAAGAACCATGATCCAATTAAACCTCTTTATAGATTATCCAGTATCAGATATTTACAGCTATGTGGGAATGGAATAATCTAGAAAATTGGTACTGAGGAGTGAGGCATTTCTATGAAGATACCCGAAAATGGGGAAGCAGCTTTGGAATTGGGTAATGAGCAGAGGTTGGAAGAATTTGGAGGGCTCAGAAAAAGACAGTAAGATTAAGGAAAGTTTGGAACTTCATAGAAAACAGTTGAATGTTTGTGACCAAAATGCTTATAGCGATATGAACAGCGAAGGGCACACTGATGAGGTCTCAGATGAAAATGAAAAACTTATTGGCAACTGGACCAAAGGTCAATTTTGTTATGCCTTAGCAAAGAACTTGGCTGCATTGTGCCCCTGCTCTAGGGATCTGTGGAACTTTAAACTTGAGAATGATGATTTAGGGTATCTGGTGGAAAAAAAATTTAAGCAGCAAAGTATTCAAGAGTAATCTGGCTATTTCTAACAACCTATGCTTATTTGTGTGAGCAAAGAAATGATCTAAAGCTGCAACTTATATTTAAAGGGAAAGCAGAGGTTAAAAGTTTGGAAAATTTGCAGCCTGGCCATGTAGTAATAAACAAAAGCCCACTGTCATGGGAAAAATTCAAGCAGGCCACCAAAAGTTGCTTAAGGAAAAAGGAACCAAGTGCTAATAGCCAAGACAATGAGGAAAAAACCTCAAAGGCATTTCAGAGACCTTCAAGGCAGCCCCTTCCATCAAAGACCCAGAGGCCTAGGAGGACTAAATTGTTCATGGGCTAGGCCCAGGTCCTCACTGCCCTGTGCAGTCTCAGTACAATGCTCCCTGTATCCTAGACACTCTAGCTTCAGCCATAGCTCAAAGAAGCACAGGTACAGCTTGGTCCACTGTTTCAGAGGATGCAAGCTGTAAGCCTTGGTTGCTTCCATGTGTTGTTAAGCCTGCAGGTGCATGGAATGCAAGAGTTGAGGCTTGGGAGCCTCCGCCTAGATTTCAGAGAATTTATGAAAAAGCCTGGGTGTCCAGGCATAAGCCTACTGTATAGGTGGAGCTCTCACAGAGGACATCTACTAGGACAATGCAGAGGGGAAATGTGGGGTTGGAGCTCCCACAGTGTCCTCACTGGGGCACTGCCTAGTACAGCTGTGAGAAGACGGCCACTATCCTCCAGACTCCAGAATGGTATATCTACCGATAGCTGCATTGTATTCCTCAAAAAGCTGCAAGCACTCAACGCCAGCCTGTGAGAGTAGCCAAGGGGGTGAACTTTGCAAGGCCATTGTGGCAGAGCTTCCCGAAGCCTTGGGAACACAAACCTCACACCAGTGTTCCCTGGATGTGGGACTTGGAGTCAGCGGAGATTATTTTAAAGCTTTAAGATTTAATGACTGCCCTGTTGGGTTTCAGACTTGTATAGGGGCCTGTAGCCCCTTTCTTTTAGCCAATTTCTCCTTTTTGGAAAGGGAATATTTACCCAGTGTTTGCATTTCCATTTATCTTTGAAGTAACTAGCTTGGTTTTGGTTTTGTAGGCCCATAGGGGGAAGAGGCTTACATTGTCTCAGATAAGACTCTGGACTTTTGAGTTCATGCTGAAATGAGTTAAGACTTTGGGGACTATTGGAAAGGAACGATTGTACTTTGAAATGTGAGAAAGACAAGAGATTTGAGAGGGGCCTGGGTGAAATGATATGGTTTGGATCTGTGCCCCCACCCAAATCTCACACTGAATTGTAATCCCCAGTGTTGCAGTTGGAAAATAGTGGGAGGTCACTGAATCATGGGGGAGGACTTTTTAGGAATGTTTTAGTATCATTGCCTTGGTGTGTTCTCATAATAGTCAGTGAGTTCTCAGGATATCTGTTTGTTTAAAAGTGTGTAGCACCTCCCCCACCCCCTTGCTCCTACTCCAACTATGTGATGTGCATGCTCCCCCTTCACCTTCCATCATGATTGTAAGCTTCCTGAGGCAACCCAGAGGCCAAGTAACTGCCCACATCATGCTTCCTGTATAGCATTCATAACTGTGAACCAATTAAACCTCTTTTTTAAAATAAATTACCCAGTCTCCTGTATGTCTTTATAGCAATGTGCAAATGAACTAATACAATATTCCACATTCATGAATTGAAAGAATCAATATTGTTAAAACATCCATATTACCCAAAGCAATCTATAGCTTCCAAGTAATCCATATCAAAATACCAATAACATCTTCACAGAAATAGAAAAAAAACTCTTAACATTTATTACAAAACTTTGTATTATTACAAAATACCCACAGTAGCCATAGCTATCTAGAGCAAAAAGAACAAAACTATAGGAATCACATTATCTGACTTCATGTGATACTTCAGAGCTACAGTAACCAAAACAGAATGGTAGAGGCACAGAGACCAATAAAACAGAATAGAGAACCCAGAAATAAATCAGTACATCTCCGGTGATCTCATTTTTGACAAAGGTGTCAAGAATATAAATTGGAGAAAGGATAGTCTCTTTAACAAATGGTGCTAGGAAAACTGGAAATCCACATGCCAAAGAATGAAACTACACCCCTATCTGTAGCCATATGCAAAACTCAAATCAAATGGATTGAAAACTTAAATCTAAGACCTCAAACTATGAAACTACTAAGAAGAATTCATTAGGAAAATTCTCTAAGACATTGGTCTGGGCAAAGATTCATTGAGTAACACCCCAAAGCATGGGCAACTAAAGCAAAAATGAACAAATAGGACCACCTTATGTTAAAAAGCTTCTGCATAGCAAAGGACAAATCAAAAAAGTGAAGAGACACAGAGTGGGAAAATCTATTTGCATACTTGCCATTGGACAAGGGATTAATAACCAGAGCATATAGGGAGCTCATACAACTCTATAGAGAAAAACCTAATAATCTAATTAATAAGAGGGCAAAAAATCTGAATAGACATCTCTCAAAGGAATACATGGCAAAGAGGTTTATGAAAAGGTATTTAGCATTATTGATCATCGGACAAATACAGATTAAGTCTACAATGCGATGTTATCTCACTTCAGTTAAAATTGGTTTTTCAATTATTTTATCATTGTTGTTTTAAGTTCTGGAGTACAGGTGCAGGTTTGTTACATAGGTAAACATGTGCCATGGTGGTTTGCTGCACCCAACAACCCATCACCTAGGTATTAAGTCCAGCATGCATGAACTCTTTTTCCTAATGTTCAACATCGCTGCCCTCCCCTGACAGGCCCCAGTAACTGTTGTTTCCCTCCCTGTGTCCATGCGTTCTCATTGTTCAGCTCCCACTATTAAGTGAGAACATGGCAGTGTTTGGTTTGCTGTTCCTGCATTGTTTTGCTGAGGATAATGGCTTCTAGCTTCATTCATGTCCCTGCAAAGGACACGATCTCATTTCTTTTTATGGTTGCATAGTACTACATGGAGTATATATGCCACATTCTCTTTATCCAATCTATCACTGATGGGCATTTGGGTTGATTTCAGGTCTTTGCTATTGTGAATAGTGCTGCAATGAACATACACGTGCATGTATCTTTATAATAAATTATTTATATTTCTTTGGGTACACACCCAAGAATGGAATTGCTGGGTCAAATGGTATTTCCAGTTCTTAATCTTTGTGGAATCACCACACTGTCTTCCACAATGGTTGAACTAATTTACAATCCCACCAACGGAGTAAAAGCATTCCTATTTCTCTTCAACCTTGTCAGCATCTGTTGTTTTTCAACTTTTTAATAATAGCCATTCTGACTGGAGTGAGTTGGTATCCCACTGCGCTTTTGATTTGCATTTCTCTAATGATCACTGATGTTGGGCTTTTTTTCATATGTTTGCTGGCTGCATGTATGTCTTCTTTTTAGAAGTGTCTATTCATATTATTTGCTCGCTTTTTAATTGGGTTGTTTTTTTCTTGTTATTTGTTTAATTTCCTTGTAGATTCTGGATATTAGACCCTTGTCAGATGGATAGATTGCAAAACTTTTCTCCCATTCTATAGGTTATCTCTTCGTTCTGATTATAGTTTTGCTTCTGGAAGCTCTTTAGTTTAATTAGATCCCATTTGTCAATTTTTGCTTTCATTGCAATTGCTTTTGGCGATTTCACCATGAAATTTTTGCCAATGCCTTTGTACTGAATGGTATTGCCTAGGGGCAAAGAGGTTTATGAAAAGGTGATCAACATTATTTATCATCAGAGAAATACAAATTAAGTCTACAATGTGATATTATCTCACCTCGGTTAAAATTGTTTTCAATAAAATATAGTAACAAATGCTGAAAAGATATGAAGAAAAGACAACCCTCACACACTGTAGTACAACCACTATGGAGAACAGTTTGGAGGTTCCTCAGAAAACTAAAAATGTAACTACCATAAGATCCAGCAATCCTTTGACTAGGTATATGCCTCAAAGTTAGGAAATCAGTATATCAAAGCTATATCTACACTCCCTTGTTTATTGTAACACTAATCACAATAGCAAAGATTTTGAATCAACCTAAGTGTACATAAGCAGATAAATGTAGAAAGAAAATGTGGTACACATAGACAATGCAGGACTATTCAGCCTTAATAAGTAAAATGAGATCCTGTCATTTGCAACAACATGAATAGAACTGGAGGACACAATGTTAAGTATAATAAACCAGGCACAGAAAGACAAACTTCACATGTTCTCACTCATTTGTGGGAGCTAAAAATTAAAAAAATTGTATTCATACAGATCGAGAGTAGAAGGATGATTAACAGAGGCTGGGAAATGTTATAAGGAGGAAGTGAGGGGAACGGGAATGGCTAATGGATACAAAAATGTAGTTAGATAGAATAAATACCATCTAATATTTGGTACTCAAGAGTGTGACTACAGTCAACAGTAATTTATTGCACATTTTTAAATAACAAAAAGAATATGATTAGAATGTTTGTAACACAAAGAAATGATAAATGCCTGAGGTGACGGCTATCCCAATTACCCTGATGTGCATATTACATATTGTTTGCCTGTATCAAAATATTTCACATACTCCATAAATATATATACTTACCATGTATCCACAAAAGTTAAATTTTTTTTAAATTAAAAATCTACTGTTCTGGTAATATTCCTTATTCTCATCAAGGTCATCATCATACACGGAAGCCCAAATTCGTTCTATTTGCCTCATTCTCCCTATTTTATGTTGGATGTTTTTAAATAAAGTCAGTTCTCTTCCTTTATATCTTCACATCCTCAGTCCTGCTGAACTTGTCCTAATGCTGGCCTTAATTATTTCTCCCTTGTTCTATGTAATTACTTCTTTACATCTTTACTGTATTCACCTTATTTAACCTCAGTTCTTTTTCAGACTACTGAATCCTCCAAACTAGTTTGCTGAAATAAAAATCTAATCATATCACTTTCTTGCTAAAACTTTTTCGTTTTCCATCATTTCTTGCAAAGGACTGGAATTTCTAGCTGGCATAATTGTATATTTATGAGGAGTCTCTCACTTCAGCTCTTACTACTTGCCTCCTTTGTCATCCTAGGATCTAGCTTCTACTGAGCTATCTAAATTTCTATATATTTTCATCTCCATATTTTGCACATGTTCTTTCTCAGAGGATTACCATTCCACAGCTCCTGCATGAGTGAAACCTTAATCCCCTTCCTGATCCAGTTCAATAATCCTCTTCTCTATTATGTTTATTTCCTACGGCCTCCAATCTTCAGACACAGTTGATTCCTCTTTCTTCTAAGCCAGATGTGTACCCAGAACATATCGTTACCAGTGGAAGTATCTGTATGGGTCTGCAGTAACTTCGGTCCTTGCCTCCTCAGAAGAAATACTTTGACTGAGGGGCATAAACCAGAAAAAGAGACCAAGGCAAGTTGCAGGGCAGGAGTGGAAGCTTATTTAAAAAGGCTTTAGAACAGAAAAGATAGGAAAGTTCACTTGAAAGAGATCCAAGCGGGTGTATGTAGGTCCAAGAGAAAAGAGAGAGCAAAAGAAGGCAGCAAAAAAGAAGGAGCCTTTAACCTTGATACTAGGACTTTACAGACTGTCCTTTTTCCCATGAGTCTTCCCTTAGGGTGGGCTTTCTGCATGCCCAGAGCTTTTCTTACCCTTTGGAAGTGAGAATGTGTGGTGTGTTTAGGGAGTTATATGCATGCCCTTCTGAGCCTTTCTTCCTTTTTCCAGTGGCATGTAACTGAAAGATCCACTTTGCTGTTTTTGTCTCTTAACACGCATACCCAGGAAGTTGCTTCTCCCTGAGGCCTGCATTCTATTAACATTTTGATGTTAACAGGTGTGGACCATCAGGAAGAGGCCTCTCCCTGGCACTGCTGAATTATTTTTTAGAGGCAGTGGGATAATTGCTGAAACATCACCAGACATTTGTAGTGGGTGAGGGGAGAGCCCTCTCCTGCTTCCCTCATGCCTAACTCCCTGTAACAACATCATTCTATTTTAATGATTGTTTTACCTGTTACTCCAACTACACTCTGAAAACTTTGAGTGGAAGTATGATATCACATGTTATTACCAACACAAAACATGCCACTCGGTATATAGCAAGTGGTTAATCAATGGCTGCTTAACAAATGAAGAAATTGAACATATCTTGTTTCTGTTTCAGTGGAAATATTGAGTGAGGTAGAAGATGGGATATGACTTTTATGTGCTGCTATGGGCTAAATTGTGTTCCCCCAGAATTTCTACACTGGGGCTCTAACCTCCAGTAGTTCAGAATGTTACTGTAATTAGATACGGGCAACTTGGATAAACCAGGGTATTCTCCCACTCTCAAGGTTCTAAATGTAATTATATCTGCAAATTCTATTTTGCCATATATGGCAACAGTTTCAAGCGATTTAATCATAGTATCTTCTGGGAGCATTATTCAGCCAAACACGCCTGTTTTATTTCTCCTTTTCTTTCTCAGTCTCATCATTAATTTATTCTTTCTTTCCTTCTCTTTATATTTTTCTTTCTCTCTCTCTCCTCTCTCTTCCTTTCTTTTTGAACTTCCTTCCCAATTTCTTTTTCTCTCTCCCTCTCTCCCTTCTTCTGAAAATGATAAGGCATAAGAGGCTGAAAGGGGCTAAATTATTTTTCCAATTTTTTTCATAAGGTAATGGCAGAACAATAACAAAGAAACCTCTCAAGCCAGGTCTCTTTTCACTATATTACATAAATACTGTCTAGATTCATGTAAAATCAAAGAGAGGCAAGCTGTCATCATGACATTGAATGAAGCTCCTCATTACTCTCTATGCACTGCTCTGCAATTACTACATCTTAAAAAATTAGTGGCACTTCATATTCTATTCTATCTCAGGCATAGAGAATGCTTGGCTGTGATGGTCATTAAAAGGACAGACGTGAGTAATAGGGAACAGGCTTTGTTAGTATGTGTGTCAAAAATTACAATATGCATGGATTGTCAACACAGGAAGTGTTTCTCAGAATTGGCCACTCTCAGTTTCAATTACTGACTTGGTCTTTGTCATCCTTCAGCTGGATTCTCACAGCACCAAAATTAAAATGAAAATACTGTTAAAAATCTGTCAGTTCATACTTGTTTTGCTATACAGTGCCATAAATGTGCATGTTTTACCCCTAATTGATCAGTTATTTTGATGTAATGTAGACATATTCATAGCTATAATCTTATTTTTTTATATTGCCAAGTCAGTATTTCTGGAAGTAGAACACTTCACTACCTTGAGGGCTTTGACAGCTTCTCTGTATCCTAGAGACAAGTTACTTAGCCTCAGTCCTACCCAGTAATATTAACACTAATAATAGATACTCTCTAGTATTTCACAGGGGATTATGAGGGCACATTAAGTGTCACTCAATGAATTAAGAAAATTTTCCAAGGACTAGTACAAAGCCTGTATTTCTTTTATTTTTTAAGTGAAGTGTAATGGTAACCTGTGCTAACAGAATGGCAAGCAATGTGAGCAGCTTGATTTTCCCTAATGCATATTCTTACTTTTACTTGAAATTATTCAGGCCTGACTTTGTTCAGCAATATTGAATAATAACATATGAAAGTCGACTCAAATTTTGCTGTATTGTTGATATTTTTATATTTATATCTTTTATATAAAATATATTTTATATTTATATTTTTCTCTTTACTTGCTTGTATATGACTGATTTTTTAGAAATTGTGCTTAGAAAACCTGTTTTAACTTTTTTTACCTTTAATAATTATTTTCACTTCACACAATTTAATTTAAAGGATTGGAAGGAGAAATCCTGCAGGCAGGTAGAATAATTTGAAGGTCACTTGCTTATTATGCATGTTAAGTTCTTCATGAGTGATAATCAAGAAAGTGGTAAGTTATAAGCAAAAACGCAATGCTGACTTTTAAAATTCCGACCCACAATTATCTATTAGCTTTGTATTGGCCTTGTAACACATGAGAAATAAGCTGAATATTTTCTAAGTACTAGAACTTTCGATGGAATGCTTAGAACAGAAAATTGCATCTAACAACAATATCTGGCAAATTCCCTCCAGTCTTTCTCCCATTTTGTAGGAAGCGTTGAAACTATCACCAACAACTAAAGGAAGGAGCAAAATGTATAATAAGAAAAATGGGTAGTTAGAGAGAATTCACCAATGTAATCTGCTTTTGAAATTGTTTCTATGATTTGCAATAATCAGGTTGCCCAGCGAAGTTAAATCTTAAGTCTTGGAAAAGATAAAATTACTCAAGTAATTTAAACTATGGGAAGGTTGAATGAGACTTTGGTAAGGGAGTGGAGCTAACCAGCTTATAATGTTTCGCTGAGTTTTGTAGGGTCCAACAGGAAGTTATCCTGCGGGGAACTAATGTGCTGTAACTCGGCGTATCTGATTTGGTTTGTATTAATCAAATTACCCTTGGACATTCACTGGGGTTTCCTCCACCGAACAGATCTAGAGCTTGTTAAAACCCTATAATCAAAGCTTTTCTAGTGGGCAGCCAGGTTCACATTCGGAGGCAGAACTGTAATTCCACACAGAAACTAGTAGAAATCCATTTCTCCATTTCTCTTTGACTCAGAAACCTATCATATTAAATCAACTTTAAGTTAATCACTTCTCCTCCCTCATAGTCTGAGAACTTCTGAAAATGTGATCTTGTAAACATATTGTTATATTGAGTTATTTAATGCTTCATTGCAAATGACTTTTTGGTTTCCTACAATGTTAAGCAATCAAACTTATATTAACTCACTAAACTACATCACTGCTTGGTTTTTATTTTCTTTTTGGGGGGGGAGGGGCTTTTATCTAATCCATCAGTTTCAAATACTAAAGTGTTTGAAACCATTAAGCCCATGAGCTGTGAATTTAGATTGCTTTTTGCAAATCCTATTTCTACCATTTACTAAAAAGGTGTTTTCAGGCCACACTGTTAAGCTCTCTCAGTTTTCTTATTTGCTAAATTGGGAAAGTGGTATTTGTAACCCTTATGGAGAGATTTAGAAAAATTTTATTATATATTGTGTCAAGCTCGTGGAATAACTTTTTTAAATGTTAGCTATTATAACTATTCAGTTTACAAAAATTATTTCTTTTCTCTCTGTGACTTTATTCTTACCATAAAGTATAAAATATCCATATCCTGACACTAGTGTCCTATATAGATTACCTTTTTACCAATTGCCTCTCCTGTGTCTTTGAAACCTATCTTGTAAACTTCCTCATCTGGTGTGAAAATTCACTGAAAAACACAGGATATACGTTGGACTTGACTTTGTAAAGTCAAGCTTCCCATTTTCACTTAGAAGTAATTGTTTTGCTCAGATTATTAGTGTATTTAGCATAGCACTCTACCATGAATACTTATTAAATAAAGAGAAAGCTGGGGTCAGTATTGGAGGTCCTCTTTTCATTTTATTATTTTATGTGTTTTTATTTTGATTTTCTGTTCTGTGCTGAACGATGTATTATAATACTGTACTTAATCCTCCAACTAAAACAAAATAAAACAAAACGGCAAAAAAGAATCTATTTTTTTTTCTTAAAGATCTTAGAGAGTATACTAGAAACCCATCCTGAAAACATATGGGCACAAAGAGGACATCACTGACTGCAGTATCCAGGTGAAAAGTGGGCAGTGGTGCAGCCAGGCCTCAAAGACAGCAGAAACGTGGCATGCTCTTTGCCAGGCTCTGTTTCTCTGTGGTGATCTTTTTTTCTAACTTTCATTTGAGGTTCAGGTGCACAAGTGGAGATTTGTTATATGGGTAAATTGTGTACCATGGGGATTTGGTGTACAGATTATCTTATCACCCAGGTAATAAGCATGGTACCTCACAGGTAGTAATTCAATCCTATTCTTCCTCCCATCCTCCACCCTCAGGTAGGCCCCAGTGTCTGCTGTTTTCTTGTTTGTGTCCATGTGTATTCAATGTTCAGCTCTCACTTGTAAGTGAGAATATGCTGTATTTAGTTTTCTGTTGCTGCGATAGTTTGCTTAGGACAACGGCCTGCAGCTCCATCCATGTTGTTGTGATGGTCTTTATTATCTTCTGTAAGCTAGTTTCTTTTACATGCTCTTCATCTTGGCCCCGGCAGCTCTTGTCCTCACAGATTCTCCAACAGAGATGGGCTAAACAAAGCCCAAGTCCCAGAGAATAACTCTGGCACCCTGTCCTAGAGTTCATATCTGTCTTTGTGTCTTAGAAGGTGGACAACTGTGATTGTCAGTATCTATTAAAATCCCTCAGTTACAGTGAAGAAGGAGATGGTTTACTAGAAGATTAGAGGTGATGCTCCTAGACAATGGGGGAGGGGGCAGTAGTTGCTCAGGAGATTAAACAATACACATGGAGGTATGGAGGTAGCTTTGGTGTCCATCTGACCGCACTTACGTTACGAATTCCCAATTTTCAGTCCTTGTGCCCATGGAGAAGTGATGTGCTACTCGTTCTTTCGTTTGTTTGTTTGTTTGATTGTTTGTTTTTGAGACAGGGTCTCACTCTATTCATTCTAATTGCAATTACCCAGGCTGAAGTGCAGTGGCATGATTTTGGCTCACTGTAGCCTTGACCTTTCCTGGGCTCAAGTGATTCTTCCACCTCAGTGTCCAGAGCAGCTGAGACTACAGGCACATGCCACCATGCCCAGCTAATTCTTTGTATTTTTAGTAGAGACGGGTTTTGTCATGTTGCCCAGGCTGGGATGTGCTACTCCTATACCTCAGTCTACTTATATGAAAAATAGGGATACATAGGATCAAGTGCCTCAGGCACAGTGCCTAGCATGTATTAATGGCACTGTAGGTAAGACTTCTTATTCTGATTACCGTGTCCTTTGTGTTGGCCAAGTGATCTCAATATCTCTATTAAAGAAAGCTAATATAACTTTTTATTTTGAAAACAGAGGACTGGATCAAATTTCCTTGATGGGGGCGGGTCTTTGAAATCTACTAACTTTATGACAGGAGCTGAAAAATAGTAGTGATAATCGGTATTATCAAATTGTTTGTAGCGTGGGAGATCATCTTGTTTTCCAAGAAGTAAATTACCTTCCGAGGGAGAGGGGCATTTCCAGGTTTCTTGGAAGTTGTAGCCATATAGACAGTTTGTTGAACTCAGATTGGCAAGATCTTGTGGACTTCTCAGTCCTTTACCCCAGACCCTTACACCAGTGATAGGGTAGGGTCTGAGGACTTTAGAGAGCTCTTGGCCATTTTCATGCTGAACTTCCCTAATGATTCTCTTGGGAAGCTGTTTAGGTAAAGGTTTGAGAGAACATAAGGCTTCTCCAGAGAAGTTCTCTGAGCTTGTTGGGAGTGAGGTGCCAGTGGCCTGAGAAGGAGACAGCAGGATTTTACTACTGCACACATCCAATGTAAGATAATATTTTACAACCCGTATTTCTCAAAAGATTAAATACTTAAGTTGCTCACAAATGTCTGCTGAGAAGAGCTTTAGATATTTCTAGGCTTGAAAAGATCATCAGGTTCATTTGTGTTGGGCACAAATTCATCCTATGTGGTCACACACAGCGTTTCTAATCATTAGAATACTCAAAAGCATGGGCTGCTGTTAATGAGGGCAGTGTACCTTTAACATTTGTATAATTTAAAGTGAAAGGGTGTTTCCTTTTTCAAGTGCAAAATACTGAACTATGGCTTATACTCTGAATGTTAATAAGTGTTCTGCGAGATAAAAATATATTTGAAAGCGAATTTCCCCATTTCCCATGCCTACGTATAGTTGAGGCAAAAAAGGTGTGGATAGATTTTAATATTATCAAATGGGCCATTTTTCAAGATGGGTTTTAACCAGATATTGTTCCACTTCAAGGCAAAATTTTAAAACAACTTAGTTTACAGTTAAATATGTAGTTTTATATTTGGACATACTAACTTTTCTTTAAAGACCAATCCTCTGCAAGTCCTTGGTTAAAATTACTGCTTGGATCCTGCAGGATTTTATTTCTCCTATCTTTCTTCCAATACAATTGAATATTGATTGTGATGTTTTCCATTTATGCATCTATTCAGGTCAATTTTGTTAACCTGTTCCCTACAGGAAGGATGAAAACATTTTATAGAATGTTGCATGCAGCATTCATTCTAATTTCCTTCGTGTGATTGATTGCAAGTATTCTTTTGCTTATATAGCATGTTTCATGATAAAGTGAAATGCGAACACTTACAGATAGATCACTTTCCAAAAGAAATGTTAACTATAAATTCCAAAGCAATAAAACAATCACTGGAGAATGCAGGAGAATGAAGGAGGAGGATTCTTTTTTTTTTTTTTTTTTTCTGGAGACGGAGTCTAGCTCTGTCGCCCAGGCTGGAGTGCAGTGGCGCGATCTCAGCTCACTGCAAGCTCCGCCTCCCGGGTTTACGCCATTCTCCTGCCTCAGCCTCCCGAGTAGCTGGGACTACAGGCGCCAGCCATCTCGCCCGGCTAGTTTTTTGTATTTTTTAGTAGAGACAGGGTTTCACCGTGTAGCTCAGGATGGTCTCGATCCCCTGACCTCGTGATCCACCCGTCTCGGCCTCCCAAAGTGCTGGGATTACAGGCTTGAGCCACCGCGCCTGGCCAGGAGGAGGATTCTTGATGGTGGGTTTGGGGGGAACAAAAAATAACATTTTGGCTTGTTTGACCAAAGGAGAACATCCCGAAATAGTGAACAACACAGTCTGCTGAAGTATTCGCTTGATAATACTACGCACTAAAAAGTAAACTTCCACATGATAAGTGTTTGAACCGGTTCATAAATGGTCTATTTGAATGTGGTAGACTGATTTCTGAATTATAAAAACATTCTCAAGGAAAATGCACTGGAAGAAATAATACCATACAGGCTGAATCTACAAATACCTCACAATTTTTCAATTTTTCCCCACTCTGAATATAAGCTTCTACAGCCAGTGAATCTTCTTTTTTTTTTCTTCCCTGGCAAATCACATGTGACCTTCACAGTGAGGTTCTGTTATTTTGCCATTGATTTGCCACAAGTAGTTATAAAAAGATGAATTATTTGTGAGTGCAATGAGGTTCTAAAACTCATGACTTCAGTACTTTGTTTATTTACCATCCCTCCCCTAACCCCAGGCTGCACAACTCACAGCTCCAAAAGACACCTATTCCTTCCACTTTAGGAGTGGAGAGAAAAGAGTATGGAGGACTTTGTCTTGCATCTTGAATACCAGCTCTGCCACAGTAGGCTAGGGCACCAGTCAGAGACATGAGGCCCCTGTTCTAGGCCCTAGCTCCCAGATGACATTTCTAGACACACCCTGAGACGGAAGGGAACCTGCTGCCTTGAAGGAAAGGACCTAGTGCTGACATCATTAATCATCTGCTAACTGAAGAGCCCTGGAACCCCGAATGACCAGCAGAGATACCCAGGAACTACATTGAAGGTCTTGATGAGCTTCTGAGACTAGCTGGCTTCAGGTACCAACACCACCACAGTGGGATAAAGCAACAAGTGGGCTCTTGAGACTTGACCCTTGGATGGCATTTCTGGACCTGTCCTGGGCCACAGTGGAGCCCACAGCCTTGCAGGGTGTGTTACAGCCCAGGCAGCATTTACTACAAGCTGACTTAATAGACCTTGGGCCTTAAGGAAACATTGGTGGAAGTCTGGCAGTATTTTTTTTGTGGCCAAGGGTGGTAGTGGCTAAGTGATGAGGCTCCTGTGCCTTTGAAAAGGGGAAGGAAGAGTAAGAAGGACTGCATCTTGTGGTTTGAGTGACAGCTCAGCCACAATACAATAGAATAATAGGTGGAATTCTAAGGTTTTTTGACTCTAATCCCTGACTCCTGGATAGCACTTATGGACCCATCCAGGGTGTGGAGGACCTCATTGCCCTGAAGGGAAGTACGCAAACCTGGCTGACTTTGCCACCTGCTAATTAGAGAAATCCAGGACGTTGAGTGAACATAGGCAGTAACCAGGGAGTGGTTATAGGGAGGCCTTTGGCAAGACCCAGTGTTATGCTGCCTTCAGGTCTGACCCAGTATAGTCACAGTGGTGGAGGCAACAGGGATGCTTGTGTCACTCAACCACCAGCTTTGGGTTGCTCAGAACAGAGAGAGAAATTCTGTATGTTTTGGGGAAAGTAAGGAAAGAGAACAAGAGTTTCTGGCTGGTAATACAGAGAATTTCCTGGATCTTGTTCAATGCCATCAAGGTGATACATCTCTGAGTCTACAAGAACCACAGCATTTCTGGGCTTGTAGTGCTCCTAAAGTAGAAACACCTTAAATCACAATGCTCAAGTTCTTTCAAATATCTAAAAAGCCTTCCCAAGACTCTTGGCTATGAATAAGCCCAGACAGCGGAGACTACAATAAATAACTAACTCTTCAATGCCCAGACACTAGAAAACATCTACTAGCATCAGCACCATCCAGGAAAACACGACTTTACCAAATAAACTAAATAAGGCACCAGCAACCAATCCTGGAGAAAAATACGTGTGACCTTTCAGAGAATTGAAAATAGCTGTATTGAGGAAACTTAAATAAATTTAAGATAACAAAGAGAAGGAATTCAGAACTCTATCAGATAAATTTAACAAACAGACTGAAATAATTTTGTAAAATTAAGTAGAAATTCTGGAGCTGAAAAATTTATTTGGCATACTAAAGAATGCATCATAGTCCTTTAATAGCAGAATGGATCAAGCAGAAGAAAGAATAAGTCAGTTTGAAGGTAAACTATTTGAAAATACATAGAGAAGACAAAAAAGAAAAACAACACAATGAAGCATGACTTTAAGATCTAGAAAATAACCTCAAAAGGGCAAATCTAATAGTTATTGGCCTTAAAGAGGAGGTAAAGAATGACATAGGGCTAGAAAGTTTATTTAAAATAACAGAGAGCTTCCCAGACCTAGAGAAAGATATTAATGTCCAAGTACAAGAAGGTTGTAGAATACCTGGCAGATTTAACCCAAAGAAGACTACCTTAAGGCATTTAACAATCAAACTCCCAAAGTTCTAGGATAAAGACAGGGTCCTAAAAGCAGCAAGAGAAAAGAAACAAAGAGCATTTAATGAAGCTCCAATATGTTTGGCGTCAGACTTTTCAGTGGAAACCTTACAGACCAGGTTACAATGGCATGAAATATTTAAAGTGCTGAAGGAAAAAAAAAAACAACTTACCCTAGAGTGGAATATTTGATGAAAATATCCCTCAAACATGAAAAAGAAATAAAGATTTCCTCCAGACAAACAAGAGCTGAGAAATTGCATCAATACCAGAAGCAGAGCATAAAAGTTTGGAAAATTTGCAGTCTGACTATGCAATAGAAAAGAAAAACCCATTTTCTGGGGAGAAATTCAAGCCAGCTTCAGAAATTTGCATAATTAGCAAGGAGCCTAATGTTAATCCCCAAGACCATGGGGAAAATGTCTCCAGCCATATCAGAGAACTTCCCGGCAGCCCCTCCCATCACAGGCCCAGAGGCCCAGGAGGAAAACGTGGTTTTGTGGGCAGGGCCCAGGTCCCTATGCTGTGTGCAGCCTAGGGACTTGGTGCCGTATGTCCTAGCCACTCCAGCCATGGCTGAAAGGCACCAACTTACAGTTCAGACTGTGGCTGCAGAGTGTGGAAGCTCCAAGCCTTGTCAGCTTCCATGTGGTGTTGAGCATGCAGGTGCACAGAAGTCAATAATTGAAGTTTGAGAACCTCTGCCAAGATTTCAGATGTATGTAAATGCTTGGATGCCGAAGCAAAGGTTTGCTACAGGGCAGGACCCTCATGGAGAATCTCTACTAGGGCCATGTGGAAGGGAAACGTGGGATCAGAGCCCCTACACAGAGTCCCTACTGGGGCACTGCCTAGTGGAGCTGTGAGAAGAGGGCTACCATCCTCCAGATGCCAGAATGGTAGATCCACCAACAACTTATACCATGCTCCTGGAAAAGCTGCAGACACTCAATGCCAGTCCATGAAAGTAGCTAGGAGGAAGGCTGTACCCTGCAAAGCCACAGGGGTGGAGCTGCCAAAGACCACGGAAACCCACCTCTTGCATCAGCGTGACCTGAATGTGAGACCTGGAGTCAAAGGAGATCATTTTGGAGCTTTACAATTTGAGTTCCCTGCTGGATTTCAGACTTGTGTGGGCCCTGTCATCCCTTTATTTTGGCCAATTTCTCCTATTTGGAATGGCTGTATTTATCCAATGCCTGTACCCCCATTGTATTTAAGAAGTAATTAGCTTGCTTTTGATTTTACAGGCTCATAGGCAGAAAGGACTTGCCTTGTCTCAGATGAGACTTTAGATTGCGAACTTTTGGATTAGTTCTGAAATGAGTTAAGACTTTGGGGTACTGTTGGGAAGGCATGATTGGTTTTGAAATGTGAGGACATGAGATTTGGAGGGGCCATGGATGGAATGATATGGTTTGACTGTGTCCCCATTCAAATCTCAACTTGAATTGTATCTCCCAGAATTCCCACATGTTGTGTGAGGGACCCAGGGAGAGGTAATTCAATCATGGGGGCCGATCTTTCCCATGCTATTCTCATGATAGTGAATAAGTTTTATGAGATCTGATGGATTTATCAGAGGTTTCCACTTTTGCTTCTTACTCATTTTCTCTTGCCACCACCAGGTAAGAAGTGCCTTTTGCCTCCCACCATGATTCTGAGGCCTCTCCAGCCATGTGGAACTGCAAGTTCAATTAAACCTCTTTCTGTTCCCAGTCTTGGGTATGTCTTTATTAGCAGCATGAAAACAGACTAATATGCACCCTCTCTGATCACAATGGAATTACATTAAAAATTAATAACAAGAGAAATATTGGAAACCATACAAATGCATGGAAATTGAAAAATATGCTACTGAATGATTGGTGGGAAACTAAGAAAGATTTTTTTAAAAAATTGTGAAATAAATGATAACAGAAACACAGCATACCAAAGTCTATGGGATACAGCAAAAGCGGTATGAGAAGGTTTATAGCTGTAAGCGCCTACATTAAAAAAGAGGAAAAACTTCAAATAAACAATCTAATGATTCATCTTAAAGAACTGGAAAAGTAAGTGCAAACCAAACCCAAAATCACTGGAAGAAAATATAAAGATCAGAATAGAAATAAATGAAATTGAAATGAAAAACTTACAAAAGGTCAGTGAAAAAAGTTGGTCACTTGAAAAGTTAAACAAAATTGACAAACCTTTAGCCAGAATAAGTAGAAAATAAAGAGAGAGGATACAAGTAAATGAAATCAGAAATGAAAAAGGAGACATTATAACTGATACTGCAGAAATCTAAAAGATCATTAGTAGCTACTATGAGCAACTCTATGCCAATAAGTTGAAAAATCTAGAATAAATGGACAAATTCCTAGGTACATAAAATGTATCAAGATCAAACCAAGAAGAAATCTAAGACCTGAAAAGACCAATAACAAGTAACAAGATTGAAGCTGTAATAAAAAGTCTCCCAGTAAAGAAAAGCCCAGGATGTGAGGACTTCATTGCTGAATTCTACCAAACATTTAAAGAAGAATTAACAAAAAACTTGCTCAAACAATTCTGAAAAATAGAGGAGGAGGAAATGCTTCCAATCTCATTCTACAAGGTCAATATTATCCTGATACCAAAACCAGACGAAGACAAATGAATACAAGAAAACTACAAAACATTATCTCTGATGAATATTGATGCAAAAATCTTCAACAGAATACTAGCAAACCTGACTCAACGACGCTTTAGAAAGATCGTCAATCATAACCAAGTGGAATTTATCCCTGGGATGCAAGGATGGTTCCACATATGCAAATATATCAGTGTGATACACGGTATCAACAGAATACAGGATAAAAACCATATGATCAGCCTGGTGCAGTGGCTCACACCTGTAATCCCAGCACTTTGGGAGGCTGAGGCAGGTGGATCACTAGGTCAGGAGATTGAAACCATCCTGGCTAACACAGTGAAACCCCGTCTCTACTAAAAATACAAAAAAAAATAGCCAGGCATGGTGGCGGGCACCTGTAGTCCCAGGTACTTGGGAGGCTGAGGCAGAAGTATGGCATAACCCAGGAGGCGGAGCTTGCCGTGAGCCAAGATCACGCCACTGCACTCCAGCCTGGGCGACAGAGCGAGACTCCATCTTAAAACAAACAAACAAACAAAAAGACCATATGATCATTTCAATTCATGCTGGAAAAGCATTTGATAAAATTCAACATCCTTCATGATAAAAATCTTAACAAAACTGAGGATACAAGAAATGTACCTCAACCTAACAAAAGCCATATATGACAGACACACAACTGGTATCATACTGAATGGGGAAAAATTGAAAGCCTTTCCTCTAAGATCTGGAACATAGTAAGAATTTCCACTGTAACCAGTTAGTCAACATAGTACTTGAAGTCCTAGCTATAGCAATTAGACAAGAGAAAAAAATAAAGGGCATACAAATTGGAAAGGAAGAAATGAAATTATCTTTGTTTACAGATGATATGATCTTATATTTGGAAAAACCTAAAAACTCCACAAGAAAACTATTGGAACTTATAAACGAATTCATCAAAGTTCCAAGCTACAAAATCATCATACAAGAATTAATAGTATTTCTATATGCCAACAGTGAACAATCTGAAAGAGAAATAAAAAAGTAATCATGGTCGGGCACAGTGGCTCACACCTGTAATCTCAGAGCTTTGGGAGGCCAAGGCAGGTGGATCATGAGGTCAGGACATCAAGACCATCCTGGCCAACATGGTGAAACCCTGTCTCTACTAAAATATAAGAAAAAAAAATTAGCCAGATGTGGTGGTGAGTGCCTGTAGACCCAGCGACTCAGGAGGTTGAGGCAGGGGAATCACTTGAACCCAGGAGGCAGAGATTGCAGTGAGCTGAAATTCCACTACTGCACTCCAGCCTGGTGACAGAACAAGACTCAATCTCAGGAAAAAAAAGTAATCACATTTGCAGTAGCCACACATTAAATTAAATACCTAGGAATTAACATAACAAATGAAGTGAATGACCTGTGTAATGGAAACTATAAATCACTGATGAAAGAAACTGAAGAGCACGCAAAAATGGAAAGCTATTACATGTTCACAGTTAGGAAGAATCAATATTGTTAAAATGTCCATACTACCCAAAGCAATCTACAGATTCAGTACAATCCCTCTCAACATACCAATGATATTCATCACAGAAATAGGAAAAACAATCCTAAAATGTATATGGAATCACAAATGACCAAAGTAATCCTGTAGCCAAAGCAATCCTGAGCAAAAAAACAAAACTGGAGGAATCACATCACCTAACTTCAAATTACACTACAGAGCTATAGTCATCAAAACAGCATGGTACTGGGGGGGAAAAAAAAAGACACATCGACCAATGGAACAGAATAGAGAAGGCAGAAACAAATCTACACACCTACAATAAATTCATTTTTGACAAAGGTCCAAGAATATCCACTTATCCACTGGGGAAAAGACATTCTCTTCAATAAATGGTGCTGAGAAAACTGGATATTTATATGCAGAAGAATGAAACTGGATCCCCGTCTTTCAAAAGTGTGAAATCAAAATAGATTAAAGGCTTAAATGTAAGACCTCACATTATGAAACTACTACAAGAATACATTAGGAAAAATCTCCAGAACATTGGTCTGGGCAAAAATTTCTTGAGCAATACCCCATAAGCACAGGTAACCGAAGCAAAAATGGGCAAATGGGATCACATCAAGTTAAAAAGCTCCTGGGCAACAAAAGATACAATCCACAAACTGAAAAGACAACCCACAGAATGGAATAAAAATATTGGCAAACTACCCATTTGTCAAGGGATTAATAACCAGAATATATAAGGAGCTCAAATAGCATTATAGAGAAAAAAGTAATAATCTGATCCAAAGATGGGCAAAAGATTTGAATAGATATTTCTCAAAAGAAAACATACAGATGGCAAACAGGTGCTCAACATCATTGGTCATCAGAGAAATGCAAATCAAAACTACATTGAGATATAATCTCATCCCAGTTAAAATATATTATATCCAAAAGACAGGCAATACCAAATGCGGATGAAGATGTAAAGAAAGGGGAACCCTTGTATATTGTCACTGGAAATGTTAATTGGTAGAACCACTACGGAAAACAGTTCGAAGTTTCCTCAAGAAAACTAAAAATTGAGCTACCATATGATCCAGCAATCCCACTGCTGGGTATATACCCAAAAGCAAGGAAGTCAGGACATCGAAGAGACACCTGCACTTCTCTGTTTGTTTTAGCACTGTTTACAATAGCTAAGATTTGGAAGCAACCTAAGTGTCCATCAACAGATGAATGAATAAAGAAAATATGGTACATATACACAATGAAGGACTATTCAGCCATAAAATAGAATGAGATCCAGTCATTTGCAACAACATGGATGGAATTGGAGATCATTATGTTCAGTGAAAAAAGGTCGTCAGAGAAAGAAAATCATCACATGCTCTCACTTATTTGTGGGATCTAAAAATCAAAACAATTGAACATATGAACATAGAGAATAGAAGGATGGTTACCAGAGGCTGGGCAGGGTAGTAGGGGCCTGGGTTTGGGGAGAAGTAAGGATGGTTAATGGGTACAAGAAAAAAAATAGAAAGAATGAATAAGACCCACTATTTGATAGCACAGCAGGGTGACTATAGTCAGTAATAACTGTACATTGTAAAATAACTTAAATGGTGTAATTGAATTGTTTGCAACTCAAAGAATAAATATTTGAGGGAATGTATACCTCATTCTTCATGATATGCTTATTTCACATTGCATGCCTGTATCAAAGCATCTTTTGTACCCCATAAATATATATACCTATTATGTGCTCACAAAAAATTGTAAATAAAAGATAATTGCTTGTTCATAAGAAGCAAATGGTGAATCATAAGTCATTAAGACAGCCCTGCAAATACCTACCAAAAAATAGAACCAGCAAATAAGGCTGTCTCTTCCTTTTCTCATAAGGAAATTTAATACTCTATTCTTGGAAAATAAAATGGTATCTGGGCCAATTGATTGCAGTAGCATATGTTTTTACTCACGTGATCAAGCCTTTTTTTAAGAGTATATAAATGTAATATATCAATATTATCATAAGCAAACTTATTAGTTCTTTGTTGATAATTTTTTTTCTTGGGAACTTTCTGTTCCTTCATGGCAAGAGCACTTTGAAAGTTTTCCTTAACCCTCAGCCGTGGCTTCTCATTCTCCAGAGTAACCCAGATAATCTACTTGTTTAACACATATTAAGGACCAGGCACTGGGCAGCCTTGTCTTTCAAATCACTCAGCATAGAGAAGAGAACATGTGGAATAAAACCTGTCATTGCAGTGCTATGTAATGAGTCTAAGACAGAGGGTCTCCAGACTCAGCCAGAGGACTGTGAAGATGCTTATGAGGAAGGGGAGTATCAAGCAAGCTGGTTCTTAAAGGAAGAGAAAAGGTTAGTCAGAAAAGTCAGCATAAAGGCAGGGGAGGAAAATAATTTCCAGCAGGTGGAAAAGCATTGACAAAGACATGGATGTGTGAGGATCATTAGCACAGTGAAATATTCAAACATAGACTAGTGGGTCTGAAGCAAGTAGTATGTGCATGTGTGTGAGTGTGTGTGCACATGTGTGCCCATGCAGCAGCGGTGGTGGTGATGATGCAGTGGAGGTCTGTAGCCTTACGGATTACTTGGCTCAATACAGTGTTCAAATATTTTCTGGACATAGGGAGCAATCTCACTGCAAACAAGACACATGAAAACGTTTCTGCTCTCCCATGAATATGGGCATCACAATAGAAAAAAATGAGATAAGTATGTGATTGTCTTTATATAGATAAAAATCCAGAGAAAGAGGGAAGAAGTTAGGAACTGAGGTAGAGGGGCCCTCTGAGCCCTTCTTAGGCTGGATCTTTGCAGTGTGCTTCCTTATGATTACCATTATGGCAATTATTATTTTGGGACATGCTGCCTGTTTACACTGCTCTTAATGTCAATTTCAACATTCAGTCAAAAATCCAGAAGTAGGCAGACCAGAGATTTTAAATATATTGCATTCCCCAAATCCCATTCCTAGCTAATAACTCACTAGAAATGGGATTTGAGGAATGCAATATATTTAAAATTTCAGGTCTGCCTATTTGTGTTTGCCCATAGAAGTAGTGTTATAAAAAGCAGAAAAAGTCCCAGGAGAATGTCTCAAGTGTGTTTGGCCCATGGTCTGTTTGAGAAACAGTGATTCTGTATCCCTATTGTCATGTAGGTCTTGATTATAACTAAGCCTTCTCACCACCTGCGTGGACCACAGGCATTTCCAAGTCAACATACATATAACCAAGTCCTCATCTTCCATCATACACCTGACTGCAGATTGCTCAACCCCTCTGCCTCTGTCCTGATTAATAGAATCCCTATTCATTCAGACACATAGTTGGGAACACTTACAGTGATTACTCTCTCCTAGTCCGTGTTCCATGAGTCAACAAGTCCACTAGATTCTATCTGAAGGTCACTTTAATCCATTACTTCCACATTTCCTCTCACTGCCCTAATCCAGGCCCTCATCTTTCTCCCTGAATGAGGACTTCAATAGCCAGACTTTCTTATGTTAAGCTCAGAGTAACCTCACTAAGATGTACCCAGTTCGTGTCTGAAATCATTCCAGCGGCTCAATATTACCTTTCAGATGGGATTCAATCTTATTAATACCACACACACAAGGCATCTCTGTGCACATTGACTTGTGCCTTTCATTCCAGTTCCAAGCAACAGTTGACTGCCTCCTAGATGCACTGACTACACCCTACCTTCTCTGTGTTTTTGCACATTTCTCTCAATTTACCACTCATTATCTCCTTGTCATCATTCAGAAATCAGACTAGGCACCACGTCTGAAAGGATTCTTTGTCCATTTAACCATTATCAATCACCAATATATTAAACATATTATACTTGGCACTGTGCTAGGACCTGAAGATATAATGATAAATAAGAAAACAGTACCTGCTCTCAATTTTGCTTGGGTATAACTGATTAAATAGACAATTGAATATAGATAATTAGATTGGGGAAGGAGACCATAACAGAGCACCTGGCAGTACTTAATCCAAAATGGACAGAAAGCTTCTCACAGAAAGTGACATCTGCTTCAAGACCTGAAGAATAAATAGGGTCGTCCAGATGAAGAGAAAGAAAGGGAGAGGAAAAGTAGCACTCTAGATAGAGGTAACAGCCTATGCCAAGGTCTAAAGTTAGACACAGCAACATGGTTTGCAGTTGAACATGAAAATGTTGTGTCACCTGTTCAAAAAAGCAGGAAAAAAATATGTTCTTAATAATATTAAGTTATAAAAGCTTTTCCTTTCCCCAGACGTTTCTCTCTCAACTTGTCATGGTGGTTTTTGCACAGAGTCTCATAGGTGCGCAGGGGCCTGGCGAGATATTAGAAGCAAATGTGGCCCACTGGGTGCAGGTCCCCTCTCCCACAAGCAGCCAAACCGAAGAACCTTTGTTTGTTTGGGGGCTGCGTCTGAGAAAAGGTTTCAATTCCTGACACATGCTCCATTGTGCCATGGAGTTTCACTTACAAAGCACAAACTCAAAGATAAAATTATTAAGAATTTCAGGATGACTTCTGGAATGACGGCATGAACAGCTTTATAGATCCTATCCCAGGTGAAACAATCATAGCATCTCTGGATACTGCAGGATATTGTTTTAAGGGCGTATATTCAAGTAAAAATTATATCTTCAAGAAAAACTACCAGATCTTATTAAGTAAAGTGGAAGTCTATGGCATTTGAGTCACCATGTCCTCCCTGCTTCCCGTTTTTAGCTCAATGTGGTGGAAACTCCACTATGGTAGGTTGCAGACAAGAACACAGGGTTCTCTGTCTCACCAGGTTCCTACTGAGGGCTATGATACCTCCCTGAAGAAGTGCAGGCCACCAGCATTTCTCAACCCCCTCAGCTCAAAGTTGCAGAGGTTGTATTCCAGGAAAGAGCAGGCTAAGATATCGAGGCTCCCTTTTTTCACCCAGATCCCACTTCTAGGGAATAACTTTATTCCAGACTTTGCAGGTCAAGAATAGTGGGGCTTAAATCTCCAACACTCCAGATCACTTATTGGGTTGAGTTTCTATTCTGGAGGGAGTAAACCAAGCGGACCAGAGACGGGTGCCTGAGCCCAGTGCCTGAGCCCAGTGCCCTGTAACGAAGCACAAGTGTCACTCTGAGACAAGCGGACCATATTCCCTGCCGGGGTTCTACATTAGTAGTGGGTTTTCTTAGGGAAAGAAGCAGGCAATAAGAACAGAGGTCAAAAGCTCTTCCTAGAACAAATGATTTCATTTGCAACAGAATGTGCTTAGGTTAAGGCTAAAGGTACTACAAAAAAAAAAAAAAAAAGAGAGATGGTGGTGGTAATAAATTACTAAGAAGCAGCTTGCTCAATGAGGGCAGCAACCTACACTCTAAACCAGTTAGAAATATACCAGAGAAATACAGGAAAGGAGATAGCTAAGAATAACCCTCCTGGAGTTAGAACAAACCTCAAAGATTACCTCTATAAAAGGAGCATGATTTAATGGGATCAGATGGTGGTACAATCTATGCCTCAGGGCACTATTGATAACAATAGCAAAATTAAGTAGCGATTTGTGAAGGGTAACAGCTGCATGATAATCAAACTGAAGCAGATAGCTTAGCAAAGAGATCTGGGAAAAAAAGTAAAGACTTCTGCTGAAATCACTGTCATCTTAGGGTAAATGTGTATATTCCTAGGGTTGTACCCTCTGAAGAGTAGCATCATAGGATGTAACCTGTTGAAGGTATGAGAAAAACTTCACTGAAATAGTCTAGCTATTTCACTAAAGTTACCAATGAAATAAGCAAAAAACAACAAGCCTTAGAGAGGTGACCAGTATCCAGGATTGTTATGATATGTTACCTAAAATGTGTAATACCCAAGGAAATAAATAAGAAAACATCATACATACAGTTTTTAAAAAGTGTCTAAAATTTTAATGAATGGTAAAAGAATGAATTCCTTTCCCCCAAGATCAGGAACTAAATAAAAATATTCACTCTCACCACTTCTATTTAACATTTTATTGCCTCTAACTAGGGCAGCTAGGCAAGAAAATGAAGTAAAGGCATTCAAATTGGAAAAAAACTAATAAAACTATATCTATTTGCTGTTGATATGATCTTGTGTATAGAAACATCTAGGGAACCCACTACAAATCTATTATAGTTAATAACTTATTTCAGTCATTTTCAGGATATAAGCTCAATATATACAAATATATTATATTTCTATACACTAACAATGAAACTTCTGAAATTTAAAATGAGAAAACAATTTAATTTATTATAGCAAGAAAGAACAAATATTTGCAAATCATATATCTGATATGGTTCTTGTATCCAAAATATATTTTACAACTTCTTACAAGTTAACAATAAACAACAAATAACCCAATTTAGATAAACAAAAGAACTTGCCTTTTGTTATCCATTAGAGCAGCCATTTGAGAATATTGAGAAGTCATTGACATGACTTGATTTATGCCCTTAAGGATGGCCTTGACGGTAGATAGCATCAAAAGTAGAATTAGTGAGATCATTTAGAGGGCTATTACAGAAACTAAGGGGAGGATGAAGGTAGCCTGGAGTAAAGGTGACAGTTGTGGAGGTGATGAAAAGTAGTCACATTGAGATTTTATTTGTTTATTTTTATTTATATAAATTAATGGGGGTACACGTGAAATTTTCTTACATGTATATGATTCATAGTGATCAAATTGGGGTATTTAGGGTGTCCATCACTCAAGTACTATACATTTTTGTTAACTATAGTCAACCTACTCTGCTATCAAACATTGAATTTATTCCTTCTGTCTAACTGTATGTTTGTATACTTTAACCCACTACACTGCACCTTCCCCGTTGCTCTCCATTCACCCTTCCTAGTCTCTGTTATCTATGAAGATATATTTAAATGTAAAACTGAATACTGATGAACATTTAAGATTGATATTTTTCTGGTAAATTTCTGAATATTAGTCATTCATATAATTACTATTTGTTTGTGTTTGTGTGTGTATTTTTAAGAACTATAATGTTGCCAGACTTTATTAGGTAAGAATAGGGCACCACTTGTACAGACTAATTGATAAGGCCCCAGGATGCTGGATGGACTATTTTAGAGAAAGAGAAATTATCCCTAAAATAAGAACTTGTTTGGGAGGCCGAGATGGGTGGATCACAAGGTCAGGAGATCGAGACCATCCTGGCTAACCGGGTGAAACCTCGTCTCTACTAAAAAATACAAAAAACTAGCCGGGC
>NW_012118688.1:1082733-1164241 GCF_000951035.1 Colobus angolensis palliatus
CTAATTTTTGTATTTTTAGTAGAGACGGGGTTTCACCATGTTGGCCAAGATGGTCTCCATCTCCTGACCTTGTGATCTGCCCACCTTGGCCTCCGAAAGTGCTGTGATTACAGGCATGAGCCACTGCCCCTGGCCATAAATGTCTTCTTTTGAGAAGTGTCTTTTAATATCTTTTGCTCACTTTTTGATGGAGTTGTTTTTTTCTTGTAAATTTGTTTAAGTTCCTTGTAAATTCTGGACATTAGACCTTTGTCAGATGGGTAGATTGCAAAAACTTTCTTCCATTTTGTAGGTTGCCTGTTCACTCTGATGCTAGTTTCTTTTGCTGTGCAGAACCTCTTTAGTTTAATTGGATCCCATTTGCCAATTTTGGCTTTTGTTGCAATTACTTTTGGTGTTTTCATCATGAAGTCTTTGCCCATGCCTATGTCCTCAATGGTATTGCCTAGGTTTTCTTCTAGAATTTTTATGGTTTTGGGTTTTACATTTAAGTCTTTAATCCATCTTGAGTTAATTTTTGCATATGGTGTAAGGAAGGGATCCAGTTTCAGTTTCCTGCATATGGCTAGCCAGTGTTCCCAGCACCATTTATTGAATAGAAAACCCTTTCCCCATTGCTTGTTTTTGTCAGGTTTGTTGAAGATCAGATGACTGTAGATGTGTGGTGTTATTTCTGAAGTCTCTGTTCTGTTCCCTAGATCTGTATGTCTGTTTTGGTACCAGTACCATGCTGTTTTTGTTACTGTAGCCTTGTACAATAGTTTGAAGTCAAGTAGCATGATGCCTCCAGTTTTGTTCTTTTTGCTTAGGATTGTCTTGGCTATACGGTGTCTTTTTGAGTCCATATAAAATTTACAGTAGTTTTTTCTAATTCTGTGAAGAATGTCAATGGTAGTTTGATGGGAATGGCATTGAATCTGTAAATTACTTTGGGCAGTATGGCCATGTTCACTATATTTATTTTTCCTATGTATGAGGATAGAATGTTTCTTCATTTGTGTCCTCTCTTATTTCCTTGAGCAGTGGTTTGTAATTCTCCTGTAGTCTTTCTTAAGTCTTTTGTTTTTATTTATTTATTTATTTATTTTTGAGACAGGATCTTTTTCTGATGCTTAGGCTGGAGTGCTGTGGCATGATGATAGCTCACTGCAGCCTCAACCTTCCAGTTTTAAGATTTCCTCCCACTTCAGCCTCCCTAGTAGCTGGGATTGAAGGCATGTGCCACCATACCTAGCTATTTATTTTTTAGTTTTTTTGTGGAGATGAAGTCTCACTATGTTTACCAGTCTCTTCTTCAATTTCTTTCTTCAGTATTCTATAGATTTCAGTGAATACATCTTTTACTTTCTTGTTTAAACTTATAGTCCTAAGTATTTTATTCTTCTTGTTGCTATCATAAATGCGGTTACCATTATAACCTAGCAATCCTTTTGCCCTATTAAAAACATCTACCACATGATCCAGCAACCCACTACTGAGTAAATATCCAAAGAAAATTAAGTCACTATGTTGAAGAGAGATATGTACTCCCATGCTCGTTGTAGCACTATTCACACTGGCAAAGGTATGGAATCAACCTAAATTTTCACCTATGTCTAAATGAATAAAGAAAATGTGGTATATACAAGTCAGCCTTAAAAGAAAAGAAAATTCTGTCATTTGTGATGACATTGGTAAACCTGGAAGGCATTATATTAAGTGGAATAAACCAGACACAGAAAGACACATACCACACCATCTCGTTTACATGTGGAATCTAAAAAATTTGAAATCATAAACACAGAGAGTTTAATGATGGTTACTAGGGGTGGATCGGGGGAAGAAATTGGGAGATGTGGGTCAAAGGGTAGAAATTTGCAGCTGTGGGATGAATAAGTCTAGAGATAGAATGTACAGCAAGAGGACTACAGTTGATAATATTGTATTGTATATAGTAAAATGGACAAAGAGAAGAAACAAAAAACTATCAATATCAGGAATAAAACAAGATATATTACTAAAGTCTCTGGAGGCATCTAAAAGATAGTAAGGGAATATATGAATGACTTTACACACATAATTTTGGTAATTCACATGAAATTGACTAATTCCTTATTATGGATTTGTTCCCTGGAGACCATTTGATCTTGGAGGATGGTGAGGACATATCTTAGGAGAATATCTGCATAAAAATTGATATTAACATGAATGTTAATCCTCATTTCCTTAAATCAGCTTACTAAAAACTATTTCTGATATCTACATCTCTCTATGTTATTTTATTTTCAAGTGACTTTACAGTCATTTAAGAGAGCTATATATAGATATAGATATTTAATTTTAAATAAAAATACATATGTTTAAGATATCATAGCCTTAAATGGAAAGAAAGAAGAAAGAAAAAGAAAGGAAGGAAGAAAAGAAGGAAGGAAGGAAGAAAGGAAAGAAGGAAGAAAGGAAGGCACAGCAACTTAGTAATAATGTATACTTGAACAATAAAATGCAACATATAGACTCAGAAAGCAGAGAAAGGCACTCTACAAAGAAGAATAGGCTCACCTGACTGGCATTATTTAGCAGTCTTCTGTGATTTGCATTGTCAGCAGACTCTATGGTATTAAGGCAAAAACAAACCTCTATATTATTCCTTTATTTATTTATTTATCTGGTTGGTTGGTATAAAAAGCTCATACTCAGTTTTTATTTTAGCTTTTATATTGTCTTTCTGATCTTGCCCGGATTGGTATCTGAGTCTTCTTTTCCATTTTGACAAAATGTTAACACCATCTATTTTCGACAAATACCGCAAATCTAAGATTTCTCTGAAAACACTTAATAAAACTGTCACTATTCCAATTCCTCTATTTTAATTTTCCTTTCCTTTTCTCACATTCTCATCTTCCTAAATAATATTTGCCTTATTTACAAACTATACCAGTGGTACTGATTTTTATTGATAATTTAACATTGGTGCCTGTTGTTTTTTATACCCTCTAAGAAGTCATCTATAAATCATTTACTAAGGAAGACTATAGCTTACAATAAAATAATCAAATATTTCCACCATTTAAAAGTCCCATTTTCTTACTTTCTTTTTAGAGGACCATCATTTGTTCCTCTTTGCTTGATATAGTAAAAAAAGAACAGTCAGATATATTTTCAAATGGATGATAAGTCGTCCACTTATCAGAGTCTCCTTCAGAGAATAGCAATTGTGTCTCTGCCTCAGTGCCCATGCCAAAGCTTGTGGCCAATGTAGCAGTGTCATTCTCCTTTCCTCTTTTCATATTGTCCTTTTATGAAGGCTGTGGAAAAGTAAAAGTGCAAAAAGTTAGAACTCTTGGCATACTCTGTGCTACTGTTTCAGATAGTTGCTCCCTTAATCAGCCTTTAAATTCTAAATTCTGCAGTGAGGAAGCCATTGAGATTCTGCAGTGACTGTATTGGTCAGCCAGCAAATATAGTTATAAGAGGGTCCAGTGCCTGCCTTTGTGAAATGCAGTGTTGAAGCCTTTCAAACTGGAGCTCTGCCTCTCCATCTATACCCACACTTAATACACTAAAAAATTAGACAGTAAATCTCGTCAAGTTTCGTAGAGGCACATATCTCAGGTATCGAGTTTTAGATGTCAAGTTTCTCAAGTAAATAAAGTGTTTTGAAGCTGTGAATTTCAGTCTTAGTCATAAATATGTATTATTTCACTAGAATGCTGGCAGAAATCCCAGGTATAAATGAGCAAATGAAAGTCATAAACATGAAAAAACATTTAGCGGGAAGAGATATCTATATGTTTATGCTGAAACTGAAGGAGTTCTCTTAATCATTGTATAGACAGTTAAATAATTTTGGTAGCTTTTGAAATTTCTTCTTGCTTAGGTAACTGATAATGGTAAGAAGAAAATACCTCAAACAAGGACAAATGAGAACTATTTCTTACACCTCCACTTTTCACTTCTATTACTTGCAAAATGGAGGGCATACTGGGATTCAGGCTGAGTTATTTACTACCTCAACTCACTGGACAATTGCTATTCTTTCACTGTAGTTTTAATTATAAGAGCCTAGAATAATACAGAAGGAAATATATCTTGATAATTCTCCACTGAAAATGGGCTTGTATTTATATTCAACTGCTTTGATTTGAGGTCCCTTGTAGAGCTCCTATCCCTTTAAAAGTGCAGTTACCACCAATCTAGGTACTACTTTAAAAATTCATCCTTTCATCTTTCCTGCCCTGAATTTATTGATGTTTGACTACAAACTTCATTGTGTTTTCGGTCTCTCCATCTGACCCCTAAACTTGAAGAATGTGCACAGAAGAACACAAAAAACAAACAGGAAAATTCAAAATTCCAGAGAAACACAATATGAAATGATTCTATGTTTCAATGTGTACAACAACAAATAATTTATTCAAACTGCACCACTATCTTGGGCATCTGTGTCTTTTTTCAGTTTTATAATATGATGTGTGCCCTTGAACATAATCTTCTGACTCACAGTAGATATATCCTTTATTTATATATTCATTTATTTATTTTTTAATCTTCTAGCATACTTGTCTTAGCTAACCAATACACTCTATCCTATTTTCATGGAAGCAGTGATTGATCAAAAGGTGTTCTAATGATCTAAGTAGGTCAATCCAGTACCTTTTCTGGATTGATAGGGAGATGATAAAAAAAAAAAATAGGAGGAAATGACTCTTTTACCTCTGGAATTGCTAAGCACAGAGGATGAGAATGTGTAACTGCTAAGAAGCATATTTTGTCTCATAGAAGAAACCTACCTGAAGAATGAAGTTAAATGAAATTAGCAAAGCGGAATGATAGAAGGAGTCTGGGAGAGCTCTGGCATATACTGGTTTCTACTGTCTGACTTTGGGCCCTGGGTACTGCACCTCTTCAATTTTATAACCTTCTTCAGTTAAGCTTTAGGAGCAGACTAGTTTCATTTTGTTTGTTTGTTTGTTTGTTTAAATTATTTTGAGTTGATATCCATCGCTTACAACTGAAAAACTTCTGTTTTACTTGTGATCTCCAAAATCCTGTTGAAAATTGATTTCTAGAAGTATCATATTTTGCTCAAAGAATAAGAGTTTTAAGGCGATGCATATTGGCAAATTCTATTCCATGATAATATTAATTTATACTCCATTAATAATGAATGAGAGTTTGCCACAGATACGTTTCTGAAATCCCCCAAATGATGACATATATCTGGGTTTGAGACTGCTTATAATCCTAAGTCTTTATTTTATTTATTTCTCCAATATTTATTGAGCATCTTCAATGTGTCAGGGATTTTCTGTGATCTAGAATATAAAGATGAGGAAGTTACTTGACCTGTCTTAAATGAATTCACACTCAGTGTGAGAAGCACATGGCTTCCCATCTAAATATATCAGGATGTGATCGATGACATAGTGACTTTATGGATAAAGGATCCTAGAAGTACAGAAGAGGAAGCAACGATCTGAGATCAGTAGAAATGGTTTCATAAAGCAGATTAAAATTCACTTTAAACAGAATATTTGACCACGATACAAGTGGAAAAGGTAGAAGAAACTGCAGGAGAAAAAAGATGCATAAAAGGGACCAGCTCATTATAGATGAATAATTTAGTGTTTAAACAATAATGGAAGAAGATGAGGCTCAAATTAGAGTCTTGCATTGACTGTCAATGAAAGCCTTGCTCTAGGGTTCATTTCCTATGCTATAGATACTCGATTTATGAATAATGGGTAGAAGTGAAAAATTTTAAGTAGAAAAGTAAAAAGTCACAATATGATGCTTGTATTTTAGCAAATACAATCTATATGTCTATATGTTGTATAATTTCTATCTGTTGTTTCTATATAGAAAGTATACATATACTTTGTATATGCTACTGCAACATATAGAAGTATTGAAGACTGAAAGTATTATACATAGGAAGACTAATCAGTAAACCATTGCAATTGTCCAGGGGAGAGATGAGAAGCATCTGAAATATAGAATATTTTTTAAAATTTTTAGGAAAAATGGAGGGAATGATATGTTTGATTACCTCTCTATTAATTTGTTTTCTTATTTATGATTAATTTATTCAGACATTCACCCAGATACTTCTGTTGGTCTAGATTGTGATAGGTAGGTAGGATAGGTAGAAATATCATAATACCAGGACAGGGAAAATGGAGAAACAATTATAGTAGGCTTAGTAACAGACAATGATATTGAAACACTCTGGTTGGATGTCCAGGCAGGTGGTCTGGCATGTGGTATTTTTGTGGTACTTCCAGACAGTCAAGAGTGGGTATAAAAAACAGACCTGAAATGAGGGATGGCAAGAACTAAATAGCATAGCAGATTTTCTAGCGTTCAGTTGGTTGGAGTTAAGGGATATGATTCATGATCATCAGGAGAACTCAAGTGAAGAAAGATTAGGTCTGTGCCTTGTTATCCAAAATGAACAATATTTGCATCTAAGGGAAGAGTATGGGAAGACCACACTGGGAGTCAGTGTAGTTATTAAAGCTCCTCTTGACACACTAAATGCTGGACATGTGCAGCTGACCTGCAAAGAGAAAACCTGGCCATCATGGATTTTATGTGTACCCTAGTCTAGAAAAAGATGGAGCTGGATATATACATGAGATCCATCAATGCATCCATTCCAGGAAAATATTGACAAAAAAGGGGCAAAAACTAAACATACACTTAGGTTATTGCATAGTCCTGGATGTAGGACAGAGGGCCTCAGTTTACGGGAAAATTTCTACAGGATGGGATCATCAAAGATTCCCTTTGGGTGAGGTCTTCTACAGTCGGTGCATCTCAGAGAGAGGGATGGAAATCAGAAAAGCTAAAACTATCAAACTGTTAGAAGAGAATATAGCGGAAATGCTTCATGACACTGTTTGGCAATGATTTATTGGACGTGACACCAAAAGCACAGAACACAAAAGGAAACATAGGTAAATGAGACTTCATTAAAATTTAAAACTTTTGTGCATCAAAGGACACAATTGACAGTGAAAAGGCAAACCACTGAATGAGAGAAAACATTTGCAAATCATATATCAGATAAGGGATTTATATCCAAAATATATTAAAGGAAAACTCCCACAACTCAAAAACATAAAAAGAAGCAGTCCAGTTAAAAATGAGCAAAGGATTTGGATAGGCTTCTCCAAAGAAGATATGCAGATGGCCAATAGGTACAGGAAAATATGCTCAACATCACTAATTATTAGGAAATGCAAATCAAAATCACAATAAGATGCCACTTCACACCCATAAGGATGGCTATTATTAAAAGCAAAACCAAAAAAAAAAAATGAAAAAGAAAAAGAAAATTGTTGGTGAGTATGTGGAGGAATACACTTTTGTGTATTCCTGGTGGGAACGTAAAGTGGTTTAGCTCTTGTGGAAAACAGTACGATTGTTCTCAGAAAACTAGACATAGAATTACTATGTGATCCCATAATTCCTCTTCTGGGTATACACTGAAAACACAAATAAAAAGCAGGAACTTGAACACATATTTGTACACTTAAGTTCATAGCAGCATTATTCACAATAGCCAAAAGATGGGAAAACCCAAATGCCTTTCAGCAGATGAATAGATACACAAAATGCACTGTACACATAAAATCGAATATTATTTCATTTTAAAAAGGATAGAAATTAGGACATATGCTGCAATGCAGATGAACTTCAGAAACAGTATGCTAAATGAAATAAGCCAGACAGAAAAGGACAAATATTATATACAATTCCACTTATATGAGGTCCCTAGAGTAGTCAAATTCACAGAGACAAAAACCAAAATGATGATTACCAGGAGACAGCAGTAGGGAATAATAGGGAGTTATTGTTTAATAGGTACGGAGATTCAGTTTGGGATGGAAGAGCTCTGGATGTAGATGGGGGTGATGATTGCACAGCAGTATGAATGCTCTTAATGCCACTCAAATGGACACCTAAAAATGGTTAAAATGATAAATTTCATGTTGTATATATTTTACCACAGCAAAAAGCTAAATATTTCAGATGTTTCACAAGCTGGAAAAATACATATTACGTTTAAAATTTATATAATTAATTTTGGGTCATCAACATGATCAATATCCTTGTTAATCCTTATTGTATATAACAGATCACCCGAAAGAATACAGAAATAAGACTGGTCCTTTTTTCTGTAATGTGAACTTTCTCCACAATGTGCCCTGTTATCCAAATGATTACTCCAATGATTACTCCTGATCACTTGTTTCTTCTTTAAGACAGACCAAGTTACACCAGGAGACATAGCCACAGCCACCCTCACATCCCACTCCCTGGTCCTTGGCCTTTCTCCTAGCAAGTTGATTCAAGATAGCGTCAGCCCTGTCTGCTTCCTTCAATGCCCTTGCAGTTTATTTATGGCCATTATGCCCCTTTCCCCACTTAATATTACCTTTTTCCCCTGAAGCAAAGGGAAAACTAGGTTTTCCTCTGGAAAAATTCCTGGAGACCCTGGTTTTATAAGTTTGATGGTCCTTAGAATAATTTTTCAGTTAGGAAAAAAAAAGACTTCATAAAGCAGCTGCACATTTTGCACCATACATATTTGGGGAGAATCATTTTCTTTTTTTCCTGTTTTCTCTAATAAAACATAATTATATGGAACATGACTGTATCACATCCAGGAATGTTTCCTCTCTCCCCTCATTGGTGCTGACTTCTTGTCAGAGTTCAGGGAAATCTACACACTAAGTTGCCCCACAGAAAATAAAACTCTGTCTTTGGGGGATTCGTTGGGTGTTCTGACATTTAAAAATAAAGGTGGAAACTTGCTCCAGTAGTCAGGAGCTCCATAAAGAAGCATATAGCTGATGTTTACTCAAATGATAGTCTCACTGAAGAGGTTTTAAAGCCATTTGTAAGGGGCAAAATCTACCATTATTTTGTTTTGTTCTTTTGGTTCTTGTTAAATAAGAAATGACTCATGAGATATTCATGATCATTGCACTCCTCTAAGAAAGGGATAGTCTGTTACCAACATTTACATAGCTGCATGAATAAGCAAAGGCAATTTATTTTTAAATGTACACTATTCTAATAATAATTACTATCATCCATACTGTCCTCTTACATGACTCTCAATTTAAGTGTTTATGTGTATTCCCAGATAAAATTTTAAACTCTTCTGAGAAAGTAATAGTCTGTCTCTGAGTTTAATTTTTTTTTTTTGAGACACTGTCTCACTTTGTTGCCCAGGCTGGACAAGCTCCGCCTCCCGGGTTCATGCCATTCCTCTGTCTCAGCCTCCCAAGTAGCTGGGACTACAGGCGCCTGCCACCACGCCCGGCTAATTTTTTGTATTTTTAGTAGGGACGGGGTTTCACCATGTTAGCCAGGACAGCCTCGATCTCCTGACCTCGTGATCTGCCTGCCTCGGCCTCCCAAAGTGCTGGGATTACAGGCGTGAGGCACCGTGCCCGGCCTTCTGAGTTTTATTTTTATTCAAGTTGCCTAGAAAAGGTGTGTGTGTATTTATAGATATGTATCCTATGTATCTTATGCATATACATCTTATATATCTTATGATATATATCTTACATGTATACATATCTTATAAATATATATACATATGCATATATCTCACACATATATAATTAATATTTTCATACTTAATGTGATTCTCCGTTTTAACATACAATTTTTTTAGAAAGTGAAAACCAAAGAAAAATCATTTGGAATCTTAAAGAGACCTATGATAGACTTTTAAACATTAATGATGCCATGAATTCCTAAGCTCTGTTTAAACCAAACACATGATTAAAGATGCCTGTTTCAAAGTTGTGAAAAATAATTGGCAGGATCAAAAGAGAGGACTCTAGCTCACAGACAAGTCTTCATTCTCATGACAGTAGGGTAAAATAAAAGCACTACAGCATAAGGTGATCTGATGTAACTATGACAGTTTTCCCCAAGGCAGGATAGAAATTCCTCCCTTTACATATTTTGATATCCTAAATAGGGCTCACTTCCCCGTAACTGAAGAATTCCTCATAATTCTTTCACACTGTGTTAGACACAGTTTCTCAAGCAGTTTTATGTGGCACTCTTGAATCTAGACAGGAATAATTTGCTTTGATATTGAAAGGTGAAGGGGCAAACCCCAGAAGGTACCCTCATGAATTTCACGGGTAGGCCTCTTTAACTCAGTTGTTTGCTGGACCTTCCAACTCAAATAAGTGTGTGAGAAATAAAATCAGAGGTCCAGCAAGAGGCTGGAATGCTGGCTTAATCCTGGCCCAACAGCAAGTGTGGTTTAATTCAGTGGAAGTAATTCCACAAATAAAGACAAAATGACAGCAACCTGTTGGGATCTAAGATTTGACTTCAAGACATGCCCCAATAGGCTTGAGTTGGGATGAATCCCTTGAATTTCTGTGCCATGTCCTGTGGAAAAGCTGACTTGACACGCTCTCTTTGAGTTCACACATTCTCAATATTTGCTTCTTTTCTGGCTTATTCTCAAATCAGCATCATATACAATGTAAATATCCTACTTCCTATTGCATATCCTTCATGGGCCTCTTGGTGATACCAATACTCAGGACACCGTGTTAGTTACACTCAGAACATTAGAGATTATTGTCAATGCTTTCTGAAATGCCTACTCCTCATTGCCATTTTCCTCTCTTCCTCCTTCTCATTTCAATTAGCTTAAACTGTGCAGAGATGGTCGGCTTACTTAAGACCTAAAACTGCATTTCACAGTACATATTCTGGTTCTTTCAGTACTAAAATCAATTATCTTTGTCTTATTGTCCCCTCTTTTGTTTGGGGTCAGTGGAATAGTTATAAGGAAACCAGGGAGAATCATAAACCTATTTTTTTTTTTTTTACATTCCACATTTTCCTATATGGGTTACTAAATATATATTACAAATTACATCATTTTGTTTATGCAAACAATCAAGCAGCAAAAAAAGAGAAAATATCAAGATGTTGTTATGCATCACTAATTACAGGTGAGAGAACATCATCAAGCTGAAAAGAATCTCACTGCAGGAAAATGGCAAAGAAAAAGAAAGAAATAAAGATGCCTAATATTGTTATTATTCAACAGAGACAGAAAATAAAGAAAACGGAGTTTGAACGTTTCTTCGAAGGTATTGTAGAGATAATGTGATGGATATCTACAATCCAATCTCCTGCTTCTTTGTTTATTTACAATCATAAGTTCAAACTGTACCATATGTACGTTTTCAAAACAGAGTTCATATAATGGCGAAATCTCCCCAGCATGAACAGAAAAGAGGGGGACTTGATCATTTCATAGTAATTGGTTGTTTACATGAAATTCTTTATTTCTGTCCCATCTTGGCTACCTTCTGCATAGTATCCTTTATTCCCTTATAATATCATAAACTTTACACCTAAGCCATCTAAACAGGCATACTTCCTCAGTATGATTTCAAAATTTGTTAATGCTGAATTAATCTTAGCCTGGATTATTGAATATATGTTCTTGTGCCTCAGAAACATATTTGTTCATTTTAGATGTTTCCAGGAATAAATTATATTGATACATAATTCAGAATAATAATTTCAGGCCTCGTTGTGCTTTTTATACTGATTGAACTTGTCTGCTAAGTGAGAAGCTTTACACATTAATAGCCTCAGATCTACAAACTCAGTGAATTCATATTATTTATCAAAAATACCATAGTGTGGGCCGGGCGCGGTGGCTCAAGCCTGTAATCCCAGCACTTTGGGAGGCTGAGACGGGCGGATCACGAGGTCAGGAGATCAAGACCATCCTGGCTAACACGGTGAAACCCCGTCTCTACTAAAAAATACAAAAAACTAGCCAGGCGAGGTGGCAGGCGCCTGTAGTCCCAGCTACTCGGGAGGCTGAGGCAGGAGAATGGCGTAAACCCGGGGGGCAGAGCTTGCAGTGAGCTGAGATCCGGCCACTACACTCCAGTCCGGGCGACAGAGCAAGACTCCGCCTCAAAAAAAAAAAAAAAAAAAAAATTCCATAGTGTGACTGGCACAACTGAAGAGAAAAAAACTTGGGCCTATTGAAAATAAATGCCATTTCAATGTATCTATCTCTTAATCATTAAGGAATAAAGTGAGGTATCTTTATTTAAACTAACAGTTTTTAAGTGGGATAGTGGAAAAAATTTTCTTAGAAGTAATTTTTTGGCACACGTCATAATTTACTTGACTCATGTCTTATAATGTATAACAAAGGTAATGTCTAAACTTTCTATTACTCCTCATAAATATGGAAATATAACTATGAATGCTTATAAAAATGCCAGTATTATTTCTTTAGAGATCATTATGATGAACTGAGTTCTGTGGGAAAGCAAGAAGAGAAAACGAAAGTTAATGTGATGTTATTTTGTCTGCTAATGCACACAAATCTGTCCCTAATACAAGTCAGGGGTTTACTGAACGATGCAGTTGTAGAGGGAAGTTGTTTGTAATTTAAATGATGTGATTTTAGCTCACGGAGAATAGGTAACCGAAATGTTTACATCATTTAGACACATAGTTTAGATCTTCATCCCTCCAAAAGAAAAAAGTATTCTACCATATGTGTAGAACTCTAACTTTTGAATATAAATCTAATGGTTAAAAAAGGCACTTGAATTTAATTTTTTTGGAATCCGCAATTCATTAAATCATTTATTCCAAAAATATTTTTGGACACTCCTGTATGTGCTGTGGGGCTAGAATCATGGTAAGATACTCATAACCTGAGTTCTAAGAGAGGTTACAGCTCAGCAGTTTGGAGTTCGCACTCTTTTTTACTCTTTCACGGCTGGTAGTCTTCCCAATCTCCTTGGGCTAACAGCTGCCTTGTAAGTAGTGGTGTGGTCTGTGGCTGTGGCAAAGAATTTTTTCTTCAGGAATGCGTTTCATTTGGAGTGAATCTGCCAACATTACCAGCCTCTCTATCCCCAGAAGCAAATAATAGAGCAGACCAACCTAGACAACTTGGAGTCTACATAATTCAAGTTGGGCTTTATTTTCTTCTTAATTTGGTTTGCACATCAAGAGGAGGTGCTAACATCCTAAGGAAAAAATTTGCAGGTGCATCTTCCTTTTTCATTCTATCTCCTTTCATTCCAGCTAGGTGTGAAACCAGAAAATCCGAGACAGGTCTCAGTTCATTTAGAAAGCTTATTTTGCCAAGGTTGAGGACGTGGCCGTGACACAGCCTCAGGAAGTCCTGACGACAAGCGCCCAAGGTGGTCGGGGCACAGCTTGGTTTTATATATTTTAGGGAGACATGAGACATCAATCAATACATGTAAGAAGTACATTGGTTTGGTCTAGAAAGGCAGGACAACTTGAAGCAAAGGCAGGAAGACTGGAAACAGGGAGGGAGCTTCCAGGTCACAGATAGGTGAGACACAAAGGGTTACATTGTTTTGAGTTTCTGATTAGCCTTTCCTAATGAGACAAATCAGATAGGCATCTATCTCAGTGAGCAGAGGGGTAATTTTGAACAGAACAGGAGGCAGGTTTGCCCTAAGCAGTTTCCAACTTGAGTTTATCTTAGTGATAAACTCAATATCTGGGGGCCCAAGACATTTTTCCTTTCACATTTTCTCCCTCTTCTTTTAAAAAATCTTTTGGAGAAAGCATTTTACAAGAAGTTTAGTCTCTGGTCTAAGGTTCCATCTGCTCTCTCATGGCTAGGACAATATATTCCTAGATGGGTAGGTCCCAAAAGCTCATTTTTAGCAGGTTGTGAAGCCTCATGTCCTGTGAAGATAAAATACAGAAGAGAAAGGGAGAAAGCACAGCAAACAAAAAAACAATCTTAGAAAAATAAATATAGGCCACATTCCTCTGAAGTCCATACATTCATAGGCAGGTATGAAAGTGTCTTATGTATGTAAACAAGTTGCTGTTATTTTCTTCTGAAGTTTAAGCTGTCCGGCTTCAGTTTGCAGGTTGGTTCCTTCCTCTGGTATCTATCATTTCATCTTCTACCTCCATGAAATCAACTTCTTTAGCTCCCACATATTAGTGAGAACATGCAATATTTGCCTTTCTGTGCCTGTTTTATTTCACTTAACATAATGATCTCCAATTACAACCATGTTGTTGCCAATGACATAATTGTATTGGTTTTTTTTATAGCCAAATAGTATTCAATTTTGTACACGTACCACATTTTCTTTACCCATTCATCCACTGATAGACATTTAAGTTGATTCTATCTCTTTGCTATTGTGAATAGTATTTAACAAACTTACTGAGTACATAATGAATATGTAATTTTTGAAGCTATGATATATTTGTTTTATTTATATTTTAATGTAAGGCTTATAGGAATTTTATGGAATGTATTTTTAAGCTGATTTTTAAAGAGGATGAACTGAAATTCAGTAAGACTGAAGAATTTGCCAAGGATGGACAACTACAAATATAGACTGATTCTCAAATATGTGATTTCTCCTCTATGTTTTAATGTATCAGAATTTCATAAATGGTTAAGCTCTTTATATGTCTAGTAGGTTTCACCTTTCCAGAAGCTATTGCACACGAGTCTGGGTCAAATAGGTATAGCTCTGCTGTATTTGTTAAGGCTGAGAAAAATACTGACTGCCTGAAAAGAACAACTATGTCCTGGCAAAAACAAATGTGGTTTGAAATTTTATTTATGGAGTAAGAGGACCACAGTAAGAAGTCATCCAAAAGAACATAAGAAGTCATTTGAAGAATGCTTTATTCATTATTCATCTTGATACTTTGTTAGTTAGGCATCCACTGATGGTAAGAAGACTGTAGTTCCTCTATTTATGAAGGCTGAAGGAATCTGTGCTTGAGTTTAACAACATATAATTTAGTGGACTCCAATTTTATGTGCAAGTTATGAAATATTGATTTATGTAAGTCAGAGGGTTACGATGTTTGCATTATATATTGAGTCGTTTCCTTTCTCAGATGTCAGAGCACTAACTCCCTTCCTTCTTTAACTCAGTGTCTGAGGAGGTTTGTCTGCAGCTCATCCTGCTACATAACCACATCATCCATGCTCCTGAAAAACACTATGCTATAGTTTAAATGTGATATGCTAGCTGCTTCTCTGGGAACAACAAGCCTTCTCCTTCAGCTGCTGAACTGGAAAATCTTTGTTGTCCTTCTTCGAATGGTACCTCGACAAGAGGCTCATTTTCCCCTCAGGAACTCAAACAAAATGGCATGGGAAAGATCTCTTATTTTTAGCTTCTCTGAAGATGTATGTCCTCATTGATGACATTCAGTTTCTGCAGGGGAGAACCTCTAGCATCCACCATGCTGAGAAATGAGCAATACACCAGACAAAAATTGACTCAGTACTAATGAAAACCTTCGGGGAAAACAAGTCTGCTGTTCAGTAGATATCATTGCATTGTACAACACAAATAACATTTTTTTATTTTGGCAGTGAGAAATCTGCTCTAATATAGCATTAGATTGAGATGGTTTCCGAATGTTGAATATAGCTCAGCACAATGAGGATATAAGAATTTAGTATAGAGAGGGAAAGGAAGGGTTCCTCAAGGAAAAAACATGTATCAGAGATAAAGTTTTGAAGTTTAAGCTTTAAAGTATTCTTACTATATTGTGGCAACACCTCCTTTTTGTGGCTGTGATACAGCTTCACCTCATTTGTTTTGTTTAAAAAATTAAACCATGATTTGTAGATGACAAATGTTTTCTTGAAGTCAAAATCCTCTTGCTTATTTTACCAATTATTGTTTGGCTTCAGCAAGTTATTCACTTTCTTTGAACCTTAGCTTCTGTGGCATATGGTATTTTCCAAAGATGACTACAACAATATTCCCCCAATCCCTTCTAGAACACGTCCTTTTAGAACATTGCCACTTTGTTTTCAATGTATTGACTCCTATTCCCCTCTTCTTTAATCTGGATGGGTTTGTGACTTATTTTTAACCAATAGGGTGAGGTAGCAGGGATACTGCTTGATTATTAAGGCTAAGTCATAATAGACAATGATGCTTCTGCTTTTTTTCACTAGATCATTTGCTTTTGGATTCCTGGACCACCACATTCAAAATTCAATTACCCAGAGGCTTCCATGCTATAAGGAAGCCAAGACATGAGTGAGGGCATGTTCCTTCTGTTAGCAGTCCCAGTTTTCAAATCCTCCCAGCCTAGGGAATATTTGAATTTTAGAGTATTTGAGTTCAGTATGGTATGGTGAACCCAGGTGAATGAGCCCCACCTTAAAACGGTCCCTGGCCTCAATTTGCCCTCAGACTTTCCAACTGAGATCCCGACACCATAGAGAAGAAACAAGAGTCCTCTGCTATATCTATTCTATATTTCTGACCCACAGAATCCATGAATATAATAAAATATGTTTATGACACTACCTTTACACTGTTTTTGTGTACATTTGTACCTGAGTACAATTATAACCAGGACAGACTTCATATAATGTTGAGGGACTAAAATTAGTTTACGTATGGAAAAACTTCCTAAGCTGTAAAGTTCATCTTTCTTAAATGAAGACATTTCTCTTTTTCTGCCTTGTAACTCAAGGCCTGCAGATATTACAGGGCCCTGTTTCCTAGCAGTCTTCACTTTCAAATCAACTGTCCTTCATCCTAAAGAAACCCAAAGCTTTTTGAAAATAGCAATTTCTGCAAAAGTATCACACACTATATATACTTGTATGTGTATATAAATGCATACATAATGTATTTCATGTTTACCATTGACACATGGATACTCATAAGACAATGTATTTACTAGGAAAACATGTTTGCAAGTGCAAGTAGTCATTTAGTAATACTATTTTTGGAATATATATATATATATATCTCATAAAAGCTCTTGCATTTTTGTATTGAGTAACTTTTTTCAAGAGAAAGAACTTAGGTTAATGTCAGTTCAGCTGACATTTTTTTTTTTCACTAAAAGCACCAAACACTTTGTAGTTATATGTAAAGTTATATTATCCCAAAGATACATCATAAATGCATAGTCTCCCCACATTTTTTTCTTCTCTGTCCTTGTAGAGACCCTAGGAGATATAGAAGCCTCAGAAACATATGGAACATAAGTTCTTGAGGATCTCTCTTCAGTTTTTGACCATGACTTGATTTTCTTTTTCAGTTGGCCTGATTCTTATTTTCTCTAAGGTTGAGCCTTTTCCACATAAAAAAAAAAAAACAAAAACCCTTTACATGTAGTAGCTAAGAAGTATAACATAGTGTCAGTTACTAGGTGTCCCAACATCCTGGGAAACCCATAATGATTGTGGAAGGTTAGACAGACATAGTATGAGTCCTACATAAACAATATTTAAGTGACTTGGGAAAAGGGGAAATAAGTCATAATAATACAAATCAGGGCTTGATATTTTCCATAATGAAATATTTTACAAATTTCCCTCTTCTTTAATTTTAAAAGGATATTTTTTCTTATTTGTATGCATGTTTACTTACAGTATCACATAAAATTAAGAGCATTCGAAAAAATCTAAAAGATTCAAAATGTGTTTTTCTAAAAAGGAACCTTGAAGTTTTTTAAAAATCATAAAAATAACTATTGCCAAAAGAACTTACTATAATCATTCCAAAAGGAGGTATTTTTCTCACTATTCATCAAACTGATTAGCAAAATATTTCAGCAACCAGGAGGTCATTTTCTCTCAGTTCAAGTGCCTGAAACTTAGTTCAAGGTGTGAGTAAATTGAAAATAATTGTCGCAATATAGGAAAAAATAAAACAGATTTTTTCATATGTAGAATTACCATTTTCTTAAAGATGTCAATATCATTCCTTGCATTTTAGAGTAATTGGGTTCAGAATGATATAGACATATCATTTACCTTAGAAATCACATGGAGATTATTTGAAAATAACATTTGTTGTTATATTACTAAACCTCTATATACACTCTATTTGACACAGTCTTTCCTTATTCTTTGAATTTATTTTTCTGCACTACAGAGTTCAGTCAATTCTGCCACCAGACTCTGGTTTACGTTCGTTTTGACTTCATCCTATCTTAGTACTGACCTATATGATATCATACCTTCTCTGTAAAACCTACTATGATCTGATTCTCATTATTAATGTACATATCAGGATCCTCCTGTGTGTTTAAATTGGAATTCTAGGAATTTATCCTATTAAGATTGAACACAGCTTAGCTAGTAGTATGCCCTTTCCCCATAAGTTGCTAGAGTATAGCAGTTCTGATGATATTTTTACGTCAGGTTTGCCCTGACAGTAGATAAACAGTTACTCTCCTAGGCCAACAGCAAAACTTGTCACAATTTTTAATTTAATTTTTTTGGGGGGGGAACAGAGTCTCACTCTGTCACCCAGGCTGGAGTGCAGTGGTGCCATTACTTTAAATTTGTAATAATGGGCAGTAAACGGGTTGGTTTATCTAGTAAAAGATTCAGGAAAGGTGAGTGGTAAGGTTGAAAAGAGGAAAAGAGGGCAGAGCTAAATATTATCTTTAGGTCTTCTGGTAGATATTTATCATACTCTTACTTAGAGTCTTGCTATCCAAATTTTCAACAACACGTGATTGTTCAAAGTAAGAATTTTAGTTAGACACAGTTTCAAGATTTAAATGACAAACAACCTGCAGAAGGGAGAATGTTCCCACTTCACTCATTGTTTGAGGTCATTTTACTGCATCTATTGCAATCACTTCACATATAGTATGAGGACTTAATATACTTTCATTTCTCCCCTCCTGATCTTTCTGCTCTTGTTTGTATGCATTTTGCTCTTACATACATAATAAAGTCTACAACATAGTATTATTATTATGGTTTAGAAAGTGAGATTCTGTATCCAAACATGGTAGAAACACAAAACAGCCTTTTAAACATGGACTTCATCTTTGTCCCACTAATGCACCATTCTGTGAATGTCCCAAGTTTTAGTAGGAAATGCTCTCATATTCTGAATGAGATTTAAAAAGTGAGGAGAAGTCAAAAGAGAAAGAGAATGATGAGAACTGCTGGATTTAAGGATCTGTGTTCTTCCATTGCAGAGTTGGAGAGGCAAGAGAGCTGCATAGGTATCCTCTTAGTTTGTTTGGTGCTGCTATGACTGAATATGTGAGACTGAATAGTTTACAAGAACAGAGACTTATTTCTTACAGATCTGGAGGCTGGAAAGTCCAAGATCGAGAGGCCACATATGGTGAGAATGTTTTTGTTGTAGCAACCCACGGCAGAATGTGGAAGGGCAAGACAGCACGTGTATAAGAGAGACAGGATGAAACACACTTTTATAACAAATTCACTCTAGCAATAATGAACTCACTCCATTGATAACAACACTGATCCATTCATGAGGGCAGAGCCCTCATGACCTAATTAACTCTTAAAGGTCCCTCCTCTCAAAACTGCTGCATTGGAAATTAATTTTCCAATACCTGAACTTTGAGGAACACATTCAAACCATAGCAGATGTGTTCAGACCATGAAATTCTTTGTGCTATGCACTTATAATTGGTGAAATTTTCTGTATATACTCCATAGTTCCATAAAAATGCAAATGTAAAAGGCAATATTGAAAAAAATTTCAAGGAGATGAAAGAGAGAGAGAATATTTTATTTTATCAACTGAGGTGTCAGATGTAATAGCAATATATGATGATTTATCTTAACCATATGTAAATTACCTTGTTTCACCAATTTATTTAATGAGAAACTCAGTTTTCACACAAAAAAAAAGAAAAATAGAGGAGGTGGGAAAGAGCCAAGATGGCCAACTAGATGCAGCCAGAAAGAGCTTCACACATGAAGACAGACACAACTGTCAAGTAGACTGGCACACACTGAACATTGAGAAAGAAAACATTGAGAGTGGAAAAATGGAGGATGCAAGCTCTGGGCTGAAAGAAAAGAAAATTGAGAACACTGCAAGGAGTTGCCAAGTAGCAGGACTCATTTCTGGCCCTCAGTGGCTCCCAGGGAATGGGAGAATGAAATAGCCATGGAGTGACCCACTCCTACCACAGATTTCCATAATCCTAGCTGTGGGAGACCACATGACCCCACCGACATTTGAACTGGCAGGGAGAGTTGGCAAAGACAGAACTCCAACCTGTGCTGAGCACAGATGGTTTGGCACTGGAACAGCTGCAGTGGAGCATGGACATGGGCACCCATCCCACAAGGCTGACCATAGTTTTCTAGGCAGCTTTAGACTTTGTTGGTTGCTGAATCTGCACAGAACAGGGCCGTCCTGCCTATGAAACTGGGTCAACCTAATGTGAGAGCTCCCCAGTCTGCCAGTCTCTCCCAGGGTCCCTGCCTGGCTGTACCTGCATAGAGCACAGCCTCAGCTGCCCAGCCTAAATGCTTACTAGCAGCCAGTGCCATACTCATTTCTCTAGAAGACACTGCATACCTGTCAGAGTACTGTTACAAATAGACCACTGCTTGTGTGCACCTGCTTTCAGCCTTCCTCCACCAGCATGCACTCACTTGCAGCCTTCCCCGCAGCCTCACCAACATGCATGTGCATGCAGAACACCCACTGCGCTGCCAGCATGAATGAGTACACAGGAATGCCTGACACTCTACTGGCATACATGCGCACAGGAACCCACAACTGCTCTGCTGGTGCACATACATGCAAGAAACCCCACTACCTCATTGGCCCATCTTTGCCTATAGCCCCCATTGGAGAATTGGTGCCAGTGGAGTGGAAATACCTTGGCCCCTCAGTGAAGCAGGTGCTTAATTTCAAGGGGCCAGAGAACAAAGTTGAGGGCCTGGTCCTAGGCCCCCAGGATAACACATAGCCCAGCAGTGCTGAGCTGAAGCTTGTCCCACTGAAAGCACTCAGAATAAAGCCAATCGGCTGAACCCAATCTATAGCACAGTCAAACCTTCAAGGGCATTAAAGAATATAAAAGCAAAAAATCCTATCCAAAAAAATAGCAACTCCCAAAACTAAAATAACATCTGACCACACAGATGAGAAAAACAAAAACAAAAGCAAAACAACAACAACAACAACAACAACAACAAAAAAACAGAACAAGAACTCTGGCAACAGTAAAAGTTAGAGTGTCTTCTTAACTCCAAATGACTACACTAGCTCCCCATCAATGCTTCTTAACCAGACTGAAATCCTGAAATCAGAGACATAGAACTCAGAATCTGGATAGTAAGAAGACTCATCAAAATACAGGAGAAAAGTGAAACCCTATCAAGGAACACAATAAAACAGTCCATGAGATGAAAGACGACATAGCCATTATAAGAAAGAACCAAACTGAACTTCTGAAAAAAAAAAAATTCACTACAGGAAATAAAAAATGCAATTGGAAGAAATAATAGCAGAATACAGCAAGCTGATGAAAAATTTCAGAGCTCAGATATAGCTCCTTTGAATCAATGCAGATAGACAAATATAAGGAAAAAATATTTTTTAAAAATGAACAAAACCTCTGAGAAATGCGGGATTATTTAAAAAGACTCAATCTACAATTCATTGGCATTCCTGAAAGAAATGGAGAGAACAAGAAACATTGAAAACATATTTGAAAATATTGTCCATAAAAATTTCTCCAACCTTGCCAGAGAGGATGATATATAAATTTAGAAAATTCAGAAAACCCCTATAAGATACTATATAAGACAGCCATCCCCAAGACACATAGACATGAGATTGTTCAAAGTCAATGCAAAAGAAATATCACAAAGACAGCTAAAGAAAAAGGGCATATAACATACAAAGGGAACTCCATCAGGCTAACAGTAGATCTTTCAGAAGAAACCTTACAAGCCAGAAGGGACTGGAGGTCTATGTTCAACCCTCTAAAAGAAAACAATTTTCAACCAAGAATTAGATATCCACTCAAACTAAGCTTCATAAGCAAAGAAGACATAAAATCTTTTACAGACAAGCAAATGCTAAGTGAATTTGTTACCACCAGACCTGCACTACTAGAGGTCCTTAAGGGAGGGCTAAACATGAAAACAAAAGAACAGTGCCTGCCAACAATAAACACACCTAGGTAAATAGCCCACCAACACTGTAAAATAACTTTACAATCAAATATACGTAACAACCAGCTAACAACATGATGACAGAATCAAATCCTCACATATCAATATTAGCCTTGAATGTAAAGAAACTAAATGCCTCACTTAAAAGACACGGAGTGGCAAGTTGAATAAATAAGTAAGACTCAACTCTATGCTGTTTTCCACAGACCCATCTCACATGCACTAACACCTATAGACTCAAAGTAAAGGGACTGAGAAAGATCTATAAAGCAAATGGAAGACAAGTAAAGCAGGGTGGTTGTTCTTATTTTAGACAAAACAGACTTTAAACAAATAATGATCAAGAAGGATGAAGAAGGGCGTTACATAGTGATAAAATGATTCAACTGAACAAGATGACTTAGTATCCAAAATAAATATGCATCCAACACTAGAGCATCCAGATTCACAAAACAAGTTCTTAAAGACCTTTGAAGAGTCTTAGATAACCACATAATAATAGTGGAAGACTTCAACACATCACTGACAGTGTTAGAAAAATCATCGAGGCAGAAAACCAGCAAAGGTATTTGGGACCTACATTCAACACTTGACCAAATGAACCTGACAGACATTTACAGAGCACTCCACCCAACAACAACAGAATACACATTTTTCTCATCTATACACAGCACATATTCTAAGATCAACCATATAAAGTAATTGTGGTTTATGTTAAACAGTACTAAACAGAACCAAAACATCACATGAGCAGAACTAAAAACCACATCATCTCAGTAGATGAAGAAAGGGCTTATGATAAAATTCAGCATCCCTTAATGTTAAAAATCATCAACAATCTAGGCACTGAAGAAATATGCTTCAAAGTAATAAGACCTATCTATGAAAAACCCACAGCCAACATTATACTGAATGGGCAAAAGCTAGAAGCATTCCACCTGAGAACTGGAGCAAGATAAGAATGCCAGCTCTCACCACTTCTGTTCAACATAGTGTTGGAAGTCCTTGTTAGAGCAATTAGGCAAGAGAAAGAAATAAAACACATCCAAATAGGGAGAGAGAAAGTCAAACTATCACTGTTTGAAATATTATTCTATACTTCTTTCTCTCTGCCCAAAGGCTCCTAGAGGTGATAAACAACTTCAACAAAGTTTGAGCATGAAAATCAGTGTACAAAAATTAGTAGCACTTCTATACAGCAAGAATATCCAAGTTGAGAACCAAATTAAGAAGGCAATCCCATTCACAATAGCCACAAAAGAATGAAGTATCTAGGAGTACAGCTAACCAGAGAGGTGAAATATCTCTACAATAAGCATTACAAAACAATACTGAAATAATTCAGAGATGACACAAATAAATGAAAAACCATTCTATGCTCATGGACAGGAAAAATCAATATTGTTACAATGGCCACAATCTCCAAAGCAATTTACAGATTCAATGCTATTTCTATCAAAGTATAAAGGACATTTTTCAGAAAATTAGAAAAAATTTATTCTAAAAGTCATATGGAACCAAATGAGGCTGAATGGTCAAAGTAGTCCTAAGCAAAAAGAACAAAGCTGGAGGCATCACACTACTCGACTTGAAACTGTACTACAAGGTTACAGGAACCAAAACAACATGGCACTGGCACGCAAAGAGACACCTAGGCCATTGGACCTGGGTAGTGAACACAGAAATAAAGGCACACACCTACAGCTATTTGATCTTTGAAAAAGGTGGCAATAACAAGCAATGGGGAAAGGACTCTCTATTCAATAAATGCTGCTGGAATAAGTGGCTAGGAATTTATCTGTCTCTTCTAGGTTTTTTAGTTTGTGTGCATAGAGGAGTTCACAGTAGTTTCTGATGGTTATTTTTATTTCTGCAGGGTCAGTGGTAACATTCCCTTTATTACTTCTAATTGTGTTTATTTGGATCTTCTCTCTTTTCTTTTTCATTATTCTAGCTAGCAGCCTATCTTAATTGTTTTTCAAAAGACTAACTCCTGTATTTGCTTATTTTTTGACAGATTTTCATGTATCATTTTCCTTCATTTTGGCTCTGATTGTGTTATTTCTTGTCTTCTGCTAACTTGTGGGTTGATTTATTCTTGCTTCTCTATGTCTTTCCATTGTAATAAGTTGTTAAGTTCAGATCTTTATTTTTGATGTGGATATTTAGTGCTATGAATTTTCCTAACACTGTCTTAGTTGTGTCCCAGAGATTCTTGTATGTTGTATCTTCTTTCTCATTTGTTTCAAAAATCTTCTTGATTTCTGCCTTAATTTCATTATTTACCCCAAAATCATTCAGAAGCATGGTGTTTTATTTTCATGTAATTGCATGGTTTTGAGCAATTTCCTTAGTTTTGACTTCTATTTTTATTGTGCTGTGGTTCAAGAGTATGTTTGGTATGATTTCAGTTCTTTTGAATTTGCTGAGAATTGTTTTATGTCCAATTATGTGGTCAGTTTTAGAGTATGTGCCATGTGGGAATGAGAAGAATGTATATTCTGTTGTTTTGGGATGGAGAGTTCTATTGAAGTCTATCAGATCCATTTGGTCCAATGTTGAGTTTATGTCCTGAAGATCTTAGTTAATTTTTGCTTCAGTGACCTGTCTAATATTGTCAGTGGAGTGATGAAGTTTTCCACTATTCTTTTGTAGAAGTCTGTGTATCTTTGTGGTCTCTAAGAACTTCCCTTATGAATCTGGGTGTTTCTGTGTTGGGTGTATATATATTTGGGATAGTTAGGTCTTCCTGTTGAATTGAACCCTCCTTTACCATTATGTAATATCACTCTTTGTCTTTTTTATCTTTCTGGTTAGAATTCTGCTTTGTCTGAAATTAGAATTGCAACCCCTGCTTTTTTCTGTTTTCATTTGCTTGGCAGATTTTCCTCCATCCCTTTATTTTGAGCCTGTGGATGTCATTATGTGTAAGATCAGTCTCTTGAAGACAGCATACTATTAGGTCTTACTTTTTTTTCTTCAGCCTGCCACTCTGTACCTTCTAAGTGGGGCATTTAGCCTATTTATATTCAAGGTTAGTATTAATATGTGTGGATTTGATCCTGCTATTGTTCTGTTAGGTGGTTACTATGTTGACTTGTTTGTGTGGTTGCTTTAGAGTGTCATTGGTCTGTATGTTTAAACATGTTTTATATTAGCTGGTAGCAGTCTTTCCTTTCTATATTTAGTGCCTCTTTCAAGATCTCACATAAGGCAGGTCTAGTGGCAATAAGCTCTCTCAATATTTGCTTATCTGAAAAGGATATTATTTCTCTTAAACGTAAGAAGATTAGTTGGTTGGATATGAAATTATTGGTTGAAGATATTTTTTCTGTACAAATGTTGAATACAGGCTCCCAATCTTTTCTGGCTTGTAGGGTTTCAGCTGAGCTGTTTTCTGTTAGCTTGATAGTGTTCCTTTTGTAGGTGACCTACCCATTCTCTATAGCTGCCTTTAACATTATTTAATTTCAACCTTAAAAAATATCTGATGATTATGTGTCCTGGGGATGACCTTCTTGTTAGAATCTTGGAAGAGTGTTCTGTATTTCCTGAATTTGACTGTTTGCCTCTCTAGCATGGTTGAGAAAGTTTTCATGGATGATATGCTGAAATATGTTCACCAAGTTGTTTGCTTTGTTCCCCTCCCTTTTGAGGATGCCAATGATTCATAGATTTGGCCTCTTTACATAATCTCACACTCTCAGACATTTTGTTCATTCAATTTTATTCTTTTTTATTTATTTTTGTCTGACTGCCCTATTTCGGAGAACCAATCTTCAAGTTCTGAGATTTTTTTCTTCAGCTTAGTTTACTCAATTGTTAATACTTGTGATTGCATCATGAAATGTTTGTATTGTGTTATTCAGCTCTGTCAGAACCATTAGGTTCTTTCCCATACAGACTGTTTCATCTTTCAGCTCCTTTATTGCTTTATTTTGATTCTTAGTTTCCTTAAATTGGGTTTTCCTATCCTCCTAAATCTCAATGATCTTTGTTCCTATTTATATGCTGAATTCTATTTCTGTCATTTCAGTCAGTTCAACTGGTTACGAACTCTTCTTTAAGAAGAGGAGTTGTTGTCTGGAGGACACACAGCACTCTGGCCATTTGAGTTACCAGACTTCTTGCACTGGCTCTTTCTTATCTCTCTTTGTGGGTATTCCTTTAACTGCAGTGTAGGTTGAGTACAGTTAATAGACATCTTTTATGGATCTTTTCACAGGGCTGAAGCTTTGTGCAGGGTCTTTATTTGCAGCTGACTTCTTATCTCTCATTTCAGAGGGGAGTATGTTATCAAGGTATTTTTGGTGTTGAAGCTTTGGAATGTGATGCAGTAGGTGGCACTTAGATGTACTGGTCAGTTGGTAGACTCTTGCTCAGTTGTGTGGCTCCCCTATGTTTCTTCATAGTTTCAACTGTGTTAACTCTCAACACTCTAAAATGTGGGTTCCTCTTCCCCTTGAATGCTGGCTGTAGGCTGTGACTCAGCACTCCTGGGCTGCTCACTGCAGCTCTGGGACAATCCAGTGTTTATATTCATTTCCCAACTTGAAGGTAGCAAAAGGGACCTCAGTAGTGGGTATGGCCAAGGATCTTCTGCTTGTCTGCTGGAGGCTCCACCACAGAGAGATGCAGGTCAGCAATTACTCAGTGCAGTCAACCCAGGATGGAAGGTCTGTGCTGTGAGTGCAAGCTGGGGGTTCCCTGTCTAGTGATGAGCAGTGGGGGATGGGTGGGACCTGTGGGAGACAGACTGGCCTTCCCTCCTTTGGTGGACTGTAGCTTGTTATAGGTGTGGATAAAGCACTTAGTGTCATTGCTCCTTCATTAGTCCAGGGGTAGCAAAGGCAGTTCCACTGCAGAGGCGGTGGTAGAGAGGCTTTTCCTTGCCCCTGGGGTCTCTGTCCAGTGAGCTGCTGAACGGCTACTGGCTTGACAACTCTGGCAGGAGAGTGGCTGGAGGTCCAGGCCTGGAGGACCTGCTCAGTGAAGAGATGTGAGAACAAGTACCCACATAACCATCTCACCACTTTTCTGTAGGACTCCCGTGGTATGCTGGGAACCACTCTAGTCCCTAGTCACCTCAGATTTTCCAGTACTTGGAGGTATCAGCATTAAAGTCTGCAAAACAGCAAAGATGGTGGCCTACCCGTCCCTCTGGGAACTCCATCTGAGGGAGGTACAGACCTGTTGCCAGCCTGGACACACCTATAGGAGGTGGCTGGAGACCTTGGTTAAGAGGTCCCCCCGCCAGCAGTAAGGAGGAAAAGGATCAGGGACCTGCTCACAAAAGCAGCCTGGCCACATTTTTGTAGGGCAGCTGTGCTGTGCAGGGAGACTGCTCCCACCCCTGGTCACTTTGGCTTCTCCAAAGTCCAAAGACTAGAATGGCTAATTTGCCCAAAGAGCAAAGATGGTTGCCCGACCCTCCCTCTGGGAACTCTGTCAGTTGAAGAACATTGGTGGGGGTGGCTGGAGACCCTGGTTGGGACATCCTTCCCAGTGAAGCAAAACAGGATTGGAGACTAACTTTAAAATGAAATCTGGGCACGTTTTCAAAGAGCAGCTCTGCTGTGAAGGGGACCACTTCTGCCCCTGTTCAGCTTGGGGTCTCCAAGGCCCAGAGGCTGAAATGGCTAAGTCACCCAATCAGCAAAGATGGTGGCCCACCCTTCCCTCTAGGAGTTTTGTCCCAGGAAGATTTTAAATTTCTGGCTGGAGAACACCACTAGAGGTGGCTGGAGACCTCGACTAGGAGGTCCCACCCAGTGAGGAAGAACGGGATTAGGGACTTGCTTTAAAAAGCAGTCTGGTCATGTTTCCATAGAGCAGCTGTACTGTGCTGGGGAATGGCTTCTGTCCCCGGTCAGCTTGGACACTCCAAAGCCCAAAGTCTGGAACAGCTAAGTTGTCTAATAAGCAAAGATGACGTCCTGCCCCTTCCCTTGGAAGCTCCATCTCAGGGAGGTGCAATGCTGCTACCAGTAGTTGGCTACAATTCCAAGCCTGTGGGTCTTATCCTGTGAGGTGCCATGGAAATGAGGCAGCCAGGTGGGACATGTTCCCTGGCAAAACTCCAATATGCACTGGGATGGAGCCACAGAAGTTTGCACCTTTTGCAGCAGGGAAGAGCCTGGCCCCTCCTCTTCTTGTGTAGAACCTGGGATTCAAACTGCAAGGGGGGAATTGCACCAGCAGGGGCTCTGGCTTTGTAGGGGGCCCCTGTTTCCCCTTTTCTTCCTTTTCACCCAATAAAACCCTGCCCTGCTCACCCTTCAAATTGTCTGCAAGCCTAAATTTTCATGACTGTGTGATAAGGACCCTCATCTTTAGCTGGACTAAGGAACATTCCTGCAACAGAAGTGGGGCCTCCAGACTGTTGCTGCTCAGCCCCGTGGATTCAGCCTTTTTCCTAGGGGTATGTATGGGGTCTAACCTCCCATTTTGCCAGAGTTGCATCTAGTTTTGCTGGGAAGCCCAGAAAGTCCAGGTGTCTAAGGCTCCTGGGTCCCTGGGTGTGCCTGAGAAGGTGCTCTGCCAAGACTCTATGTGCCAGACTGAATGCTGTGGTGGAGTGGGTTCACAAGGGGATTTCCTGACCTGAGGGTTGCAACGATCTGTGGGAAAGTGTGGGATACTGGGGTTGCACATTCACTCACCATTTCTCTGGATGGGGGACGTTCCCCTGGTTCCACATCACTCCCAGGTGGGCTGTCATCCTGCCTTGCTTTCCTCCATTCTCCGTGGGTTGAGTTGTTTGTATCTGTATGTTTCAGTTGAAGGTGCTATATTTACTTGCCCCCTCTGTTCCTCTCCAGGAGAACTGCATAAACTAGTTGCTTCTAGTTGGCTATCTTGACCACCCTCTGCCAATTTCTTTGTTGTTGACAAATTATAGTTGTATATATTTATGAGGTACAAAGTGGTTTTATGATTTTTGAATAACATATAGAATAATTAAATTTAATTAATATATCATCTCAAATATTTCATATTTTTATGCTAAGGAAATTAGGAATTTTTTTAGCATTATTGAAATGTATAGTACTCAATTATTAGCTATATCCAGGGTGCTGTACTATGGATCTCAAAAAAAGTGAACTTATCCCTTCTATCTAACTGAAGCTTTGAAAATGTTGTAGATAAGAATACTGCACGATGGGTTTTCAAATCTCTGAGAAATATTTCGAAGAGGTAATTGATTATTCATTTAACAAGACTGAAATCCTTAAATCTTAATAATGCTTTACAAGTGGCTCTATGTAGTTTTCAAAATAGCTCTACATAAATTATTCTGGTTGATTTTAACAGCTTCTTTGTAATATAGGTATTGGCCAACTTGGTTTTATAGAGGAAGGAATTAAAGTTCTAAAATATATTGAGAATAATCAATGTCCCAATGGTTAATTACCAAAAACAAACAAACAAACAAACAAACAAACAAATAAAAGAAAAACTCTAACCAGATCTAGAACCCTGGGCTGCATCCTGCAGAATTCTGTACTATTTTCCCTACCCCTTTGCCTCCCTTGAAACAAGTTCAGAGACAGTAAAACAATCTGAATCAAGAAGATTTTGTTAATCACTTAAAATCTAGAATTACTATCTTGTAAACAGTCACTGTTTGTGAGAGCTTATCATGGACCAGCCTCTCACTGAGTGTTCTGTATGTGTTGTTTGCTACACTCTTTATTCTAGCTCCAAGAAAAACTTTGATTATCATCTTTAATTTACATATAAGGAAATTGAGGTTTAAAGAAGTTAAATGTATTTGTCCAGTGTCTTGTAGCAAATAAGTTGAAGACCAAAGAAATAAACCCATTGTCTGTCTTGAAAGGCCAAGATATGCGATATTCAATTCACAACTAAAACAATAGACCCCACCTTTGGGCATTATATCACATTGTTTTCCCCTTAAGGGCAGAAATTTACATACTTTATCTCCAAAGTCCTGCGTGCTTGGCCTTAGGCACAAAATAGACTGAATGAGAACTTACTGCACAAGAAGGTGCAACTAGTTCAAAAAGGTGGGCCTGTCATATCCCTGCCTTCCCACTGGACACTGGCAAAGAAGAGGAGTAGAATATTTTAGGCAATTGATTAATGGATCAACTCTAACAAGAATGATTCTGGATTCAGCCATCTCTGAGGAAATTGTGAGCACGAAATATTGATCACATGTTAAACACATTCATAATTGTATAAGCTTGTTTATCCACAGACGAGTCTTGGAGATTCTTGTTTGAGGCACGTGAACTAAATACGCTGTTGTCTTTTACCTCAGGAAGGAGGTGCAAGGAGTTATTTGAAAATGTCTGCATTTCAGTTCACTGTATTACCTATGATGGGTACCTATGTAAGGCCAGTCAGGAACCCAGGGATACTTCTTTAGCTTTACAGGAAATCAGGTCTGACGTTTCCATTCACACAAATCCATGTCTATTCCTGGCTTAACGCCCCTGTGGAACCAGATAGACAGAAAGTTAATAGAGATTAACTGGCAAGGAAAAACTCTGAAAGTCTGAAATAATCTCTTGGTTTCAGGAGAGCATCCCACATGAGTTGAAAACAACACTAATTTAGCGTAGTCTGTTGCATGGAAGTAGGGAGCTCTTGAGTATAAATTAGAAGAAAGTGCTATTTGTTTTATTTACTCAGAATGATTTTATCCTATCAACAATGGAGCTTATGGAATAAACACTTTATGTAATATATAGTATTATTAGAAAAACTATTGGTTCATTAGCTCTTCTATGAGGACGAAAGCTTGTATAGAATTTTTAAGGTATGGTAGCTTTTAGATCCCCAAATGGCAATAGGATTAGTTTACCCTGTGGTGTTACACGTCACCATTACTATTCAGAGGAGACATTCCTATGGTGGATACCTGACTGACAACAAGTGAATATGTCAAGTTAATACCTGGAACAGGATGAATAACTCCACTGGCAACATCTCCCCTTTGTTGTACACTTTGCCATGCATTACAGTTTAAGCAAATGCCATTTGAATGCTTTGGACCTTCTGTTTGCTTTAGAATGGCATGGCTCCCTTTGACTTTAGAAATGGTCCTTTCATTTTCTTCCTCTGAATGTTGTTGATTATAGTCGTCATGTATGTCAGCTCAAAACATGACATCAGGGGCTGTCAACTCCAGTGAAACAGAGTAATGTTTATTAATGAAGCTTAAAAATTATTGTAGGTGGCTGGGCGCTGTGGCTCACACCTGTAATCCCAGCACTTTGGGAGGCTGAGGTGAGTGGATCATGAGGTCAGGAGATCGAGACCATCCTGGCTAACATGGTGAAACCCCGTCTCTACTAAAAATACAAAGAAAATTAGCTGGGAGTGGTGGCAGGCACCTGTAGTTCCAGCTACTCCGGAGGCTGAGGCAGGAGAATGGCATGAACTAGGGAGGCGGAGCTTGCAGTGACCCGCAATGGTACCACTGCACTCCAGCCTGGGTGACAGAGTAAGACTCCATCTCAAAACAAAACAAAATTATTGTAATTATTGTTGATTTTTTTTTTCCAAGATGACAGATTAGAGGTATTGCTAGCATACCTCTCACACTTGCAAGAACAAACTATTAGTTATCACTACAATAACTATTGTTATTAGTATAATGTAGACATTTACATTGTAAACGTTTTTTCAAGAAGAAAGACAGTGACTGAACAGGAAAAGCAAAGGAATCCAGGGATCCTTTGAAGGAAGCAGGAAGCTGCAGCCTACACTGTGTGCCAGGTGAAGGGCTTCAAGTCCACAGAGTGTGAGAGGGGGAGAGTTTGCCTCTGGGATACACATCCCCACTAGGGACTCTGAAAGTTCAGACATGGGGAAAGGCCCTTACCCCACCCAGCGCAGGAATCGACTTTAGGAGTGCTGTGGAATGTGAAAGTAGGAATAGCAGTGGGAAGACCATTGCAATCACTCCCGCATCACAGTGCAGAACAAGGGCAGTCATTTCTTACCGCTCCTCACAGAGGATCCAGCAGAGGACAGCCAAAAACGTTCAGGCAGCATTTGGAGGTTGAGAGAAGCTCTCAGTGAGGTTTCACATTATAACCTCAGGTGGGGACAAACTCCCTTTTTCAGAGCTGGAGTAGGGGAGAGGGAAAAGAGGACTGCGACTGCTGGAGTCGCAAGCTCAGGAGCCATGGGAGAAAGATCCACAGGTACAGGATTTGCAGGAGAAAGATCCCGGCACCCGGCTTCACAGCAGGCAGGGAGAGGTGTGTCCTGAAAGCCAAAATTTCAATTTTCATGGGCAAATCTTATGATTCCAGGTGGTGATAAGTTCTGATACAGGCTGACAGGAACTCAGCTCGCTGCTGCCAGTAGAAGACTGTAGGAATAGATTTACTTTCCCCAGTGTATAGAAACTGTGAGTCTTACCACCATGTGCCATTCCCCACTCTCTGCACAAACTCTTCTGTACACCAGAGGCAACAATGATCTCCCCTGGAACATTAATCTAGTGGCCTGAGACCTGCTTCCATTCCCCAACATCCACAGGGGCTGCTGCTTGCCCTGCACAGAGTGCAAACCCACCAGAACCAGCCCCCACCTGGCTTTGCCCCCCACCACCTGCCCTGGTAGCTCATCATATAGGAAATAATCTCTTGGGAACTAAATGGCCCCACCCATTAACTAAGAAACCCCAGGGGCAACATAAGGCAGGAAAAAATCCCACTGCTACTACTGCAGCTGGTGCTCTTTTGCAAGTGACACGTCCTGACTGGAGGCCAACCAATGCAGTCCATTACAGTATCTCCTGGTAGAAAAACACTGTGCCAGGGAAGGGCAAAACATTTGCAAAACCTCAATTACCACTGCCTGCACCACTATGTCTAACCTGGAGGTTCTGAGTCTGTCCACGTGACCAGTTCATTACTACCATAACCAGTGTTCAACAACGCCAAAACACTAAGGAAAACAATAACCAAGAAATTTCACAGAGTCAAAATCACTCCCCTGCCATCCCCAATTAGAGCTGAGGCTGCTGCCCACTGTTGGGAAACACAAGGACAGGTCACATCACCAGATCCCTTGCAGACATTCCATAACACCAGCCCGGAGCATGGCAACTTCCCTGGGCAGCTAGACCCAGAGGAACAACATTCACAGTAGTCTGGCTCCAAGGGACTCCCACTCCTAAGGGAAGTGGGATGGCACCACAGGAAGAGAATACTCCATGGGATGAGAGAATCTGGACAGCAGGCCTTGAGTACCAGATCCTTCTACTGGTGGAAAGCTTTCTTCAACAGAGACACGGTTGAAGTGCTGGGCTCTGCAGGGAAAGTCTTGAGCTCTATCCCAAGAGTCAAACAGTGTTTGTGTGCATGAAGGGTCTTGGAGAAAAGGAAGTCTGTCCCTCTTTTTCCACCACCATAGGCACAGTTGGAGCTTCTCCCATGGGAGTTCAGTGCGGGTGCAATTATAGAGAGTGTTTCTGGAACACATAAGGGTGACTGCATCTTCTCAGGAAGAGCACCCTCCAAGCTTCCACAAGAGACAGAGTCCTTGTCTATTTGGAACATAAACATTCCAAATTCCTATTTGGAAAGTAAACATTTGTACAGATGAAGAGGTGCCTGTCCAATCTGAAAAGCTGGAGCATGGGAAAAGGATCACGTCTGTAAGGTGGATGACTTTCCTGTTGACCTGACAGGGGAGTTGAGGTGGCTCCAATCCTTACCCCTGAAAAGTTCTCAGTGTGACTCACTGAGAGCTCCTCCAGCCACCTCTGTCAAGCTGTGGACTTCACTTACTTGCCTAACTTAGCTACAGATGTGTGGTATTATTAACAATATGTGTAATACAGGCAATGACTTCTGAGACTGAGAAATGGAAAACAGTCCCAAGGCTCAAGAGGCAATAAGAGTTTTTCTGTAAAGAAAAGAACAGTGAAAGAGATGAACCAGTTAGTCCTTACGTGAAAAAGAAAAGAGCAAAAATGTGAGTAGTGAGAGAAAGCAACTAATATTTTCCTTTTACTCTTTCCTGAGGGCTCAAATGCTCATCATGTGTGGGGGCCATGTTTGCAAACTATAATGTGAAGAGATTTCACATGTAATTTCATTAATTTTAACAACAATTACGAACTTATGTCTATTATCATTTGAATTTTATAGATGAGAAAGCTAAGGCATTGAAGTCCATACAGCTAAAAAAGGACAGCGCTGGGATGCTAGCTTTCAGAGGCTTTGCGGAGGTTGAACACAGATCAGAGGATATGAGATACTTGTGTTTCTAGGTAAGTTCTGGGAATGGTGATTCTGAGTCCAGTGCAAGCAGGTGAGACTGCCCCATGAGCTTCAGGTGATGCGCTGGATCTGAGACAAAGAGAAGCCCTGTGTCCTCAGCACTAACAATACAGAGAAGCAGAGGGCTTTTAAGAAATTGGCATTTGGGTAAGTCAAAGTCACAGGGAACGTTTCAAATTTCATCTATCGTTACTATCTTCCTACTGGTTACATATTATTTTCTGATAATTAAAGCATTAAAATGTACCTCTAGTGCTTACTGTGGGTGGTGGCACATCTGTGATGTGTCAGGACAGAGAACAACATGAAGAAAAGGGAGACACAGAGACAAAAATATTCCTAAAAAGCCTCTAAGTACCATATTGTTTGCATCTTTTGTTTCATTTAATACTCAAAGATAAACACTAAAGCTAAAGAAAAAACACTTATGAAATAATTATTATTAACATAATTAAGAGTTGAGATTTATTTTAACTTATAAAGGTTGAGAAAGTTTCCCAAGGCTTGTAGATGGCAAAGCCAAAATTGACTTTTGAGAAATAATAATCAAAATAAATGACAGTAAGATTTTATTGATATGAGTGATTATGGATTTTATTTTTTCCCTTTTCTAGATTTTTAATAATGTGGTTAACTAACATTTACAGTGAAAAAGAGAAAAACAAATATTAGATGTAAGTCTAAATAGAACCAGCAGCATTGGCAACAGCCACATCTTAACAAGTTGCCAAATTCGTTTCCAACTAAAACTGGAAAGAAGAGATTATCACTCCACAGGAAATGAGTTTGTGAGCACCTGCTTACTGTCGCCATGGCAATCTGGAGATTCTGACCTCCCTGGGATGCAGCGCTAAGTAAAATCTACCAAATCTATACCGGAAAAAAATGTATTTAATTCCTCCCCCTGTAGCAGTCTCACAGTCAACAGGCCAGTTCTCCCTGGGAGGCACTTGCCTCACTCTTGATTAAGTTGAGGATGCCGAGAAGAGAAGAGTAAGACCTGCTTTTGATTTACTTGAGCTGGGCAATAATGGAACTGTGGATTTGGGGGCATTGTCTTGGCCTAGCACTGACCAGCTTTGGTACCTCAGACAACTTTTCTAACCCGTTGGAACCTCAGTTTCCTCTCCTGCTGCATGGGGAAGGTTCCTGTGGCAAAGTTGTTGTTGTCTTGAGGACTCAAGGACACATTAGCATACACAGTGTTTAGCACTGTGCCAGGCCCTGAGAAAGTGCTTTATAAATGTGGCTAGTCCCATTACGGACTTTCATCATTTCTTCCACTCCTTTGACAAACATTTATTGGTTGTCAACTTTACGCTCAGTATGAGTCTAGATACTGGGAATACAACAAAGAACAAAACAGATAAAAATTACAGTGCTTATGTGTTGGTGGAGGATGCACATAATTAAGATTTAAAATAATACTATGTAGGTAATATGTTGGGTAGTTGTCAGCTGCTAAATAGAAATAAAAATGAGGAAGGGCAGTATGAAGTGTCAGTATGGAGACTTAAGTTTTTAGTTTGGGTGGCCAGGGACTTTTCAATCACTGAAATAAGACTTTTGAGTAAAGGCAGTAAGAAAGAGATAAGGGGTTATTCAGGTATCTGGGAGAAGATCATTTCAGGTAAAGTAAACAGCAGCAGCAGAGGTCCTGAGCTGGGAACTTGTTCTAGCATGTTCTAGGGAGAAAAAGGAAGCTGCCTTGTTGAAATTCGACTAAAGTGGGTAGAGGAGAAATAGGGAGCTCAGTTGAGATACAAGAATTCAGGAATTGAGACCAGAGACAAACTTGGACCAGGGCGATGAAGGTGGAAATGTGGAGATGTGGTTCAATTTTCAATATCTTCTGAAGGTAGAGCTGACATGATATGTTGATAAAACAGCTTAATTAGGAGATATTTAAGAGCAAAGGCTCTGTGCTTGTTTGAATTCAGTACAGGGCCAGAAGTAACGACCCATTCATGGTAGGCGGTTCAGACATATTCAGTATTCTGAGTTGGAATATTCCTTAATATCTCCTAGGTAAGTCACGTGGTTACTACTTGATTTTTCTTTGCAACCACAGAAAAATTCACTGGTTTTCAGGGAAATAAATTCTATCCTTAAACAGTTCTTATCATGAGTATAATCCGTCTCTCTGTAGCACTAAAAAAAGTAACTACCTGCAGGTCCATTTCAACTTTCCAATCCCAATGTCTTTTTGTATTTCTATTCACATATTGAACATAGACTACATCAAACTGATTATTGTTATCTACACACAGTATAATTCTTTAAGCCATCATTCAGAGCACCGATACACATGAAGAGGACAGTGCTGAGGACAAGGGCCTGGAGTAATGCTCCTGTGGTGGATTTCTACTGCAGCAATGCCAACTCATTTTTTAGTATCAATTTAGTCAGGAGAAATCAACGGGTTACAAAATCACTTAAAAATAGCCAATTGCTTTCCTAGTTTTTTTCATAGGAACATAATATTGCTTTCTAACAGTTTCTGGAAGTCCAGATATATTATATATTCTGTATTTAATTAGTGATTCTTAAAAACCAAATGAATTTGACTTTTCATAATTTATCAAGTAAACGCACATTAGTTCCTAGTGATTGGGGCTCACAGTTTCTTCATCTGAGTGAAAGATTCTTGCAATCGATTAGTGCCAAAACAAGTTTTTCATTATTTTTACAAATTTTACTAAGATATAATTGACACATAATCAAATTCACCCTTTCTTGTATATAGTTCTCTAAGTTTTGACACATACACAGTTGTGTAACCAAAACCAGAGCAAGGTACAGAGCAATCACACCAACCCCTCATTTCTCCTGAGTTCCTCTCTCTCTAAACCCACCTACTCCTGGCAATTGCTGATCCCTTTTTTGATCCTTAGTTACACCCTTTAAAACTGTCATATAAATGGAAGCACACAATATTAGCTTTTTGAGACTAGCTTCTTTCACTTTTTGTAATGCATTTGAAATTCATCCATGTTGCTGCATGTATGAGTAATTTGTTTCTTTTCTTTGCTGAGTAGTTATTCATTTTATGGCTGAATCACAATCTGTTTAACCATTCCCCAGTAGAGGAACATTTTATTTTTTCAGTTTTTAGTAGTTGTGAACAAAACTCATATAAAGATTCTCATACAGTTGTCTGTGTGTGTGTGAACATAGGTTTTACTAACTTCAATAAATAGGAGTAAGATTGCTGGCTTATTTAGTAAGTACGTGTTTAAATTTTTAAGAAACTATTGTTTTTCAAAGTGGTTTTACTATGTTGCATTTCTATTGCCAATTTATGACCTTCCGATTGCAAACAGAGTTGCCTTTTTTTAACCATTCTAATATATGTGTAATAGTATCTGATTGTAGCCTTAAATTTGTATTTACTAATGATCAACGTTACATTTTTATGTGTTTGTTTGCCAAACTGCATATCTTCTTTCATAAATTGACTCTTCAAATATTTTGCCTATTTTCTATTTGCTTGTATTCTTATTATTGATTTTTATGAATTTTTCTATATGGCCATATGTCCTTTAATATATATGTGATTTGTGAATATTTCCTCCCAGTCTGTCACTTGTCTTTTAATTCTCTTAACAGTGTCTTTCAAAGAGTAAAAATTCTTAATTTTTGTAGAGTCTAATTTCTCAATTTTATCTTTTATGAATTATGCTTTGAGTACTGTACTTCCGTTACCTACACTAAGGTCAAAAAGATTGTTCTATATATTTTTTTCCAGAAATTTTATAGTATTGAGTTTTACATTTTTATTTCTAATATTTTGAGTTACATTTTTGTAGACTGTAAGGTCTGGATTAAAGTTATTTTTGTTGTTGTTGTTGCCTCGTATAGTGAATAGTGGGTATAAAATTGTCCTACCAAAATTTTTTGAAAAGACTATCCTTTAATCATTGATATGCCATTGTACCTTGGTAAAAATCAGTTCACTGTATATTTTGGGGTTTATTTTTATACTTCAATTCCGTTCAATTGATCTACATGCTGGTACCTTCATACTGTCTTCATAGTAAGAATGGATATCAGGTAGTGTGCATCCTTCAACTTTGTTTCCTTATTTAAAAAACATAATAATAATTGTTTTGGCACTTCTAGTTTCTTTGGATTTCTCTATGCATTCTTAAATCAGCTTATTGATTTCAACCTCAATCCCTGTGGGGACACTGATTAAAATTCATTGAAATCATAAGTTTAGGATAATCAATATTTTAATAATACTGAATCTAAAAAAAAAAAAATCCTGCCAGGTGCGGTGGCCCACACCTGTAATCCTAGCACTCTGGGAGGCCAAAGCGGGTGGATTGCCTGAGCTTAGGAGATCGAGACCAGCCTGGGCAACATGGTGAAACCCCTTCTCTACTAAAATACAAAAAAGTAGCCAGGCGTGGTGGCGGGCACCTGTACTCCCAGCTACTTGGGAGACTGAGGCAGGAGAATTGCTTGAACCAGGGAGGTGGAGGTTGCAGTGAGCCGAGATTGTGCCGGTCTCAAAAAAAAAAAAAAAAAAAAATTCATGATTATCTCATATGTATTTATCTAATCTACTTGGATATTTCTCAAAACATTTTTGTAGTTTTCTGCACATGGATCTTGCAGATATTTTGTCAACTTTTCACCTCACTTGTTCACATATTTTGTTACATCACAAGTGGTACTTAAAAACATTAATTACAGTTTTTCATTGATAGGGTATAGAAATTAAACTGATATTTTATATTGACTTTGTGACATGACTTTTTAAGTCACTTAAGTTGTTCTAGAAACAATTTTATTTAGATGTTGTAGATAGAAAATCAATCACATTGTTTATGAAAAAAGATATTCTTTTTTAAATTTTTCAATAGATATGCCTTTAATTTTTTTTATTCCCTTATTATATGGGCTAGAAATTCCAGTATGATTCTGAATAAGTGTAGTGAATATGGACAACCTTACCTTGTTTCTTATCTTAGCATATAGTATTGCAGCAGTAAGTATTATGTTAGTTATATGGGTTAGCAAATGTTCTTTATCAAATAGAGAAAGTTTCCTTATACTTATTTTTGTTGAGTGCTTATCATAAATAAATGTTAATTTTTGTCAAATACTTTTTCAACATCTACTAAAATGATCTTATTTTGCTCATTTTGTATACTGATATGATGAATTACAGTGATTGATTCTGGAATGTTGACATAGCCTTGCATTTGGGGACAAATTTTACTTTCTCGTGACGTATTACCATTTTTATATATTGTGGATTAAAGTTGCTAGTATTTTATTAAAGATGTTTTTGTCTATGTTCATGAAAGATAATGATCTCAAGTCCTCTTTCTAAAACCTTTGTCAGGTATCGGAATCCGAGTAATGCTGGATTCAGAAAATTAGTTGGGAAGTGCTCTCTGCTTTTTTATTTTATAAAAGTCATTTTCTGATACTTTTGCTTTTCTAGTTTTTCATTTTTGTGGGCACATAGCAGGTATATACGTTTATGGAATATATGAAATGTTTTGATACAGGCATGCAATGTGTCACAATCACATCATAAGAAATGGAGTGTCCATCCCTTCAAGCATTTATTCTTTGCATCACAAAAATCCAATTATATTCTTGCTTAAAGTACTCTTTTAGTTCTTTTTAAATGTACAATAGAATTATTATTGCACTTTAATAATAATTAAATTATTTTAATTAAATAATTAAATTAAATAATTAAATAAATTAAACTTTATTTTGCTATCCAATACTAGTTCTTATTCATTTTATCTAACTGTTTTGTTTTGTAACCATTAACCATCTCCACCTCCCTGCCAGCAACACACTACCCTTCACAGCCTCTGGTAATTATCCTTCTGCTCTCTATGTCCATGAGTTCAGTTGTATTAATTTTTAGATCCCACAAGTAAGGGAGAACACGCAATGTTTGTCTTTCTGTGCCTGGCTTATTTCATTTAACATAATTACCTCAGGTTGATCCATTTTGATGAAAATAGGATCTCATTTTGCATGGCCTAATAGTACTTCATTGTGTGTGTATACACCACTTTTTAAATCCATTCATCTGTTGATGGACACAGGTTGCTTTCGAGTCTTAGCTGTTGTAAACAGTGCTGCAACAAATATGGGAGTGGAGATATCTCTTGGTTATGCTGATTTCCTTTCTTTAGGTATATGTTCAGCAAATAAAAGGCAAAATTGCAAAATTGGCAAAATTGCAAAATAAAATGCGAAAGTATTTTAATTTCTTTTCCCCCACTTTAGAATGAATACATAAATAAATGCACAATTTAAAAAATAATTTTCTGTCACTGGTATCATAAGAAAAATAAAGTTGTATAATCAGCTTGCTTCAAGTAAAACTATTGAACTTAATTTATGAAGATAGACTCTTAGGAAAGTCAAAAATTGCTTTACCTGATACAAAATGTTGCCCCAGTGCTGTTAGAGAAAGATTGTATAAGGCTTTCTACCTTGCACTTCCCTTAGTGGAAAGAGGCAAGCTCTCTCTGTGTAAGTTCTAGACCACATCTGTAGTTCTTAACCTTGGTTTCTCATTGAAATTACAGCTTTAAAAATATTTATCTCAGAGTTGCACCCTGCAGTAGTCAAAACTTGAAGTTGACTCCTGTATTCTTTATCCCTTTGTGTACACAAATTGTAATCATCTATTCTCCTTGAATTTAGGTGAGACCTATGAATATGGTAGGATGTGACTCTTGTTACTAAGTTGCATTACATGGCAAGAGTAAAGATGTAATAAAAGCCCCAGTTAATTTATCTTATGTTAATAAATAAGGAGTTGTCCTTAGTATATCTGATTTAATGAGGTGAGCCTTTTAAAAGAGGTTCTGTAGATCAGATACAGAAGAAGTAAAAGTTAAAAGTAGTATATATGTTGTCCTTTGGGCCTTGAAGAAACAGACTGCTGTCTTGTGGAACCAGAGCCAGGCACAAAGTGGCTAGCCTCTATGACCTGAGGGTCTCAGTCCAACAACCACACAGAACTGAATTTTACCAACAACCACTGAGCTTGGAAGAGGACTCTGAGACTCCAATGAGATCAGAGCTCCCTGGCTGGCACATTATCTTCAGCCTGTTGAGACCTTGATCAGAGAAACCAATTAACCCAAGCCTGAATCATGGAAACTGTGATATTATATATTTATGTTGTTTTTGTGCTCTAAGTCTGTGGTTATTTGGTATGCAACAGTCTATAACCAATGCACAGTTCCACACTGACTGAATTGACATGGAATGAGGCATAAGAATCCCTTTTTTTTTTTTTTTGAGTTGGAGTCTCTCTCTAACACCCAGGCTGGAGTGCAGTGGCGGGATCTTTGGCTCACTGAAACCTCCACCTCCAGGGTTCAAGCAAGAGAATAACATTTTTTAAAAGTTCTAAATAGTCTAGGCCAGTGGCCTTGACCTGGGCTGCATATTCGAATAAATACAGAATAAATGCAGCCAAGGTCAAGACTACTAGCCTAGACTATTTATATATGCTTCCCATTTGAATCATGGAAAGGAGATGTTTTTCTCATGTCATGCTCTATACAGCTTAAATTTTTAGATTTTTAATTATAAATTGATAATTTATAATTGCATCAGTTTATGGGATATAAAGTGATGCTATGGTTTATGAATAAAATTAAGCTTAAATTTATAAATAAATTCTACCTTATGGTAGAATTGCCATCACTGTAGTTAATCATTTCAAATAGCAATTTGTAAATATCTCTTTGATTTTTGACAGTTAGAATGATACTTTAGGCATCAGAATTATCTTAAGAAAATATATAATAAGTATATACATATGTCAGCCATTATTTTCCAGCACCGAATGAGAGAAAGTCAAGAGACCTCACCTGGATTTTTTATGCTTATATAGTAGAAAAAAAAAATAATGGGCCTCTTTCACGAACAGAATAGCAACATCACTGATAGCTGCTTATAAAACAACTTTTTAAAATTTCTTTCCAACTTTCAAATAAACTAAGTGGGAATTGAGGTTTTGTATTCAAAATTGTAAAACATGATTCATCCTACATTTCAAATTTGTTCTTGTGACAGTTTTCCATGGAAATTCAGCAACAGAACATCTTACTTCTCCGTGACCATTACAGTTCTTAAATTATATCTGTAACTAGGCTATAACATCACTCCTCCAAATAACATAGAACAGTGATTCTCAGTTTGTTTCTGAGATCAGCAATATCAGTAATATTTCAGAACTTGTCAGAAATGCAAATTGTGCAGCTCTAGCCTAACTTCACTGAATCATAAACTCTGGGGATAGAGGAGGCCAAAATATGCTATTACAAGGCCTCCAGGTAATTCTGACGCATGTAGAAGTTGAGAAATATTAACATATAACAAACAGATTGACATATATTTACACTCACACCCTAGAAAACTTTTTGTCTTGGCAAGGGTCTAAATACAAATCTGTAAATGAGTCTGTCCATTGCTGTTTCTAAACCAGAGTCAAACGAAGTTGTAAAGAAAGTTCCTAAAAAAGTCAGGACCACAAGGCCATTACATGATACTTTGAGTAGTCTTTGACTTACATTATATTCTTAACTTCTCACTCATTTTACAAATATGTAGCCAAGATCATACACCATGCATTTTCTTTATCAGAAGTTATAATAGTGTTGCTCTTGATATAAATATCTGCATAGAATTCTAAAGAAGTCTAAAAAGGTAAGAAGAAAGACAGATTCCTATTAGCCTGCCGTCTTCTAGGAGTCCATTTCTCCACTTTCTATAAACAACACTCTTCATTTACTATTCCAAATTTCCCATCTTCATGCTACTCATGTTTCTGTTTCCTTCTGCTTCTGCTTCATGCACCTCCTGTCACCTCATATTACTGTAATTTTTCTTACAATTTACAATTTTCTTACAATCTGCCTCCTCTTCCTTTTCATGGGAAGATGACTCACTTGTCTTTTTAGGATTACTCCTATAGACAACCCACTGAATGCATGTGCAGAATCATTAAATGCCCCCATTTTAGTCCAAATTCTTTAGAAAACAGACCCTGTAGCAAAGATTAATACTAACATTTTACTGGTGATGAACTGAGTGTGTAAGTTTCTAGGGGAGGAAGGATTCATAAAAGAAAATTGAGGCAAGAAAGAAAGCAAATATAAGATAGAATGTTATCAAGTCGACCACAGATTCAGGAGAAAACATAATTGTTACATGGACTATGACCGTGTGGCTCTATGGAGCCATTGCCCCTTGGATTGGTATGTAGGAAGAAGAAAAGTAGTGGAATTTACCTAACAAAACCTGTTTCTTTACTGTATCACACTGGTTCAAGCTTGCCACAAAAAGCATTAACTCCCTAAACCTACAGGTGGTCATATTGAGATTATCCAGGCAACCATTAGAAAAGCCAAACTCCCCCAAAACTTTAGAATAGCAACAGGGTAGGGACATATACATACAGGTACAAGATAATCTGGGGAGGTGCACAAACTATATCAACCAATTGTACCCCTCTTATCTAATTGTACAGCGAGAGTGGAAATGAAAATCAAATTATTTCCAATTTTAAACATCTAAAAATTTATAAAAACTTTTATGACTGTTGCTGTACTTGTTCTTGAGACTTCAATAAATATTTTTTTCTCCTTCATCAGCATTCCATATTTCTGTCACTCTCTTCAAACACTTACTCTTCTTTAGAATGCTTGCCTAGCAGGGTGAACCAGAAATTCATCCTGAAGGGCTAAGCTCTTAGCAATCTTGCCTTTGATGAGCTAGTATTGTTAAAATTGCCCATTTATACCAATCTCTACGCATGTCAAACCTCTGGGTGGGACATATATTCCTTCCTCTTCTCATTGTGCAGTAACATTCTTGCTCTTCATAGTCAATGTCATAGAGTGTTTCCTCTCAAAATCATGGCTTCTAGCCAGTCAGAGCCTAAAATTTTGAGACAGTAATGACAAATTGCACAACTGGATCTGTTAGCGTGATGATGAGATGAGCCTATATTATATCCCACCTTTATTCCCAAACCAGTGTATTCTACCTATTAGAGCTGCACCGTCATACAATAACATGCCTGTTGAGGATGTGTACAGTGCTTCATGGGTACTGCTATTCATATTTCTGTGATTAGAAGTCTGCCAGTTTGAGTGGTTTCCAGTGCAAAATAAGGCTCTGATTAAGTGCAGAGTGAGAAAAAAGCTGCCCTGCCACTTTGGAGACGTGACAGTATAGTCATTTGTGCTGATGATTCTAGCATGTCAAGGATACTTTGTAGAGTCTCTAGCAGGCCACAGTAAGAGAGTCACAAAACAGACCACCAGTGGCCACTTGAATTTAAAATAATCATAAAACCAAGCAAAAATAATTCACTCAACAAAATTAATTAAATTAACTTAATTAAAAATACAATTCCTCAGTCTCACAACCCACATATCAAATGCTCAGTAGCCACATGTGACTAGTGGCCACTATATTGGGCAGTGTAGCTATAAACTATTTTTATCATTACAGAAAGTTCTATTGGACAGCCTTGCTCTACATAATGAAAAAAAAATCTTCTTTAAGTAAGTGACCAATTGTGTGGCTACTGTATCTTAACAAAGACTGAGCACCTGACCATAGGACACCAAACTACCAAGTGATGAAAGCTGCCCATTTTGAAGTGGGTGTTTTCATGTCTACTGAGTTTTAAATTGAGGCTGAGTAAATAAAAAGATTGTAAATTGGGTCCAGAAACAGAAAAAAAGAAGTAAGAGCAAAAGAAGTTAACAGTTAGAAAAGTATAGAATATTAGCAATAGAAAGGATCTTTGAGAATGTATTGGTCAGTTTCACCAATAACTTGCAGAGCTCTTCAAGGTGTACAAAGATTGAGAGGGAGAGAGAAAATCTGAAATTCAGCTGATACACAATGGGATTAATTCAAGGTCATTTCTAAGCATCTTTCCACAAAAGCATGTAGCCACATTTAAAGGTAGAGAAAGTGAATCAAAATCTGGAAAGCACCATGCTACCATAAGAAGGGCAGTATTCACGATTCTTATAACACACCTTCCAATCTTTCAAATAGCGCTAGGAAGGACGTTTCTACTGAGGTAATAAAGCATATGCTATGTGTTGAATGTGTCCCTGAAATGGAAACTTAATCCTCCATGCAACATTGTTGAAATGTGGGCCCTTTAAGAGGTGGTTAGGTTATGAGGGAGGACTATGCCCCCATGAATGGATTAATGCCATAAACATAGGAGTGCGTTGGTTATCACAAAAGTGAGTTCCTGATAAAGAATGAATTTCCTGTGCTCCTATACATTAAACAAAAATTTTGAAAGCTTTAACACTTAACAGAAAGCTGAACTCCATGTAGAAAACACTTTCTCTATATATCCAATTATCCTCCTGAAGCAATGTTTGTCTGAAGCTTCCACTTCTGATCAAACTTGATTTTGAACCTTTTCCTTGTGGCCAAATTGTGTAAGCCAACAAATACCTCTCTGTGTTAAGTATTTTGTCATTAGGTGTTAAATTTTCTCTTTTAGGGGGTCGTCTTATCTGTATTTTTTCAAAGTTTTTTGTGTCCTTCAAATTTTGTTCATGGAATACCTTAAATCTTCACTCCCCTCATCTCCACACCCACGGCCTTGCAGTGATTAGCAATGGAAGGTCTACTGGAATTTGTTTTATTATTCTACCTGCAGGTAATTTGTTGTGCATGGTATTCTTTGTCTTCTAATAATGCTGAAGATGTGTACCATATGTAGTTTTATTTGTTCTCCTTGATGATGTTATTTTATTTTATTTATATATCTTTCGAGACGAAGTTTCGTTCTGTTGCCCAGGCTGGAGTGCAGTGGCGCGATCTCAGCTCACTGCAACCTCCACCTCCCGGGTTCAAGCGATTCTTCTGCCTCAGTCTCCCCAGTAGCTGGGACTACAGGTACACACGACCACGCCCAGCTAATTTTCTTTTGTATTTTTAGTAGAGACAAGGTTTCACCATATTGGCCAGGCTGGTCTCGAACTGGACCTCGTGACCTGCCCACCTCAGCCTCCCAAAGTGCTGGGATTACAGGCATGAGCCACCACGCCCGGCCTATATTTTTATTTTGTTTTGTTTTATGTGGAGGATGTGTGGGTAAAATCAATATCATGTGAGTGTCATTAAACTCCAAACCCATGGTATACCATATCTGAAAAATTTTTTATTGACCCACAACACCTGAAATCAAAACCCAAATCTCTCTGTGTATTCCAAATCTGCTTCTCATCTCATGTTTCCTATTTCTATGCATATCTTTCTGATGTAGGCATTTGTTATAAACATTCATCTTAGTAATATTTTTTTCTGTATTCCAAAAGTTTGGGTATGTTGTGTCTCTATTTTCATCCATTTCATGTTTTAAAAAATTTCTGCCTTGCCTTGATTTTGTTCTTCACCCAAAAGTCATTCAGGAGCATGTTGTTCAGCTTCCAAATATTTGTGTAGGTTTGTAAATTCCTCTCGGTATTTATTTCTAATTTTATTCTACTGTGATCTGAGAAAATACTTAATATAATTTTGATTTTTTGAAGTTACTGAGATTTGCTTTACAGCCAAGCATATGCTCAATTTTGGAGAATGTTTTATGTGCAGATAAGAAAAGTGAATATTCTGCAGCGGTTGGGTAGAATGTTCTGTAAATATCTATTGGGTCAATTTGGTTTGGAGCCCAGCTTATATCCAGAGTTTCTTCATTGGCTTTCTGCCTCAGCAACCTGTTAGTATTGTCAGTAGGGTGTTGAATTCCCCCACTGTTATTATATTGGTATCAATCTCTTTTCTTTGATTTAGTAGTATTTGTTTTATGAATCTGGGTGCTCCAGTGTTGGGTGCATATATATTTAGGATGAGACAGGTAAATCATCTTGTTGTATTGAACCAATTATCTTTATATAATGCCTTTCCTTTTCTTTTACTGTTGTTAATTCAAAGTCTATTTTATCTGATACAAGAATGGCTACTACTGCTTGCTTTCATTTTCCATTTGTGTGATATACCTTTTCCTACTCCTTTACTTTGAGTCTGTAGATATCTTTAGCTATTATATAGGTCTCTTACAGGCAAGAGATGGTAAGATCTTTTTTTTTTTTATCCAACTTGCCAGTCTTATATTTTAAGTGGAGCATTTAGGCCATCAGTGTTCAAGGTTAATGTTGATATCTGAGGTTTTGTTCCTGTTACAGTATTGTTAGCTAGTTGCCTTGGGCTCGCAATTGTGTAATTCCTTTATAGGACCTGTGAGTTTTCTACTTACATGTTTACTTTTATGTTGGAGAGTGGTGTCTTTCATTTCCATGCTTAGAACTCCTTTGAGCATTTCTTACAGGTTTGATACAGTGGTGATGAATTCCCATACTGTTTGCTTGTCTGAAAATACTTTATTTCTACATTTATAAAGCTTAGTATGACAAGATATGAAATACTTGGCTAGCATTTTTTTTTCTTTAAAGCCTAAAAATTGGCCTCTAATGTCTTCTGGCTTGTAAAATTTCTACTGAGGTGTCTCTTGTTAAAGTGATGGGATTTCCTTTATAAGTGATTTGATGCTTCTCTCTAGTTGCTTTTAAGATTTGTTCTTTCATGTTGACCTTGGAGAGTTTGAAGCTTACATGCCTTGGTAATGTTCACCTTGTATAGTATCTTCTAGGTACTTTCTGAATTTCTTGTATCTGGATATCTGCATCTCCAGCAAGATTGGAGAAATTTTCTTAAATTATTTCTCAAATATGCTTTCCAAACTTCTTACTTTTTCTTCTTCTTCCTCAGGAATGCCTATATGTCTAAGTTTTTTACATAATCCCATATTTCTTGAAATCTTTGTTAATTTTTTTAAATTCTTTTTTTTAATCTGATTTAGTTCATTCCAAAGACCAGTCTTAAATCTGTGAAATTTTTCTTCTGTTTGGTTTAGTGTCTTGTTAAAGCTTCCAACTGTGTTTTGAAATTTCTTCTGTGAATTATTCATTTCCAGAAGTTTTTGTTTTTAATAAATAATCTCTTTTTTCTTCTCCCAATTTTTTTGTTTCTTGTCTTGGTTTTAACCTTCTTTTAGATATCATTGAGTGTCCTTAAAATACATATTTTGAGTTCGTTTTCTATCATTTCAAAGTTTTCATTTTGTTTAGGACCCATTGTTAAAGAGCTAATGTGGTCCGTTGGTGGTATCACAAAATTCTGTTTCTTCATAACGCTGGAGTTCTTGTGCTTGTTCTTTCTCATCTGTAGAAGCTGTCACGTCTTATTTTTGAATTTCCTTTCATTTAGATGGGATTTTCCTGCCTTGATGATGTGATTGTAGAATCTGTTATGTAGGGTCTTTTGGCTTTGCTTTCATATCCCTGTGCATTTTTTCTTGTGAAGATTTCTATAGGGTTGTGCAGTTTGACCTACAGGCCAGTAGGTGGCACTTATGGCTAAAAGCCAGCTGTAGCAAAAGCAGATGGGTAGGTACTTGATCTTTGTTTACTGCGTGGTCCTTTCTGTTGTTTCAAGTGATGAGCTCGACAGTGGAAAACCCGATGCCCTGAACTTCTTGTTCAGCAGGTGGAGAGGACACAGCTTTGAAGAGCTGTACATGACTTGCTCACAAATACCCGAATGATAAGGATGGGCACCAACACTGATGGGAGTGGCTAGGGGAGTTCCTGATAACATGTGCTGAGGTCTCTGTGGGAAATAAGGGGCTTGCACTAGCTCCACTTCCTAAACAGGCAGGAATCTGATCTATTTCCCTATCATACTCCTGTCCCAGGCCTTGTGACTCTCAGTTCAGATGCACACTGTTATCTGTCTCCAGGCCACAGTGCTGCTGAGAGCCAGGGAAGACGCTTGTCTTGATGATTCTCCACAGGAGTGATTTTGGGTGGAACCTCATCACTCAGACCAGTACAAACAGCTCTGTGGCTTGCTTGTTCTCTAATGTGGTAACGTCGCCGCTTTGTGTACAGATGGGGAGGCAATCCACCTTTTGGCACATTTGTAACTGCTCAATGGGTTCACCTTGCCTGCTGCCTAGACAGAATTGATTTATCAAGACAGGGGAATTGCAATAGAGAAATAGTAATTCACGCAGAGCTGGCTGTGCGGGAGACTGGAGTTTTATTAGTACTCAAATCAGTCTCCCGGAGCATTCAGAGACCAGAGTTTTTAAAGATAATTTGGCGAGTAGGAGGTTGGGAAGTGTAGAGTGCTGATTGGTCAGGTTGAAGATGGAATCATAGGGGGTTGAAGTGAGGTTTTCTTGCTATTTTCTGTTCCTAGGTGGAATGGCAGAACTGGTTGAGCCAGATTACAGTCTGGGTAGTGTCAGGTGATCCAGTCCTGTGCAGAGTCTGCAAAATATCTCAAGCACTGATCTCAGGCTTTAAAACAGTGATATTATCCCCAGGAACAATCTGGGGAAGTTCAGACTTTTGGAGCCAGAGGCTGCATGACCCCTAAACTATAATTTCTAATCTTGTAGCTAATTTGTTAGTCCTGCCAAGGTAGACTGGTCCCCAGGCAAGAAGGAGGTCTTTTCGGGAAAGGGCTGTTATTAATTTTGTTTTAGAGTCAAAGAATTCCTTCTTAAAGTTAGTCCTATGCCCAGGAATGAACAAGGACAGCTTAAATGTTAGAAGCAAGATGGAGTGGGTTAGGTCTCATTTCTTTCACTGTCATAATTTCCTAAGTTATGTTTGCAAAGGTGGTTTCACATTCAGGCGAGTGTCAGATGTTGAGTGTGTTGGCTGGTTGGGTTGGCCTGAGTTCAGGACCCACAGAGAGTAGTCAGATGCTGGCAGTGGTGGACTAGGCTAGGCAAACCTTCCATCCTCAGGCCTCTGGATGGGATGTACAAGATACACAAGTCGTGAGGGGACTAAACCAGGAATGGGCCAGTACACTTGTTCTTGGATCCCCAGAATTCACATGCTGGCTGAAAGGGGTGGGCTGATCCATGGGTTGCCATCAGAACTTTCAGGCAGGAGCAGGCAGAATACTCAGTCAGTGGCAGAATAGTGGGAGTCCCAGGGCAGATCACAGGCCTGTGGGAGTTGGGCTGTCAGAAGGGCTCTGGGCAGCAGCTGAAATGGTCAGGTGGGAACAGACTGACTATGCTGTTAACTTTTCACTGGAGGAATCAGGCCCCCTCAGCTAGAGCAATGGAGGTTGACAGCTGTGGGATGCATAGTCCACGTGAATTTTCCTCCCACAGGAGCAGCAGTAAATTTTGCTGTTGGGGACACACAAAATTGCCCAGCCTTTCTGCTCCTCCCTCCATCCAGGTTCAGGGGTTACAGGAGTGGCTGCAGTGGTGGTGGGTGGTGGTGATGGCAACTGCTATAGGACCCAAAGGGTGGGTCACTGGCTTCAGAGGTCCTGGCTTTCAGTAGAATATCGGGCTGCAACCAATATGCACATGCAGGGGCAGGGCAGCTGCACTGCAGAACCGGTGCTGAAGAAGGGAGGCTTATTTTTCAAGGAGCACCTGAGACAGGCAGTCATTGCAGTGCATGGCCTGTCCACTCACCTCTACTGCAGCTGTTGTATCTGTCCTGGGGGCATGCAAAAGTGTCTGGCCTGTCTGCTCCCTCCCTGATCCGGCTGCAGCAGCTGGCACCAGGCTTCTCAGCTTTACAAAGCCTGCGGAATTCTAGGTGGGCTTGAGCAGTACCTATACACTGCCTCCAGGCAGCTCCCTGGGTTAGACTGAAGGCCTGGGAGGAGTAGTGGAGGATCTCCCATGGCTAAGATTGTACAAGTCCATGGCAGAATTGTGGAACCCCAGGGATCTCTCACGTACCACTTCTCTGCATCAAGAAGCTTCTTCTGGCTCCATGCCAGTCCCAGCTCAGCTGGCTGTACAGCTTTGTTCTCCTCTGCTTTCTAAGATTCCTGTCACTTCTTTGATGGATTCCAGTGTGTCCTCTTAGGTGATCTACTCAAAGTGTTAATATTTACTCACTATTTTGATTTCTTTCTGTGTGGGAGGCTCCCACTATCTGGTTCTACTCAGCCATCTTGAATCGGAACCTCAGAATTGAGTTTTTACATACACCAATAGCATGATCTATTAATAAACACATTATTAGTTGGACTTGGTTAAAATTAAAAATATGTTATGCAAAAGACCCCATCAAGAGGATGAAATAACAATACACAGACTGAAAGGAAATATGTGCCAAACATAAATTTGATACAGAACTTGTACTTAAAACATATAAATAACTCTTAAAACTCAACAATAAGAAAACAATCAACCCTATTAAAATTGGGTTCTGAGAAGACACCACACTAAAGAAGATATACATATGACAATTAAGCATATGAAAGATGTTCAACAACATACTTCATTAGGGAATTGCAAATTAAAATGACAATGCTATCACTATACATTTATTAAAAGAACTAAAATCTTAAACACTGACAACATCAACTAGTGGCAAGAAAGTGAAATGAGGAACTGTAACTCATTTGCTGATTGTAATGCATAATGGTATAGCAACTTTGGAAGACAATTTGGCAATTTCTTATAAAGCTAACCATAGTCTTTCCATATGACCCAAATTCATGCTCCTAAGTATGTACTGAAGTGAGTTTTACTTCTTTTTGGATATGAATGCCTTTTGATTTCTTTTTCTTGCCTGATTGCCTTGGCTAGAACCTATAAGCACAATGTTTATTAGAAATGGTGAGGGTGGACATTATTGTCTTGTTCTTAATCTTAGAAGAAACATATTCATCATTTTTTAAAATATGAAATGCTATACTTTATTTTTCCAGAAAGTTTATCTAAGAATATCTGTGAAGAGTAATTTGGAGAGAAAGATTCTTCTAGTTTTCCTTAAAACTCTTCAGTACGTGCTATCCATGAGTAGTGACATTTTTATGCTTTTTATTTTTTCAATCTTTCACCATTAAGTATGATGCTAGTTGTAGCCTTTTTGGTAAATTTTTAAAATCAGGTTGAGGAAGTTCCCTTCCATTTCCAGTTTTCTGGAAGTTTTTGTTTTGTTTTGTTTTGTTTTTTTATCAGGAATAAATGTCGGATTTTTTTCAAATAATTTGTCTTTATTTATTGAAATAATATTTTTAAGACTATTAATATGGTCAATGATATTGACCGATACTTGAATTTTGAATATGTCATGAAGTCCTAAATGGTTGTGATATATTATGCTTCTTTACATATTGGTGCATTCGGTTTTCTAAAATTGTGAGCAATATTGATTTTCGGTTCTTTTCATGTGTAATTCCTCTGTCTTGTTTTGGTATAGCAATGCTGACTTCATAGAATGATGTAAAATATTTGCTTACCTTCTATTTTCTATAATAATTTGTGTAGAATTGGTATAGTTTCTTCCTAAAACATTTGCTGAACTTTACCACAGAAGCCATCTGCCCCTAAAATTCAATTTGTTGGAAGAATTCTAACTATAAAGTCTATTTATTAAATACAGTGTTATTTAGGCTATCTATGTTTTCTTTAATTACTTTTGATATTGTCTTTCAGGGAATTTTCCCATTGTCAACTAAGTTGTCAAAGTTATTGGCATACAGTTGTATTTAATATGCATTTATGCCATTTTACAATTTGTCAAATCTAAGTGATGTCTACTCTGTTATTCCTAACTTTCATAATTTATACCTTTACTCTTTTCTTCTTGATAACTTTAGCTAGAGATTTATCAATTTTATATATCCTCTCAAAAAATTGGTTTTACTTGCAATGATTTTTTTCTATTCATTTTCTGTCTTATAGTTTATTTTCATTTTGATTTTTGTTATTTTCTTTCTTCTAATTACTTTGGGCTTATTAACTCTTCTTTTCTAGCTTTTAAGTTGGAAGATGAGTCATTGACTTGAGACCATTTTTCCTTCATCAGCTAGGCATTTAATGCTACAAACTTTCCTCTAAGAACTGCTTTAACTTCTTGGATGTGTGGGTTTATAATTTTCATCAAATTTACAAAAATTAAGTTTCTTAAAGCTGTTTCACTATTCAATGATTTTTTATGTCTTTCATTTTCCCTCTGTGTTTCACTTTGAATAATTTCCATCATTATGTCTTCAAGTTCATTAACAGTTTCTTTTGCAATGTTTAATTTGCTGTTATTCCTATTCAATGTATTTTTATCTCATACATATTCATCTTTTTATCTAGAAGTTCAATTTGGAACTTTTATAATCTTCCATGTCTCTTCTTAAAATGATCAATCTTTCTTCTGGAATCTCAAATATATGAATTGGAAATATAACAACTGCTATAATGGCCTTGCTTGTCTTCTAATTTTATTATCTACATTGTTTCTGAGTCTGTTTCAATTAAGGAATTTTTCTCCTAATTACAGGTAATATTTGCCTTTTGCTTTGCATACATGCTAGATATGTTTGCATTTGTATAAGTATTTTTTTATTTTTATAATGGAACTGTTAAGATACTTGAAAAAAAATCTATTTGGGCCTTGATTTCAAGGTTTGTTAAGCTGGACCAAAAGAACTATTGGTTTATAGCTCATTTTAACCCTAACTGGGGCAAGACATTTTTGAATACTCTACCCAATACCCCATGAGTTATGAGGATTTCTACTGTGGCTGATTAGAATGGGAGCTCTTCCTGGTCCTGTGTGAGCTCCAGCAGTTGTATGTCTTTAACCCAAAACGGTCAAGGAGCTCCACATTACTTACCAATTATGTCTTTCCCAGGAACTATAACATGATATATTTACTTACTTGGTTATATTATTGCCCCAAGAATTTGAAAACACATCATTCATTCTAATTAATATTGACTTAGAGAATAAATCTCATGGGAAACAACTTACACAGTATGTTCAAACAACAGTGATTTACTACTACTGCCAAATGGCAAAAGCAAGACTAGAAAATCTGAGGACTTGCCATTGCCAGTCTTTGATTTTATTTCCTCCACTAATACCCAGCCATAGCTGGAAAGGACCACTGTATTTTTATATCAAGCATTTCTAGAATGTAAAGGACTGGTATTCCCTGGCTAGTGTGGGCTCTCTGGCTAGGAATAAAGAAGAGCAAAAAGTGACGTTAAAGCCATACGGTTAGACATTAAGAATCTGTTGGTATTTTCTAGGCAGTGAATGAGGCTTTCTCAATGTTCTTCATCAATACACTAGTTACTAAGGTTCACAAGAATCCTATGGAGAACATTCCGTCAAAGCTGACACCTTGAAGAGTGTGACTTCTAATAGATGGCAATAGTACTGGGCTCATATAAGGGCTATTGCATTTCCTGGTTTTAACTGTATCACTGAATACATTAGGTTACTTGCATAAAGCTATATAGAAATGAAGAAAAACAGAAAACTACTTTAGCAAATTTCTGGCAACATATTTAGTTACAAATTGAGATTTCAATAGAGTTTTCAAGCCAATTTCTATTTTCAGATGTACAAATTTAGTCAATGGGTATTATATTCATCCCTGCTGACAAGAACAAGAAACTCTCACTGCTCATGGTCTCATTTCATGTGACACAATGTTAATAGGCATGAGAGGAGTACTGCCCAGAGAGAGGGCAGACCCACTGGGGTTTATGGTCCAGTCAGAGTCCTTCCATGGAAACTTATGGTAAGAGGAAAAAAAATCTCAGAATCAAACAATATGGATAGTTCATTGTTTATATTTGTTTCAGCAAAATTCTGAATGATACAAGTGAACAAATTATGAAATATTCAATGTTATTTCAAAATATATATACTTAATTAGAATGGAGTATTTTGCTAAGTGAAGTGATCCATCATAATAAATTTTGTCAACTTATAAAAAATAAATTTTTATTGAGCTTGGCTTCCCTGTTTATTTCATTTAATATTCCTTTGATATTTTTGGAGAAAGTTTCTTTAGGAGCTAGTGAAACTGCCTTTACAAACATTATGTCAGTGAGAAAATGATAGTAGTAGGAGAGATATGATCTAGCCCAATCCCCTCTTGCTTTTAGTTTCCAAGCTGCCTTAATTATCCCTGGGCTTAGGCAGAGCTAATTTTGGGAGACATTTAGGTATAGTTTAAATAATAATAGCCCTTCCACAAAACTCAGCCACTTCTGTAAAGCTTAGGAGAGACCAGCAGGCCAGGGAGAGAAGAGGAGCCTGAATTCTGCTAAGGTGTAGACATAAACAATTACCAGTCATTATTCTGGAAATCTTGCAGATAACACCACAATTGTAGATTGACCTTTTGAGATATCTTTTCAAGTTTTTTGCATGTTTGACACCCATGACTCCACCTGGACCCACCAATCTATGTCTCCTATGGCCTCACTGGGAGGCAACGCAGTGCAAGAGGACAGCTTCAACTCCCTATGATTTTATCTCCGACCCAACCAATCAGGTGCAAGAACTTATTACCTTGGCCCACCCACCCATTCTCCAAACTGCTTTTGAAAAACCACTAACCTGTGGAGCCTTCATGGAGATTGATTTGAGTGATCATTCCATCTCCCATGTAGCATGGTGGACCTCATGTCAATTAAACTCTTTCTTTACTGCAATGCTGTGCTCTTTATTTGTGCAGTGGGCAGGAAGAACCCATGAAGCAGTTACACTAGGATATTTGAATATCATTCCACAGTCAAAGAAATCCCTGTTCAAGCTTTTTTTCCTATCATTTACTAGAAGTGTGAGTTTGGGTCTCAGTTCATTTATCTGTAATGTGGTGATGAAAATAATGTCTCACTCATAAGCCTAATTACATTGTGGCTCTAAACTGGTATTATTTTAATGCTAATTGATCCATTTATCACCCTCCTGCATGGAACTGTGTTGCACACAAAATTACTTTGAATATTTTACCTTTCTTGACTCAAGGCACTGAGTTACTGGTGAACACTGTGTATTCTTCATGCATTGTATACTTTCACTATTGTAAATGTACAGTATCATGATTTGTTTCCATCTTTAAATCAGAGATATTTTACTTTTAATAATTAATCAATGGAAATTCTTTAAAAACGTGTTTGCTGAGCACTGATAACCATTATAGGCACAGGAGACAAGGATAGATGAGGGAGATGTTACGTTTCAACCGGAGGGTCTTATAATTTACTGGGAGAGTTGGGAATGCATGAGGCAAACAGGAGTGCAAAGGAGGGAGACTAAGTCCTTGGGGGAAGAGTATTCAGAAAATTTTTCATAGAGAAGGCGAGGTTGTTGCTGACTATAGAAGTTCCAGATCATCAGGAAGACAAAGATAAAGGGTATTTCTGGCAGAGAGAGTTGCATTTGTAAAATTATATTGTTGTATGAAGGCACGGAGTTTTGAATGAATTGAAACTGTGGTGGTATTTATATAGCAAAATATATGTGATGGCAAGTTGGAAAGTTGAGACAAGAGAAGTTAGGCCAAATCACAGTCTATCTTGAGTACATAGTAAATGCATTCACCTTTATCAAGTATTAACAGTAAGAACAATAATTATTCATGGCATCAGACTCAGTATTCAAGGGCAGAAACATGAGAGCATGAAAGAGAAAAACAAGATACACTGAGAACTTAGTTTTTACCCATTTTAAGGCTAAAGGATTTTTAAATATAATCATATTGAATGCACATATAATAACATAACAGAATATATGGTGAATTTCTGTTCACATCTACAGAGGTAGTTCCCATCTACCCTGCCACAGGCTAAGTCCCATGCAGAGGTTCTTGGAGAAACACTTTGGAAACAGAGAACTGTGCCTGTAGGCTGCTGTGCTGCTGCAGCTGTAACTGCTGAGTGAGCTAAGAATACCAATTCTTCTGGTATAGAAGAGCTAGTATCAAGTGAATATACCAAAATTTATATCCATGCAGTGATTGGCATTGGGTAAATGATGTAACCTCTCTAGATACAGTTCCCGTCTAAAATATGAAGGAATGGACTAGGTGATGTCTGGTATCATTCTCTGGGGAAACAAACGTATTAATCAAACCCAAAAGGTGGTCTATTATACTAAAACAACAGATAAAATCAAAGGATGGACTGACTTATTACTTTAGCACAATGAATAACCCTTGGTCTCTACCTCTATAGAAACTGGAATCACAGGGATACATAAGGAATGAATAATCTAGCTGGAAACAGATAAGCCAAAAGATAACTATAGTACCTGCTTGTTAAGGTAACAGTAGTGAGTAAGGCAAAGCTCTCAGGAGAGGCCCCAAGGCATAACCGAGTGTAGAGGAAACCAATGAAGGCTTCCAAGAAGACACTTGTAGTAAGTTTCTACATGAGAAAGTGAGAAGACATTCTCTTGTCTTGTCTCCCCAGCTATATTCCTATTATCATTATTCTCTATATGTCCCTGTAAGCCTAATCCCTATATAGGTCCAGATCCAAAAATGAGGGATCATTCATTTTGCTCAAGTAATAAGTGGATCCATCCTATGAGTTTCTCTGTGGTGTTAGGCACCTGTGCAGTGACAGCAGCAAGTGCAAACATTGGATGATTAGAGAATCAGGAGTATTCAGGAAACAATAAGGTGCTGCAGAGGGCTAGAACAAAGGGAACAAGGCATTCTGGGGTGTAAGAAGATGAGTCTAGGACTAGCAAATGCCAGCTCATGAAAGATTATGTAAGTCATACTGAGAAATTGAATTTACTCTATGTGTCATGGGTTGCCATGGATGAGTTTGTAAGCATAGAGATCACATGACCACATTTGCATTTTGGAAATCTCTTTTTTGTACATGCGAGAATAAATGATGAAGGAACAGGTGATAACATATGCAGAATTTCAGATGGAAACTGATAAGTGCCAGTACTAATAACTGAGGAAGTGGAGAATGAATGTAAAGAAAACACATATGATTTCAAGTTTACAATTACATAGTAGAATAGTGTAGATGTGGTGACTGCTTAGGTATAGGAAAGAAGGGAGTAGAAAGACACAACATCCACTCCCTAGTTTCTGGTTTGATCATTGGGGAAATGATAAGGGTATTTACTGAAATAATAAATTTAGTTTAGGTTTTTTATCCAGAATGTAAAGTTTATTTTCTGTCCAAGATTAGTCCATCCATCTGTGATTTGGATTCACCACTCTTGTCTCTTCAGGATTTTCAGCTCAATATTATTTCTTCACTGTATTCTCAACCAGTTGCCTACTTACCCTTTACTCTCAGTGTCACATATTAAAAACAAAACAAAAACACATTTTAAAAATGCCTACTTATCTCCATGTTCCACCTATTTCCTTGTTTTTTTTAAAGAAATTCTTCCATCACTTCACACTTTTTCTTGAACAATTTTCTTTATTACCATCTTCTATTTAAGACCTTGATATAGCCCATTTAATCTGATGCTTGATATCAACTCTTTAGCCCTAATTCCTGTTATCTTTCCTCCTTTGTGACTCAGATTCACTCTTAGATCTTCTTTGCAGTCTACTTTAGCTCATCTCATCCTCCAAATACAGAATCTGCTTCAGCACAGAGCATTTACAATGCCATTTCAACCCATTATATGAGTTCCAAGCACACATATATTTAGGCACTCTACATTTGCTTCTCATCTACCAACACCTGAAAGCTGATGACTCCCCAGTATCAAATCTAACTCAGATCTCTCTTCTGAGGATCAGATCTGTGTATCCATTTGTTTGGTGTCACCTGCCTCTGAATGCCTGTACAAGAACCTCATATTACTCATGTCTAAGCTTAAACTCATAAGTGTGAGTGCACACACACACAACAAAATATTTTGTAAGACACTACACATATATAAGGACATACATGAAACATGTTATAGTGGATATACAATTAAAATAGCACAAAGTTTTCTTTTTCAATTGGATGATTAAATCTCTAGATGAATCGGGAAATTTGGGCATACAATTAACAATTCTATTTGAAACTATATCTAATTAACTCATCAATAAAGAACTTCAACACTGCCAAAATAAAATCAGAGTTGTTTTTTTTTTTTGAGCCATAATGCTGAAAAAACAAAACAAAACAGAACAGAACAAAATGATAGCAATACTTCATGTAAAAAAAAAAAAGTGTTAAGACAAATTAGGATAAAATTAGTTCAACCCTTTTTCAACATGCCAGTGTTCAGATTTTTCTTCTAGAGAGATTTCAATGCAAAATAGCACGCATATTAATTATGAAAGTACAAAATGATGTTATCAAGAAGGTGTCAGTGTGGGCTGAGTGTGAGTCATATAGTTAAGAGGATAGAATCATGTACTTTAAAAGTAAAATGCCTACATTTGAATTCCCAGTTTATCAGGTTGTAGCTGTGTGACTTCTGACAAGTAACTTAATCACTTTACCTTAGTTTCACCATTTGTATAATGGGTTTGGTTTGATACTTACCTTCTCAGGTTGTTACAATTATTAAATGAGTCTTCATGTGTGAAGATTTTACAACAGTTTGAGTGCCATGGGATTGCTTAATATTATTATTCATAAATTATTTTTCCAATACCACCATTGTATCAATTGAAACTTGTCTATTTTGAGACATATTTCACATTTTCTATTTTGAAACTAGTTTCTGGCTTTCAATATAAGACAGCAAGAAGATCCAGCCATTTGAACTTGGATGAAATAATCTACCTGTACAATTGTAAAGGAGATTTTTGTTTGCAAATTTATTTGTGTATGAGTGGGAAAAAGGATGCAAACATTTATTCACAACTTTTTGTATCTGATGGGGACACAGCTTTATATAAGTGATATAAGCAATAATAAAGATTTCAGAAGACCCGAATATGAGCAAAAGGCTTTCCCTGACACTTCATTTACTATAAGTAAGTCACAATTTCTAAAATTTCCTACTAATTTTCTACTCTCACTTCTGAGTGTCCAACCTGCCAGTAACAGAGACAAACACCAAAATGTAACATGTCATTATTGTGACACAGAAGGTAATGACCTACCAGGCAGGTCAATTATAAATAATTTTTACATCACTAAGGGAGCAGTGAGTTTTCCCTTATGGATAGACACTTACTCTGAATATGGATTTGCCTTTTCTGTTCAAAATGCTTTTACTGATATCACCATCAATGGACTTACAGAATCCCTCATTTATCATAAATAGTATCCACACATACATTATACAAATTTACTTCACAGAAAACGAAATAAATGGATTTCATTCTGTTCATTCACTGATTTTACCACGCACCACAACACAGAAACAGGCCAAACTGCAAAATAGCTTATTGAAGGTTTAGTATGATGCCTTTGGTTGACAATACTTTGTGAGTTTGGGAATCTGCACTTAAAGGCCCAGTATGTGCTCTGAAACAATGAACAATATATAGTGCCATTTGTTTTGTAGCCAGAACACACAAGGCATTGTACCAAGAGTTATTATTACCGGTGATAACGCATGCATACAAATGTTGGTTCTAGTCTCAATAACTTTGGGCTTCCCTGGAGTACAGTGTTAATCCCCCTCCAAAAAGAAATATTAGGTTGACGCAAAAGTAATTGCGGTTTTTATGGCAAAAACCGCAATTACTTTTGTGCCAACCTAATACTTCCACAAGGGCCAAAAGAATCCTTCCAATAAAGTTAAAGCTGAAATTACCACCTGTTCTATTTATGATACAGGGTGCCAGTTAATAGGAAAACAAAAATATTCTACTTGCTTTGTTAATTGATCCTGACTATTAACAGACAATAATGTGGCTGCTAGACAGTGGGATCAATGTGGACTTGTAATGACTACGAAAATCAAGTGATTTTCTAGAAGACTTCTTTGTAATTCTGGGTCTAATGGTGAAAGTTGATGGAAGGCATAGCAATTCAATGAAGGCCGGAGCTACAGGGATTTTGACACTTTAGGAATAAAGGTTTTGGTTCACATCTCTAGTTAAACAACCTTGATCCAGTTAAGAGCAAGAGAAATAGTGACTAATTAGTGGAAGAGTAAAGTTATTAATGCCAACTATTGTATTGTGACCTACAGAAATCAAGACCTTAGATTTAAGCATGTTTTATTCTGCTTACTTTGTTACATACAATATATATCCACTGTGTATATATATAAAATATTAAATGTTTATATTCAAATATGTGCTATTACATGTATGTAACAAAGAATAATAAACCTATATTCTCTATATTCTTTGTCTACTATTTTCTATAACTAATTGTAGATAAACTTATATCATCTCAAAATTTAAAATTATCAAAGAGTGCTTGTGACAAGTAGAGAAGGAATAAGCATCACCCATTAATGGATAAAGTTTGTTGGGAGGTTAGGATTTTATTTCAGGGGTAGAAAGTGACAGCTTATTTATTTATTTATTTATTTATTTATTTACTTTCTGAAATGGAGTTTCACTCAGTCGCCCAGGCTTGAGTGCAGCAGCCACGATCTCAGCTCACTGCAACTGCCGCCTCCCGGGTTCAAGCGATTCTCCTGCCTCAGCCTCCTGAGTATCTGGGATTACAGGCACATGACACCACGTCCAGCTAATTTTTTGTATTTTTAGTAGACATGGGGTTTCACTATGCTGGCCAGGCTAGTCTCAAACTCCCGACCTCGGGTGATCCGCCTGCCTTGGCCTCCCAAAGTGCTGGGATTACAAACGTGAGCCACTGTGCCCTGCCAGAATCTTCTTTATATCAGAAATAGTCACATCATGAAACAGGATCTATTGCTACTTTTTTCATTTGGAAGTTAAACATAGATGAAAGAGTGTGTGTGGATATTGAATTGACTAAAGAGTAGCCCATGCCAAATTGACTGGGTCAAACTGACATAATTCACATACTGATTTACACTCGCTTCTTCAACACAGAAGGAAGATCCAAAACTGTAATTCTGAGACTCCACTGAAAACAGAATTCAGGGCTAAACTGTGTCAATAAGAAGAATCAGTATGATATTTGGAAAGTGTAAGAGAAGGTCAAGCTATTATTCTCTAGCAAGAGTGTTGGCACACTCTTGAGAAACTGCAAATACGAATTTGCAGTAAACTTAAGATTAACTGCTGTTAATTACTTACTTTAGCTCAATGGGCGGCCAAGATCATCATCGGTGGCTTTCCTGTGATTCCTGCATTTCCAGATCTCACGAAAACCTAAAGTGTTCTTTCTACGGCTTTTGCGTCCACAGCACTTGCAGTAATTAATACTCTAAGTCTCTATATTAAATTTTTTTCCACTTGAGATGGTTAGGGTGGCATTTGTCATGGTAATTTCTAATGCATACAGGCATGGATCTATATCTTATGCTGAGGAGAAAGCGTTTGGAAAGTTATTTTAAAAAGTCATCATATTAAATCAAAATTACAATTGAAAATTCATAGAACAGTGACACATTAGGGAACAAAAAAATTACTTGAAAGGTCCGATATATAATTTTAACCACGTGAGCATGTTGTTGCTTTATTAAACGCCAGATGAAGTTAATGACTTGCTTTTAGAAGTCATATAGGAAAAATGTGTATCTTTAAACAATAGAATTTTACTCAATACAAATAGCTCCTCACTTTAAGGAAGGCATGCCTGAACTGGGACCAGTCAACGTAACAGCATTGCTATAACAATGTTGAGCCAACTCATGTTTCTCACCTTATTTTCTCTGTAGGATGTGTGCACACTGATTGAGACAGTGTTTGAAAGAATCTTCTCTCACTCTCTCTCATATTAGCACCTGTCACTCTTACTTTCATTCTCTCTGTTTCCTAAAACCATAAAGTTGAATTTGCCAAAGTTAAATGTGTGCATGATTTATGTCTATTGATTATCCTTTTGTTAATGTCCCCTCTATGCCTTTGCATTATTTATTTCTGTTATTTCAATATGAATATATTATAACCTAGATCTTGACGAATTTAAGTTTTATCAGGAAATCTGTTGCTCAAATTACACCTTATTCTTAAATTTAATACTTGGGATCTGGTAATAATTTTGTTATAAATAAATCTTTAATAGAATTTTATATGATATAGATTTTGAGTTTGTGCTTAGTAATAAATTTTTGGAGGGAGCAGAGGGGAGCACACTGAAGTGAAAACTCTAAATCACAAATACGTTTCTAAGTCTTGCAATGGAGTCCCCAGTGTGGCTGTGTCAATACTGATCAGGTAGGGTGTCCGAAATTACCTTGCTTAAAAGCTAATAAGCTAGCCTATTACTATTTCAAAGCTAGACATTTTGGTCAGAGATAAGAACTTTATTACTCACAGCACACTTGACAGCATAATCATCAGAATATTTATGACCATTCTTCTGGCTCAAGTTCTACAAGGACAACACAGATGAGCCCAAAGAAACATCTGCCCATACAGTGGGTTGCATTTCAGAGAAGCAGCTTCGAACTCAGGGTATGTGAATCTTTTTTTATAATGAGCAGTAAGCATGCCTGTTCTTTGGTCCAGATGAGAACCCTGTCTTTATTGTAGAGTAATACATTGTCTTTTGATCCAACGTAAAACACTACCTCTATTTTCCAAGGTTATTCGCTATGCAAGCATTCCTGAAGAAATAGTAAGAAGAAAGACAAAGTTTTTGCTCACAAGACATACAGACACATGAGAATCCCTTGAAATATTGTCTCCCAACAAACTGCCTTTGTAGTCTGAGGCTGATTGCTTCATCATGACTTGTATTTTACTGCCTGGGAAGTGAATTATCGATGTACTGTCTAATGAAATATTTTTTACTTGAAGTCTTTGTATTTAATCAGAAATCTAAAAAAAAGTGCCCCATTATTTTAAATAATGTGAAGTCTCAGAAATTGTCAATAAAAAAAGAACAGTAGCTTTGACATTTACTTCCTGAATGTAAAAATCAGAATGGAGGCAACAAAAGAGCTTAGTCAAGATTCACTTTCTCCTGACCTGAGAGACAAAATCCTATTCAACTATTACCAGATACACACAATGCCCTTCTCCTTATATCAGGGAAAATTTTTCCCCAAAGAAAGCAAGTTCTGTAATGTATAGCAGAGCGATCTCTGGACAAACCTGTGTTTCTTGGTCAATAAAAGTTGGATTGAGGAGAAATAATACCTTACCCCTACTTTGTTTACAGACAAAGTAGAAGATATGGATCCTTTTTTATTTCAGAATACACACACACACACACACACACACCTACAATTACTGTGTCAAATACATACATATGTGCACATGTGCATGCATATACACAAACATACATAAACAAAAAATAATATATTATATTTGTTTCCATCTGATGATCAATTTGATTCAAAAATAATTTTGGCCCTTCTCACCTCCTTACCATTTTATGATTTTAGGAATGAGTAACAGGGAGGCAGGAAAGATTGTCATATCAATGGTAGAAACACACAAACATAATGCATTGCCTACCACAAATCCATAGCAAAAGCAAGAGGTAGAACGTTCATTTCAATCCTATGATCAGTTATAAGATCAGTTACTAGGCACCTTTCTCTTTGTTGAGGACCTAACAGTAAAAATAGTAGGGTAATACAAGTAGACAAAACACTCATTAGACCTGTAAAGACATTTTATAAACATAGTAACTGACAGACTGACAAAAAACTAAACCATTTCAATTTCAGATTTCTTTGGTCAAGATGAATTTGGCTCATAACGTGATGCAGAATGAACCAATAAAATGGCAAAACAATTAAGTGTTTCTGTGTTCAGAAGGTAGTTTCGACTGGACTCGACATTGTTCTTACACAAAGGGCACAGAACCACAGGGCATATAGGTATCAGATTACTCTATACATAGATCTTCTTTGCTGGTCCAGCTATGAAATTGACACTGAAAGTAAGGGCTGTGGTCTACCAACCACCTAGTATTCAAAAACACACCAGTCATTTATCAACTCTTAATAGGCAACATCTATATGGATATTATTGTCCCAGGCATTATTAAGTGTGCAGCAAGAGACTCAAGCTCTGAGGTTTAAATTTCTGAGGTAATAATCAACCTCTTTGTATTAGTCCATTCTCATGCTGCTACGAAGAAATAGGTGAGACTGGGTAATTTATAAAGGAAAGAAATTTAATTGACTCACAGTTCCATAGGGGTGTGGAGGCCTCAGGAAACTTACAATCACTGCAGAAGGGGAAGCAAACACGTCTTTATTCATATGGTGGCAGCAAGGAGAAGTGCCAAGCAAAAGGGGAAAATCCCGTTATAAAACCATCAGATCGCATGAGAACTCACTCAGTATCACAAGAATAGCATGGAGGTAACCATCCCCATGATTCAATTACCTCCCATAGAGTCCCTTCCATGACACGTGGGAATTATGGGAGCTACAATTCAAGATAACATTTGGGTGGGGACACAGTCCAACCATATCATTCTGCTCCTAACCCCTCCCAAATCACACATTCTCACATTTCAAAATGCAATCATGCCTTTCCAACAGTCCCCCAAGGTCTTAACTCCCAAATCACACATTCTCACATTTCAAAACGCAATCATGCCTTTCCAACAGTCCCCCAAGGACTTAACTCATTCCAGCATTAACCCAAAAGTCCAAGTGCAAAGTCTTATCTGAGACAAGGCAAGTGCCTTCTGCCTATGAGCCTGTAAAATCAAAAGCAAGTTAGTTACTTCCTAGATACATTGGGGGTACAGATATTGGGTAAATACACCTATTCCAAATGGGAGAAATTGGCCAAAATGGAGAGGCTACAGGCCCCATGCAATTCCAAAATCCAGTGGGACAATCAAATCTTAAAGCTCCAAAATGATCTCCTTTGACTCCATGTCTCATATCCAGGTCACTGATGCAAGAGGTCAGTTCCCATGGTCTTGGGCAGCTTCAACCCTGTGGCTTTGCAGGGTACATCTCTCCCTCCTGGCTGCTTACATGGGCTGGCATTGAGTGTCTGCAGCTTTTCCAGGCACATAGTGCAAGTTGTCAGTGCATCTATCATTCTGGGGTCTGGATGATGGTGGCCCTTTTCTCACAGCTCCACTAGGCAGTGTCCCAGTGAGAACTCTGTGTGGGGGCTCTGACCCCACATTTCCCTACAGCACTGCCCTAGCAGAGGTTCTCCATGAGGGTCCCATCCCTGCAGCAAACTTCTGCCTCCAGACCATTCCATGCATCCTCTGAAATCTAGGCAGAGGTTCCCAAACCTCAGTTCTTGACTTCTGCGCACCTGCAGGTCCAAAACCATGTGGAAGTTACCAAGGCTTGGGGCTTTCACCCTGTGAAGCAATGGCCTGAACTGTACATTGATCCCTTTTTACCACAGCTGGAGCAGCTGGGACACAGGGCACCAAGTCCCAAAGCTGCACATGGCAAGGGGAGCCCTGGGCCTGGCCCACAAAGCCATTTTTCCCTCCTAGGCCTCTGGTTCTGTGATGGGAGGTGCTGCCATGAAGGTCTCTGACATGCCCTGAAGACATTTTCCCCATTGTCTTGGAGATTAAAATTTGGCTCCAAGTTACTTATGCCAATTTCTGCAGCAGATTTGAATTCCTCCCTAGAAGGTGGGGGTTTCTTTTCTGTCACACTGTCAGTCTGCAAATTTTTCAAAATTTTATGCTCTGACTCCTATTGAATGCTTTGCTGCTTAGAAATTTCTCCTGCCAGACACCCTAAATCATCTCTCTTAAGTTCAAAGTTGTACAGATCTCTAGGGCAGAGGCAAAATGCTTCAAGTCTCTTTCCATAGCAAGAGTGACCTTTACTTCAGTTCCCAACAAGCTCCTCATCTGCATCTAAGAACACCTCAACCTGGACCTTACTGTCCATATCACTATCAGCATTTTGGTCAAAGGCATTCAACAAGCCTCTAGGAAGTTCCAAACTTTCCCACATTTTCCTGTCTTCTTCTGAGTCCTCCAGACTGTTCCAACCTCTGCCTGTTACCCAGTTCCAAAGTTGCTACCACATTTTTGGGTATTTTTACAGCAGCACCCCACTACCTGGTACCAATTTACTGTATTGGTGTCTTTTCACACTGTTATGAAGAAACACCAGAGACTGGGTAATTTATAAAGGAAAGAGGTTTAATTGACTCACAGTTCTGTAGGGCTGGAGAGGCCTCAGGAAACTTATAATCATGGCAGAAGGGGAAACAAACATGTTCTTCTTCACATGGCAGCAGCAAGGAGAAGTTCCAAGCAAAAGGGGAAAAGCCCCCTTATAAAACCATTAGATCTCATGAGAACTCACTCATTCTCACAAGAACAGCGTGGATGTAACCATGCCCATGACTCAGTTACCTCCCACTGGGTTCCTCTCACAACATGTGGGGATTATAAGAACTACAATTCAAGATGAGGTTTGGGTGGGGAGACAGCCAAACCATATCACTCTTCATACTATTAGTTGTAATATTGGTATATATTTTAATCTACGTAAACCTTAACTTCATATCCTGGAAGATGAAGAAATAAAAACCATGTGTCTACATTGTCTGAAATTGCATCCTTGTATCTTCTCTTACCAGTTGTGTGAATTTATGCTAGTTATGTAATCTCCCTGGGCCTCAGTTTTTGTCTTTATTTGTTTTTGAGACACACTCTTGCTCTATTGCCTAACTCGAAGTACAGTGGTGCAATCATACTTCATGGCAGCCTCCAACTCCTGGGCTCTAGAGATCCTTGAACCTCAGCCTCCAAAGTAACTAGGATTACAGGTGTGCACCACCATCCCTGGCTAACTTACTTTTTATTTTTTATTCTCTTGTGGAGATGAGAAAATTGATACTAGGAAGCTGATTATCTTGACTAAAATCACACACCTAAGCCTAAGTGGCAAAATAGACCAAATAGTGTGGGGCCTTTGAAAAAACATGTGAGGGCTTTACACAAAGATATGCCTGGGTTTCAGTCATAGTTCTGTCCCTTACTAGCCACATGTCTTTCGTAAACTAAGCTTCTCTAAGCCTCAGTTTCTCAAGAGTTAGATCCAATGTTGTCAATAAATTAGAAATAATTTACGTGAAGTACCTAGCCCATAATTGGTATTCAATCACCAATTATTTACAGGGAGCTGGTAATATATCACTAGGGGGAAAAACCGAGATACATCCCCAAGTGGTGATAGATAACTTACAGAAGTGGATGAGATCTCCAAAGAAGACAGTTTAAAAGAGCATAGCAGTCCTCAGAGACTTAACATGAACATTAAGGTAATCTGTAAAGTTGGATTTCCCCAGTGAATTCACACCCTTGGTAGTCTCCTCCCCTTGAATCATGGCTGTTTCTGTATTTTACTTAACCAGTAGAAAGTGACAAAAATGATGCTCTTCAAGTTCTGAGCCTAAGACTAAAGAGCAATTGGAAAGTAGGGGGACTTCTGCTCTTCTTACTGCGGACACCCTGAGCAGGAGTCCTATTGGAGAGACCATATGGAGAGACTTGGTGGAGAAGTCATGTGGAGGGGTAGGAGTACTAGGACTATAGAGGAAAGAAAGGACAGACAGAAAGAGGAAAAGAGAGAATGAGAGAGAGAGAGAGAGATTCAACCATGTTGATGTCTCAGCTGAGCCTAGCCTTCCAACTTCCACATAACCTTAAGAAGCCAGACCTGCTAGTGAAACACCTTGGACATTCTAAGTCACAATGTGACTACAACAGCACAAGATATCTCAAGTGAGAATAGCAGAAGGAACTATCCAGCTGAGTTCCACACAACTCATAAAACTGTGAGGAATATTAAAACAACTTGTTTTCTAATGCATTGTTTTAGAGTGGTTGGTTATGCAGCAATAGATAACCAAAACAGACATTAAAATGTGGTATCAATTTTTACCTACAGACCATCTGATCCCAGTGATTTTCTGCAGAAAAGGACTTGTCTTAGGAGGATGATAGTCCTGTTCATAATATTATTCTCACAAATAACAGATATATTAGCACCATCTATTTTCCCATTATGGACTGGTGATTTGAAATTTATTTAAGCCATGCTTGAATGTATTCATATCTTCCGTCTGCATAACTTTTGGGCATAACCATTACATATGTCTACAATCTATCATGCCAGTTGTCCTTTCTACAATTTATTCTCAAGTCAATTATTTTAAATGCTAAATATTGATTCTATTTTGCCTTTTAAGCAAACATTCTCCAAAGAAAAGACAAAAGAGAGAGATTGAAAGAAAATGAGATAATGTATCTGTAACATTCAATAAAACATCCCGTGATTTGTACTTTTGAATTTGACTCAATTGCTTATTAATATCCTAGAATTCACAGAATAATATCTATGATGAAGACAGTTTGTCTAGTTTGTGACAAACTTCTCAATCTGTTCACCTTCCTTATATACCAGCCTCCCTCCATTTCACCATGAAATGCTAGGGTATTGCATGATCGGAGACACGTGTGTTAACGCTACATTACTGTCTTACGTTTATGTCAGAGGAGAAGCTCAGATCTCCATATTATTATTGGAAAATTTCATCTACAATTGCTTTAAGATATATGTATTTTGTCAAAAAGAATTTTATTTATTCTTGTTTGCCTGTCTCCTAACTTCAGAGAAGGAAAGGCTCTCCCCTTTTACAGATAGCCATTGTCACATTCCAGGGATGAAGGACTTTATTTCATGACTTGTTTTACTTTTCTTAAAAAACTTCTACAAATATGTGGTTGCAGATTTGGAGAACCAGGGCAAAATGAGGGAGGAATAGGTTAGAAAAGATCACAATAGCAAGCAAAGTTGAGTTTGCTCTGAACCTTATTAAGTATGGCCTGAGTGGAGAAGTTAGAACCTGACTCTGTGTGGGGCAATTAAAAATAAAAGCTGGAACCTCTGTGGTTCAGGCGCACATGTGAACTAAAGAGAGGGGGAAAGAAGAGGCCAGGTATCTGATAAACAATAAAGCAGTGGGTGCATATGTGGGGTCAAAAAAGGAAATCAATGAGTCAAATCTCAAACTTATGCATTCAGGTGTCAGTAGGTAAATGAATAAAATAAGAAATAGCAGATGGTCACTGAGGCAGGTCATCAGGAGATTAGTGGAAACCAAAGAATACATTTCTAAAAATGAAGTACAATTAACTAGAAATGATCAAAGAGGAAGAGAGACAATTCTACTCTAAAACCTTCTGACTCTCACCCTGCTCTCCTTTGTTATTTCTGGGCCTAGAACAATTTCCGCTTTCAATTAACTTGCTTTATAAAAGGAATGAAGAGTGACTCTATCTCTCACATACCTCACTCTGCCTTTGTTGTAATCAGCACTGTGAATTGAAATGCCTTATCAAATAAGTGTTTTTGAAGGCAATAGACAACACTGTTGGTTGACAAAGTAGTATCGTAAAGTCACTTGCTCTTTCTGCTTGGCCCCTGCACAAGAAACCATACTTTGCTCCTTCCAAAATAAGGAGAAATGAAATGATCCTTTGTGGTGGAGGGAATTTTTAAAGTCATACTTTATATTCTGCCTGAAAACAAAATTAAATTACAACAGAAAGATATTGCACCATTAGACAGAGGTGTGATCTAAAAACAGGTCTGAAGCATTACTCCTTTTAATAAGTGAGAAAAACTACATTCTCACCAATAGTTACAGTCTTAGTAACAAATGTTGATGGAGACGACATTTCCTGGTCTTTAGTGCATTGTTTAGCCAAAAGGCTGAACTCTTCCAGGGAGCCGTGCATGTGGAAGAAGAGACTGTGTAGATCATATGTCATGAGTTGAAGTGTGCCTGGAGTGAATTTAAATGGTTAGCAAGACAACTGCTAGTCATGGGGAGTGTTTGATATTTGGTAGGATGGATTTGGAAATTATTAAGCACCACAAGAATGGAGTCACATTGGTCATACGACCAAGTAGACCAAGAGCCACTTGAGTTTATTTATTCTCATTGTGAAACCATTTTATCTCTGTTTTATAATAAATGTCCAAAACAGGGAGCCCTGTGGCGGTTATTACACGAATGTCTTTGCAAGCAATCTTAACTCATTTTTGTCCAAGCTTCAGACAAACACGTCAAGTGTAGTTTTGCAGAAATCAGCATGATTAAGAAAAATACACAACTTATTAGTGAAAAACTATTTTGCATCTCTCTCTTAAATTAAAAGTGTTTTGTCCACCACTTTATCACTTTCCTCTTTCTTAGGGAAATCTTTGAGAGCCATTTTCCAGAGTGTTTGCGTGTTTAACAAAAGCTAAATTGTAAGAGAGTTTATCCACTTGCTGATCCAGCTTCAGGAGAGAGACTAGGAGAGAGAGAGAGGAACAGTATGGGTGATGTTGAGAGATTCCTAATGATTTCATGAGAAGTCCTTGTGTCCCATCTCAAGAAGTAAGAACCATACAAAAAAAATAAATCTGATAAGAATGAATTCTGAATGCTTTAAATAAAATTGCAAACTACTAGTGAATTTTTGTCATTTTTTTTTCCAGGAAGGTTACTGCTATTTGACTCTCAAATCTCTACTATAAATCATATACATACTACATTCACTTAGGTAATTTTTCAATAACATGTTTTTCTTACTTCTTCCAAGTTGCTTTTGGTTAATTCCCTGTCTCAGCTGGGTGGAACAGTAACTATGCATTATATTTCATGGATGGAACTTAGTAAACTGCTGCAATTCTCATCTCACCTTCCCATATGGTCCCATATGTTCCATCCTCCCTCCGTTTCACCATGGAATGATGGTGTATGATTTAAGGAATGTGTGTTAACTGTACATTACATTATGTCAGAGGAGAAGCTCAGATTTAGAGTTACTGAAGGAGGAGTAGCAATCAGGGTATTGTTCCAGATTGGATGATGAAAATCTCTGGGTGGGAGACTGAGTGGGAGGGTAGAGCTAAGGCTTATAACAGGAGATTACAAGGAACTGGAATAGAGGCCAAAGAGGAGCTTTTATGGAATTTGTAATCAATTGGCTAGAAGAGGAGTGATGAGGCTAGTCAGAGGATATTTGGACATGGATAAAGGAGCTGACTGGGAACTCACATGCCCAGGCCAGAGTAGTGGACAGTTCAGAGGTCTAAGGGATGAGTCCAGCAGATAGAATCCCTTTATGCCAAAGCCAAAATGATATGGCTTCAGCCCATGGATCCCACATAAATGGGATTCTCTGGTGACTAAGAAGGCTGTAAAACATCTCAGAATTAGAATGATTGGTATTTAATCAAGGTAGGACCATTATCCTCAAAGGGCTAGATTACTGACATGGTGCCATCTCTTCAGATAAAGGAGCCTAGAAAGGCAGGGTATTCTCGGCTGGGCGTGGTGGCTCATGCCTGTAATCCCAGCACTTTGAGAGGCCGAGGAGGGTGGATCGCCTGAGGTCTGGAGTTTGAGACCAGCCTGGCCAACATAGTGAAACCCTGTCTCTACTAAAAATACAAAATATCAGCTGGGCGTGGTGGTGTGCACCTGTAATCAATCCCAGCTACTCGGGAGGCTGAAGTAGGAGAATTGCTTGAACTCGGGAGGCGGAGGCTGAAGTGAGCCGAGATTGCACTATTGCACTCCACCCTGGGCAACAAAAGCGAAACTCCACTTCAAGAAAAAAAAAGGAAGACAGGGTATTATCTTAAATTACTTATTTGTGCTTATTTGTATAATATGAGACAGCTATAGTTATATACTCATAATACCTAGTGTTCTTTTCTACTATGAATTGTACTTTTTTTTTTTTTTTTTTGAGACAGAGTCTCACTCTGTTACCCAGGCTGGAGTGCAGTGGTGCAATCTCGGCTCACTGCAACCTCTGCCTCCAGAATTCAAGCAATTCTCCTGCTTCAGCCTCCTGAGTAGCTGGGATTACAGGCATGTGCCACCACGCCTGGCTAATTTTTTTGTATTTTTAGTAGAGACGGGGTTTTACCGTATTGGCCAGGCTGGTCTCGAACTCCTGACCTTGTGATCCACCCACCTCGATCTCCCAAAGTGCTGGGATTACAGGCGTGAGCCACCGTGCCCAGCAAATTGTACATTTTACATAGCTCTCTGACGATTGATTGATTAGTAAATTATCAGGCTCTATTGTTGCTTGAGAAGAATCTAAATTATATAACAGCCCTGGTGAAGTGACAACACCCATGACACTCATCCGTCAGGCCCTGATTCCATTTTTCTAATTTCCCATTGTTTGTTCATGATACTATCATTTACTAGACTTAAAAATGTCAGAGTAGCTTTAAAACTTTGCCTCTCCAATATCTGCACATTGTATCTAAATACAACCTTTCAGTCTGAACTCTCAAGTTGTTCATGGTCTATCATCAGCCTTCTCTTACAGTAATCATCATCATCATCATCATCATTATCATCATCATTACTAATAGCATTTATTGCATTGCAAACATTATTTGCATTTGTCATACACCAGACTCCTTTACATAATTTCTTTAATCATCATAACAATCCTGTAGGTAGGCTATATTATTGTCCTTATTTTACCAACGGGAGCTTAGTGACATTAAAAATCTGTGAGTCTTAAGCTTGATTCCTGGAATTAAGGGCACAAAGAGGCCTACGCGTTTACATTCAGGAAAGCAGCCCAGAGAGTAAGCGAAGTGAAAGGTTTCTAACTGAATTCGTAAGAAGGAAGAGCAGGGGAAGCCTTGCATTTGTCCACTCGAGGAACTGTCCTGACATAAGGTAAGTGAAATGGACACAGGTTGGATGGATTCCTAAGTGGTAAATGTGGGAAAGGGCCTGTATGTGTACAACCAGGGAATCAGCTGTGAGAGACGACCAAGTGAAAGAGGGTTCTACACAGAATCTCCAAGTGGAGAAGTCAGGAAGGGGCCTACACGTGTGTTCTCTGGGAAAAAGCCCAAGAAGAGGTCAAGTAAGCAGGATGGTAACCTGGATTCCTAAGAAGTAAGGATGACAGCGTCCTGTATTGTGCACTCAGGGAATCAGATCTGAGAGGTCAAGTGGAAGGGAGACCTAGGCTGGATTCATAAGAGAAAAAGGCAGGTAGACAACAGAGTCTGAGAGGAGGAGCTTTCAGGCACATCCGTTATCCACTGGTGAAGAGAATTTGTCCTGATGTCATAGGGGAGATGTTATACAGGTCCAAAATAAATGTATCTCTTTAAAAGTTAATCTGCTGGTCAGAAACCAGTGGGATTCTTAGAATTTTAGTTGGAACTACATACACCACAAAATAGCTTTTTGGTACCACAGTCTCTGACAACAAATTGTCTTTCTTCCATCTTTATGAAAAATTATTCTATATCAGACTATTCCTGTTCAGAAATATCTTTGTTTATATTTTTAAGGGTTATTTTATATGAACTTTATTATTTCTTGTTGCTTTAAAAATTAGTTAGGTCCACTAATGTGTTATAAAAATCATCCTTGTGTTTTTAAAGCATTTCTAGTAAGACCTCGAAGCTTCAAAGCTGACTGATCTGGATTTGCATCTTGGCTTCATTACACACTGTCTGTTTGGTTTGGGGAAGATTTTTAACGCACTAATCCCCTGTTGGTAAAATAAGGACAATAATATAGCCTACCTATAGGATTGTTTTTGATTAAAGAAATGACGTAAAGGAGTCTGGTGTATAATACATGCTAAATAATGTTGTCTGCAATGCAATAAATGCTGTTAGTAATGATGAGTCTTTGGGGTCTGATTCCCTGAATACACACGTACAGGATACTTGCCGTCCTTACTTGTTAGGAAACTAAGTTAAGACCCTTTCCCTTGACTTCTCTCAGGGTCTTTCCCTAGAGCACAAGTGCATGCGCCTTTTCTCTATTTCCTTTTAGTAACCCAGCATAGAATTCCTTTCACTTGCCCTTTTCCTGAATCTAACATGCAAATATGCAGGCCCCTTCCTGTGCTTAATCTTAGGAATTCTGCATTGAATGCCCTTTCACCAGGCCTTCTCTAGTCCATGATCCTTGAGTGTACATAGCTGGCCACTTCCTGTGCACTCCTCTTAGGAATCCAGCCTAAGATTTCTTTTCACTTGGCCTTCTCTTGAGGCAGATTCCTTGGCTACACACATGCCAAGTCCATTCATGCAATTTCCTCTTGTGAATCCTGCATAGGATTCCCTTTCACTTGGCCCTCATTTGGGACTCCTTCCCTGAGTGCACATGTATAGGGCCCATCCTGACTTTCTCCTCAGGAACCCTGTATCGGAGTCTTTCACTTGACGTTCTCTCAGTGCTATGTCAAGATGTGCTCACATGTTGCTGAGCCTCATCCCCATTTCCTATATGGAAAAAACAAATGCAGAACACAGTCAGTGCTTTCTTATTTTTTGAGAAACTAGAATAGTTTTCATAGTACATATCAGTGGCATTTGGAGAGAGGGGAGCTCCTGTGTCCCCTTCTCTTGCATTCCTGAGATTCGTTTGGATTTTTGATTAAATGTTTTTCAATCGTAAAAGTAGTTAATTTTACCCAGAAAGGCCTCGAGTTGAGGATGAAGGGAGCAATCCTCTTTGTTATTTTAATGTAGCACCCGTTGACATCTCATTCTGAAAAATCTGAGATCTGGATCTCCCTTACTTGATCAGGAACTGACATAGATTTCTCTGCTCCAGGATTACTTCCAAAATGCAATGCAAGATGATCAGAACTCAAATTCTGGAACCCAAATTCTGGTCCCACGTGATCTACAATGTCAAGAAGCTTTAGAGGTTGGAGATGAGGAATGATACATAATAACGAATCAGTGAAATCTGAAGTGTCTATGGTTTTGTGAGCAGTATGGTTTGATGCTATGGGGGTAGAAAGCCTCACGCTGAAAAGCCAAGGATTTACAACCAGATTTAGATTACAAAGTGTGTAACCTAGGATTTAAGTATCAGGCTGAAAAACCTAATGTAAGGCAGGTTCTTCTTCAGGTACACTGAGCACAGACAGAATATTCTGTAGTTGCTCTGGAAAAACACAAGTAGAAAACTCTGGGCAAACGGAAAGCAGAATATACAAATGAAAACTGACCTTGGCCAGATTTATCCCAGGAGTACATTGGTTCGCCACTGTTTTACGACATGGCCCAGCAACCCTGTGGAACAATCAAAACAAGGCTGGCCTGAGGCAATGCCTCTAACATTCAAGGTACAAACTATGCTATTTGTGAGCTCAAACTTTCTTGGTTCAGGACATTTGTTACCTTTCTTTTCTCTTCTTTTTCAAAAGGCATTTTTGAAGCAAATGGATAGTGTTTCACCAGGAAATGGGATCATTACTTAGCCAGCCAATGGCAACGCTCAAGGTCAGTTTCTCTCTGAGTGAGGGAAAGTCACCCCCTGCAGATGTCGATGTGCTGCTCATAAGTTATGCGGGAATCACACCCCTGCCAAACAGACGTGCAAACCTTAGACATGCACAACTGCATCATTCTAGGGATAAAATTGGGGTATATTTTATGATGATTTTTTTTTTCGCCAAATAACAGGAAGCACTATAATTTTCCTCATTCTAACTGTAACCAAAAAGCCCTCTTCATATACTAGGGGTGCAAATAAGGTCGCAATGGTCTTAATAGTCAATTCAGCATTTCTGTGAGTTATCCTATCAGCACTGAAGACTATCCACCACTCCTCTCATAGGCACATCACCAGGATCATCCCACTTCTGGTATTTGGGTGGAAGAACGCTTAACTGGACTATTGTATTCTGAGGAAACCTACCTCATGTCTGCAGTTGAAACCCAGCTATACTACATTGAGCAATTATGCATCCTCCACTCACCACTGGAAGCAGATGCCAAATAGCTCACAGTGAAGCCAAGCATTAACATCTGTGCATAGAAATCTGGAGAGACAGTTCCTGAACCTCTATTGAGCCGCCAAGGTGATTCTCTGCAAGCAGAACCTACAGTGCCAGTCTTGACTCTGTGCTGCTCCAACCTCACAGTGTCACTATTTAAAAAAGGGTGTTTTCAACTGTCCCATGTCATTCTTATTTACTGATACAATAATACCTGTCCAGGTCCAGTTTCTTCTTCTTTTGTGAGTTTTCTTTTGTTGTTATTGTTTTCTTTTCGTTTGTATGGCGGTAGTGGTGATTTGGGGTGGCGGATTAAAGGTGGGGAGGGAATGAGAGAATGTGGATATAAAATTATCTCTCTCCTCCTGCTGTCACATTTAGCTGTGGCTACCACACACAATCATAGCTTCCCAAAATGATAACCTATTATTTTATGATTAATGTACGTCCATTAATCCCAATGCCTTCCTGTGGTATTTGAGTTAGTCATCTGAAGTCTTCAGGTTCAGCTTGATTTTCTTGGAACTCCCTGCATCACAGATACTGGCTGGTTATTTACCAAATCTAATTCCTTTTCTTCATAGCCACTTTTTCTGACCTCCCTTGCAGTAGATGGGTCCATGGGGATGGAAGTAATGTAAACCACTTCCAAATCCAGCATATCAATATATCTTTTGCACTATTCTCCACTCTCTTCTGACAGCCAGAAGTAAACCCAGCAAGTGACTCTGAAGTCGTATGAGGTAACAGTGTTGTATAAAGGAAGAGTTTAGGTCCTGAATCTTTCAATGGAAGGCCATCCACCAAACATACATATGGAATTGGTGCATAAGCCAGCACTATATATATATATATATTTTTTTTTTTTTTTTTGGAGACGGAGTCTAGCTCTGTCGCCCAGGCTGGAGTGCAGTGGCGCGATCTCGGCTCACTGCAAGCTCTGCCTCCCGGGTTTACGCCATTCTCCTGCCTCAGCCTCCCGAGTAGCTGGGACTACAGGCGCCTGCCATCTCTCCCGGCTAGTTTTTTGTATTTTTTAGTAGAGACGGGGTTTCACCGTGTAGCTCAGGATGGTCTCGATCTCCTGACCTCGTGATCCACCCGTCTCGGCCTCCCAAAGTGCTGGGATTACAGGCTTGAGCCACCGCGCCCGGCCTATATTTTTGTTATATTAAGCAACTAAGATTTGGTGGGGAGGGGTCAGGGCTATAGTCACAACAGTTAACTGTCCTGGTCTATTATTATATCCTAGTAGTCTAAGGCCTGATTTAGGCTTTAGTTACCACTCCAAGTTCCTTCCTACTGTTCTCAAACCTGATTTATTTATAAAAGACTTTCTAAGAATGTAGAACCCCAATAGGCAATGGAGTCAGATTATATATAAATCTTCTCAGGAGAATATTTGACCCCTTTACGTTATCTGCTACACTTTTTATGAAAAACCACCTTCTCTTTTGAAAAGTATGGGAGCTGGAATTCACACCATTTCTGTGGTTGAACATGTTACTAATTATTTGGCAGAAGTAAAGGAAATTCTCTCTAGAAGATTGTACTTTAACTCCAAAAATCACTTTCCTTAAAGTATCATGATATACAATATCACAATCTCACACACACACACACACACAGACACACAAACACACACACACACACAAAATTAAAGCATTGAAAATAGTGACAAAAACATTAAAATACACTATCAGATGCCCAAAGACAACAGATATTGGAATTATCAGACACATGTTTACTGTGTTTAAACAAATAAAAGGAGTGTTAATAGTGCAACGATGATAGATTATATTTCTATTCAGTAAATAGTTATCTCCCAGTTGTATACGTGAATGCATATGTGACTTTTATTGTACCTGATCTAGGTTACCGAAACATGACTGAAAGTGTTTACTGACTCCCCCTTAAGAAGAGTATACTTTCATATCTTCATCCCATTGACTCCTGACTTGACCATGTGGCTTGCTTAGGCCAATAGAAAGTGGGTGGAAGTAACAGTGTGCCAGTTCCAAACCTGGGTATTAAGAGGCATTGTTCGTTTCTACTCACAACTCTGGGAAACTTAGATTTCTTCCCTGAGAGGAATATGACCTAGGGAGCCACAACCCTATCAGCCTATATCCCAGAGTAATACATGAGGTGATGTGAATTTGATTCACAACCTGAAGCAGATGTATTAGTCAGGGTCCTCTAGAGGGACAAAACTAATAGGAGATGATAGATAGATAGATAGATAGATAGACAGATATGGAGTTTATTAAGTATTAACTCACACAGTCACAAGGTCTCACAATAGGCCATCTGCAAGCTGAGGAGCAAGAAGAGCCAGCCCGAGTTCCAAAACTGAAGAACTTGGAATCTGATGTTTGAGGGCAGGAAGAATCCAGATGCAGCACGGGAGAAAGATGTAGGCTGGGAGGTTAGGCCAGTCTGACCTTTTCACATTTTTCTGCCTGTTTTATATGTTAGCCATGCTGGCAGCTGAGTAGACAGAGCCCACCCTAATTAAGAGTGAGTCTGCCTTTCCCAGTCCACTGACTCAAATGTTAATCTCCTTTGGCAACACCTTCACAGACACACCAAGGATAAATACTTTGTATCCTTCAATCCAATCAGGTTGACACTCAGTATTAACCATCACAAGCTCACCCCTTGCAGAGCAGTATTTACTGCTGAGTTTTTTCTTTTGGTTTGGTTTGATTTTCCCTGTTTGGTTCTTTAAAGATGCCCATGCTGGACGCCTTAGATGGAAGTTGAGGCATTAAATTCTTCCTTGAAGGTGAATATGGGTGGTCTGTCACAGTGTCTACCATATAGGTAATACATTTTGTTCCTTTGATAGCTTCCCTCTCAGCGTTAGTTATTCCTGTGGCCCATCGCAAAGATTCAGATGTTTAATCAATGATCAAAGTGGTCCTCTTCAACTGTGTTCCAGTGAAACAATTCTAAGGCAGCCGTTTCTTTTCAATATCTGAATCTCTTCTCACTGAGAAATTATGATGAGGATTCCTACTAAACTCAAACCAAGAAATGAAAAAGTAGAGAAAACACAAAGCCCAAACCTGTTTGGAACCACAGAGTTCAAATGTTATAAAATTTAAATTTAAATATCTAGTACTAGGTAGAGACCAAGGAACCTGAAAATCAGGACACAGAGATATGACACAAGAGAAAGGATGTTGGGAGTAAAACAAGAGAGATTCCTAGTTAACTCATGTGAACACTTAGGGATGTTAGCAGCTCACTTTCATGAACTTGGCAATTCATGAGTGGTTTAGATCACACACAGGGCTAGAGAACAGATGAACATACAGTTAATAAGACAATAAATGTATAAAACTGCATATAACATCATCAGCTAAATGGCCTTTGAGGACCAATGTTAAGTAACATTTAGTGCAGAAAGGGATCTACAATGGAACTATTCCCAATCTATGCATTATCTACGGAGATCTCAAATAAAAAAGCTAACTTTACAGTTTAAGAAACTGAAGAATGAAAAACAAACTAAACCCAAAGTTAGCAGAAGGTAGGAAATAATAAAACATCCCTTCGTATACCTTAAATAGATACCAGGTTTATTTTTCAGTTATACTTCAATGAAGTTTGAGAAAAAGAAAGAATTGTCCCCAGTTTATGAACTACATATACAGATTCTTATAGAGGACACTACAAAAATACTCAACCCTGTGGAGAGAAAATAGATTTATCTTGCTTGTCCAAATCAACTTTATTGGTAGTTACTGCCAGAGCATTGGGTAACAGTGGATTGTGAGGCTCGACTTGCCTCAGTGGGGAGGAAAGGCAGTGAAAAGAGAGCTAAGGTGACTGAGAAGATGGTTTGGAGGGTGTAGGACAACAGATACCATATGTATGTACATACGTGTGCAAATATATATTATTATATATATTTTGTGTATATATATATATATATATTTTTTTTTTGAGACAGAGTCTCGCTCAGTCACCCAGGCTGGAATGCAGCGGGTGCGATCTCAGTTCACTGCAACCTCTGCCACCCTGGTTCAAGCGATTCTCCTGCCTCAGCCTCCTGAGTAGCTGGGACTACAGGCACCTGCCACCACTCCTGGCTAATTTTTGTATTTTTAGTAGAGATGGGGTTTCACCATGTTGGCCAGGCTGGTCTCGAACTCCCCACCTCAGGTGATCCACCCCCCTCAACCTCCCAAAGTCCTGGGATTACAGATGTGAGCCAGCCACTGTGCTCAGTCTTTATTTATGACATGGAGACTCACTCCATTGCCCAGGCTGGAGTGCAGTGGCGCAGTCTCGGCTCACTGCAACCTCTGCCTCCTAGGTTCAAGTGATTCTCCTGCCTCAGCCTGCTGAGTAGCTGAGATTACAGGCACACACTACCAAGTCCTGCTAATTTTTTGTATTTTCAGTAGAGATGAGGTTTCACGATATTGGCCAGGCTGGTCTCCAACACCTGACCTCAAGTGATCCACCTGCCTTGGCCTCCCAGATTACAGGCGTGAGGCACCACACCTGGTCTATAATATATATATTCATATATGAATACATATATGAATATATGTGTGTATGTGTGTGTGTGTGTGTGTGTGTGTATAT
>NW_012118688.1:1164421-1234257 GCF_000951035.1 Colobus angolensis palliatus
CGAGTAGTTGGGACTGCAAGGGTGCACCACCATGCCTGGTTAATTTTTTTTTTTATTTTTTGTGGAGACAGGGTCTCACTATGCTGCCCAGGTTGGTCTCAAACTCCTGGACCCAAGCAATCCACCCACCTTGGCCTCCCAAAATGCAGGGATTATAGGCATGAACCACCATGCCCAACCACAGATACCATATATTGACAATTCTTCTCAAATTGAGTTAGAGTGAGACCATTTAAATAGATATAAAATTGGGGGTAAAGCAAGTTTTTATGATAGATAGAAACATTCTTTTGAATGTGTCTTAACTAGTAAAATCAGCCTGTCTAATAAAACAAAAGAAATCCACTGAGTAAAAATAATGTCAGGAAGAGTAATATTTGTCAGTGAACATTTAGCATTGCCAAGGGACAGAGATGTTGATATCTCCACTTTCATGTTTGCTCCCTAGTTGTCCTCAATACAAATGGCAGCATCATTTTCTGAGAGTCAGATGTCACCCTTTTATTAGCAACACTCTAATGACTTTCTTTCCCACTCAGAGTAAAAGTCAAAGTTCTTTCAATGATCTCCATAACTCTCTAAGATCTGAATAGCCATCGCCTCTCTAATAACCTCTTCTATTACTTCTCACTCATCATGTTGCAGCCACATCTACCTCCTGGATATTCCTCTGACTCATCAGATATGCTACTGCCTTTGGGCCAATTTTTAAGCTATTTGCTCTGTATGGATTCTCTATTCCCAGAATTCCTTTTCAAATCTTTGCTTAAATATCACGTTCTCAATGAGGTTATCCCTGATTACTTAATTCACCCTAACACTACCCTATCTGCTTTACCCTGCTCTAATTTTTACTATTTTTCATATCACATATTACCTTCAAATGTATTATATTTAGTGTTTGTTTTATGTCTGCCCACACCTACCACCCCTAGATGAATGTGATCTTCAAATGGGCATGTATCTGGCCTATGATAGTACTTGATGTTTCACAGATGCTCAATCAACTTGGGTTGAATGATTGTGACTATATTCCAGGATAAGGCAATTTCCTGGACCTTTCCAGATGTTAGGCATAAATCCCCTTAAATCGTGTTGCTTATCTCATTCTCGGTTTGTGTTACAAAGAAAATTGATGTATTATTTGGTTTCCAAAATGTCTGGAGAGTGGAAAATGAAAGTATGGATAGGGAATTAACACATCCCTCTTTTACTTTATTAGACATGATGGTATCTGGGAAAACCTGTTCTTTATTAACATGAATAAGTAAGTTTCTCTTTAACATACTAGTTTCATGTTATTTAGTGTAAATCTACTGCAAATTGAATAGTCACCTCTGGGCATATTAATCTCATTCATTTCTATGCCTGAAAAGCTGAGACCAGGTTCTAGCATAACATGACTTACACCAGGTGCTAATCCTGAAAGGATGACTGGTTTGCAGCCTTCCATGACATCCACCGCTGCTTTTCAAGCTCTTCCTGACCCTGCAGGCATGGGAGATACCATAAGTAAAGAGACCAAAGATGAACTATTCTGCAATCTGACCAAATGTTGACAGTTCAAGGATTCCATATTCTAATTAATGACATAGACCCACACAGCATGCTAACATCATGTATAGGTTTGAAAAGTACCATGTGACTGTTATAGGGTTCAGGCTATGGTGCAAGATAAAGGTAGTGATTCTTGACTACACCAGAAATATAAAGAGGAAAGAAGGCACATATGTATGGGTAGAATCTACACACAGAGACCCCTGAAGATCATAACTTGTGTCTATTTCATTATTTGCTAGCTGATGTGTCTGCCTATAACCCAGATGATTCTACTGGCCGTTGGATATTGCCTCAGGATGTCCCCACATATAATGTCAACTATTATTTTTATTATTATTATTTATCAGAGCAATGCCATCAGCATCTTTAGATGCTGTTGAGAGGAAGTCAGCATTATTTAGTAAAAGATCAACAATGTTAATAGGGGAAGAGGGAACTGAAGGTTTGTAAATATCAAGAAGAAATAGACTGACCCTGATGGAAGTCAGAAAACTGGGTACAAGATGAGGTATAAGTACTAACTAGCTTAATATCTTTGACCAATTTATATCCTGTGTCTGGACTTCAGCTGACATGTCTGTGAAATGAAGATACTGAGCTAGATAATTTCTAAGGTCTCTGGAGCCTATGACTGTGTTCATATAATGCTGATGTTACATAAAAGAACAAGGTTAGGGTCAGACTTGTATGGGGGCACACAAGATGAAAAATTAAACTTGCATTAAAAATAACTATGACTTATATAGAACGTCCTTCATACCAAGAATCCACAGTAATTGTCAGATTACAAAAAAAAAAAAAAAAGACAGATGCAGAGAAGCTGCCCATGGACTCATGGTTAATATGAAATATAGTCAGGGTCATAACTTAAGCAATCTGGTCCAGATTCCATGATATTAGTTGTCCTCCTCATTGCCGTGTGCTTAAAACTAACACCTATCTTTTATTTGTCAGTAACAGTGGAAGGGAGGCCATTGAGGAGCTCAAGAGTTTTTAGTAATTTATATTATACAGGTTGAGCATCCATAATTGCTAAATGCTCCAAACTTCAAAACTTTATGAACACCAACTTGACCCCACAGGTGGAAAGTTCCACACCTGATCTCATATGGTGGGTCATGGTCAAAATGCAGGTGCACAGTGACGAAGATGACATGGTTAACACTGCAGAAAAAATTGCCTGTAGATGACATGGTGAATATGTGTGATTGGCTTATTGAAGGACGAGATCCATTTGCATTCATAACAAAGTGCAAAATCACATCAGTTTATAAAAATCAAAGAGAGACTTCTAAGACAAAAACCATTGTTAAATAAGGCAAATGACTCTGGAGGAAACATTTTTAAACGCCGTATAGCAGAATGTCTCCTCATCCCCAGAGGATCCAATTCTTGGTCCCTCAACTGCTTCTGATGTTTCTTCTCATCTAAAAAAATAAAATACAGTGTACAGTAACATTTTGCTCAAAACAGCATTGTAGGTTGAGTCTGAAGGCCTTGCCATTGTTTGTTGCTGCCGTTTTTAAACAACTGATACAGGTATACTGGGGATGCTATTATGCTGCTTAGTTACCCTGAACACATTATTTTTTCACCATACTAATGATATGTCATATTTTTCACTTACATATCAATAAGTACTTATGTATCAATAAGTGTAAGAAAATGCTTATAAGGAGCATATAAATTCAGAGTCAGGAATGATGATGGCGATGCTAAACAATCACAGACTGTACACATGAGTGGCTGAGATAGTGACACTTTTGCTTTCCGATATTTCAATGAAAGAAATTTTGTTTCGTGCACAAAGTTATTAAAAGTTTTGTATAAAATTACATTCAGACTATGTGTATAAGACGCATATAAAAGTAAATTTTGTGTCTTGATGTGGGTGCTATCCTCAAGATATCTCATTATGTATATGCAAATATTCCAAAATCCTCCCAAAAAGTTATCCAAAATCCAAAACACTTCAGGTCCCAAGTATTTTGGATAAGAGATACTCAACCTACAATAGCTCCAATGCGCTAAGAAAGCTACAAAATACATTATTGAGAAAGAGTAGAAAAAACAACTAAATTGACCCTAATCATTCCTATCCCTAAGGGAGGTAAGCTGGGAGTAAATTAGAAACTGTGTTTGCTTTTGGCTGATACTCTGAAGCTTCGATCTGTGCATCAGGCTTCCCTGGCCCTCAGGTTCTCAGGTGACAGTTTCACACCTTCTTTTAGCTCCTCACATTTCCAAATACCTTGTTCTAATTTTTGGAGGTTGACCTTGCTTTCTACTTACTGAATGAGATATTCTAGAAACTTGTACGACTAAATCTTCTCCCTGCCAGCATCTGTGTTCTTGCACTCTGCCTTAACTTATATTGCTATAGATAAACTTTCTGTGCTGTTGTCCATAGCCAATATCTCCACCTTCATCAGTAGATCCAATATCTCCACCTTCATCAGTAGATCCCATTCCCTTTCTCCTACTCAAGGCTATTATTCCAGCAACTTTATCTTCTCTCCCATATCATCTTTTTTTTTTATCTTTCAATGAGATAATTCCCATTATATTTACAAATATGCATATTATTAATTTCATCTTTTTTTTGAGACGGAGATATCCACAGGCAAAAGAATGAAATTGCAACTTTATTTCACAAGATACACAAAAATCAACTCAAAATGGATTAAAGACTTAAATGGAACTGTTAAACTACTAGAAGAAAATGTAGTGAAAAAGTTTCTTGACTTTGATCTGGGCAATTACTTATAAAATATGATATGAAAAGCATAGGCAACAAAAGCAAAAATAGACAAATGGGATGGCATTAAACTAAAAAGCACCTACACAGCAAAAGGAGAAATCAACAGAGTAATCTATGGAATGGGAGAAAGTATTTGCAAACCAAAATTGACAAAAAAAATGAGACTTAATTAAAGAGCTTCTGCACAGCAAAAAAATAAAAAAAACTATCATCATCAGAATCATCAGATCTGAATCATAGTATCATCAGAATGAACAGACAACCTACAGAATGGGAGAAAATTTTTGCAATCTATCTGACAAAGGTCTAATATGCAGCATCTACAAGGAATGTAAACAAATATACAAGAAAAAAACAAACAGCCCCATTAAAAAGTGTGCAAAGGACATGAACAGACACTTCCCAAAAGAGGACATTTATGCGGCCAACAAACATGAAAAAAACGCTCAACATCACTGATGATTAGAGAAATGCAAAGCAAAACCACAATGATATACCATCTCATGCCAGTCAGAATGGTGATTATTAAAAAGTCAAGAAACAACAGATGCTGGTGAGACTGTGGAGAAATAGGAAGGCTCTTACACTGTTGGTGGGAGTGTAAATTACTTCAACCATTGTGGAAGACAGTGTGGCCATTCCTCAAAGACCTAAAAGCAGAAACACCATTTGACCCAGCAATCCCATTACAGGCTATATACCCAAAGGAATATAAATCATTCTATTATAATGATACATGCATGCATTATGTTTATTGCAGCACTATTCACAATGGAAAAGACATGGAATCAACCCAAATGTCCATCAATAATAGAATGGATAAAGAAAATGTGGTACATATACACCATGGAATACTATGCAGCCATGAAAAGAAATGAGATCATGTCATTTACAGGGACGTGGATGGAGCTGAAGCCATTATCCTCAGCAAACAAATGCACAAACAGAAATCCAAACACTGCATGTTCTCACTTATAAGTGGGAGCTAAAGAATGAGAACACAAGGACACAGGGAGAGGAACAACATAATGGGGCCTGTCTTTGGGGGTGGAGTGGGGGTAGGGAGAGCATCAGGAAAAACAGCTAATGGATGCTGGGCTTAAATATCTGGTGATGGTTTTAATACCTAGGTGATGGGTTGATAGGTACAGGAAACCACTACGGCACACATTTACCTATGTAACAAACATGCACATCCTGCACATGTATTCTGAAACTTAAAATAAATAAAATAGATAATATTTGCAAACCATGCATATGAAAAGGAGTTCATAATAAAAACAAGTAAGGCATTTATAAAACTCAGTAGCAAAAAACAAACAAGCAAATAACCCAGCTAAAAATTGACAAAATACATGAACAGGCATTCCTTAAAAGAAGACATATAAATGGGCAACAGGTGCATAAAAAGGTTCTCAGAATCACTAACTATCAGGGAAATGCAAATCAAAATCACAATGAGATACTACCTCACACCTGTTAGAATGGTTATTATCAAAAATACAAAAGATAACAAGCGTTGGTGAGGATATGAAGAAAGCGGAACACTAGTACACTGTAGATTGGAATCTAAATCGGTACAGTCATTATAGAAAACAGCATGGAGGTTTCTCAAAATATTAAAAATAGAACTATCCTATTATCTAGCAATTCAATCTTCTCAATTTGCCTCTCAGCAGCTTTTAACAGAAGTGATCACTCCCTTTTCCTTGAAATATTGCCCACTTGCACTTGTCTTCCAGAGCACATTATTCTTTCGTTGCAATCCTTTTCAACTTCCTTTTCTCTTTCTTCCTCTTCTTGCTGCCCTTAAACCTTGGAGTTTCCCAATGTTCAGTCCTAGGTCCCTTCTTTACAAGCTTGGTAACAACTCCCATGACTTCAAATACTATCTAATTGGTTACTACACTGAAATGCATATCCTCACTTTGAACTCTGTGCTGGACTTCATACTTCAAAAGTATATCCAAATTTTACATTCAGTAATTCTACTTTTATGCTTAACATGCAATTTATGTTGAATAAGTCTAAATTTGAACTCTATCAAAAATATTTATCCCAAATCTACTCCATTCACAATCTCTGTTGAGGGCAATTATTATTTTGGTTTTTCAGGACAAAAACCTTACTCTTGACTTCTCTCTTTATTTCACACATCTCAACTAAACCACCACAAAACAGCAAGACATATCCACTTAGAAACTAACTGAGATCACGTCACTCTGCTTAAATCCTGCAATGCATGTCTAGTCCACTCTGGGTAAAAGCCTATGTCCTTACTTGGTGTGGCACTCTTGTTACAGCTCTGACTTCATCTTTTTCTCCTTCCTCTTTTTCACTCCACTTGCTCTGTCCTGGCTTCTGTGTTGTTATTGGAATACACCACACACTCTCCTACCTTGGGAACTTTGCTCAGAGATTTCTTCAACTTGGAAGACTTTTATATACATATATATATATATATATATATATATATATATATATACACTTTAAGTTCTGGAGTACATGTGCACAATGCGTGGGTTTGATACATAGGTATACATGTGTTATGTTGGTTTGCTGCACCCATCAACTCGTCATTTACATTAGGTATTTCTCCTAATGCTATCCCTCCCCAAGGCCCCCACCCCATGGTGTGTGATGTTCCCTACCCTGTGTCCAAGTGTTCTCATTGTTCAATTCCCACCTATGAGTGAGAACATACAGTGTTTGGTTTTCTGTCCTTGTAATAGTATGCTGAGAATGATGGTTTCCAGCTTTATCCATGTCCCTGCAAAGGACACAAACTCATCCTTTTTTATGACTGCGTAGCATTCTGCTGTGTATATATGCCACATTTTCTTAATCCAGTCTATCATTGATGGACATTTGGGTTGGTTCTAAGTCTTTGTTATTGTGAATAGTGTCACAATAAACATACTTGTGCATGTGTCTTTATAGTAGCATGATTTATAATCCTTTGGGTATATACCCAGTAATGGGATCACTGGGTCAAATGGTATTTCTAGTTCTAGATCCTTGAGGAATCACCACTGCCTTCCACAATGGTTGAACTAGTTTACAATCCCACCAAGAGTGTAAAGGCCTTCCTATTTCTCCACATCCTCTCCAGCATCTGTTGTTTCCTGACTTTTTAATGATTGCCATTCTAACTGGTGTGAGATGGTATCTCATTGTGGTTTTCATTTGCATTTCTCTGATGACCAGTGATGATGAGCATTTTTTCATGTGTCTGTTGGTTGCATAAATGTCTTCTTTTGAGAAGTGCCTGTTCATATCCTTTACCCACTTTTTGAGGGGGTTGTTTGTTTGTTTGAAGATTTTTTATTTCAGGCATCTAGGTAACTCCCTTTCTCACCTGTTCCTATCTTTCTGCAAAGTTTGCCTTTACTATCAGGCCTACCTTGATCACCCCTTTTAATTGCAACTGACTGTCTACACATGACACATCCATTTGTTCCCACTGTGCTCTTGTTATTGTTGTTTAATTATACTTAGCAGCCTCTAGTATGCTACATAGATTAGTTCTTATATTTATTATTTATTGTCTGGGTCTCAATACAAGCCTGAATAAAAGCCTCATGAGATAAGGGCTTTGTCTGTTTGATTTACTAATAGATCCACATCTACTAGAATAGCCTGGGTATGTAGCATGTGGTCAATAAATTTGCTAAATGTACAATATTTACTAAATGCCAAATTTACAAAGATTGAGAATTTGAATTTTGACCCCTAGACAATTGACTGTTTTGCTCTCTAAAACAGCACACAAGAAAATCTTGCTCTAAATTTCTCATGATTGTCTCTGGGCAGTGAGTGTGTGTGGTTTTTCTTACATATAAGGATCACATGCATTTTGTCTGAACTTTTCATTTATTACAATTATGTTTATACTTTTATCCCAGCCTACCCTGTTATATTTAAGGTAAACAGTAATGTTTTCCTAACTGTGAACCATGATCAATATACATTCCTGCTTTCATGAATATAATTCTGACATTTCATCTAGTAATCTTTAGTCATGGTCAACAAAGTCAGGAAGGATTGAATTGAACACTATTTAAATAGTTTTCCTTGATTGCTGAGATTGTCAGAGACAATTAGACCTCAGATGACTTTAAATCCAAGGGCCTCTGAAAATCCCTTCTGAGTCGGTATGTTACATCTCATTTTTTTTTTATTCTGCTTCTGCAATTGATTTTATGCAGTCAAGTTTCCTGTGAATTGAAAGTTCACACCTAACTGAAAATGATCCACACATAAGAATCTTGGGCTTTGTTGAATATATGCCAAGAGAACTTAGAATTTGAGTTGCTATACTAGAAACAATTTAACTCATTATCCTCTTAACCAGCAATAGATGTTACTGAGAATCGGCTAGTGCTTGGCTCCACTGAAACCAAAGAGGAGGAGTACAGCTTTTCCACTGTTCCATTTGTTTGGCTGGAGTAGGGCAGCCATTGCTCAAAAAGATTTATGTTATTAAGCATCCATTTTCCAGATCTTTGGCTACAGAAGACAAGTTTATTTTTTCTGTGACTTTTGGTGATTTGGGGTTGGAAATTCTGTAGCACCCTGTTTGTGACATATGGAAGCGATAAGAAAACACAGGAAACTCGTTGTTATGTTGTTCTTCAAGTCCAAAGGTGCCTAGGCAACCCAACTTCTTTCTGCCTGCCAGAGTATTCTTATGCTTGTTTTTCTGTTGTCTTATATTTAGGGCTTTAGTTGTAAGAGGGAGAACCTGGAAGAAGGAGGGTCTTCTCCATCTTAGATGGTCTCCTGCTCTGCTATGTTCTTTAAGTGCAAACAATTAAGGGTCACCAGGCAGAGTAGGGGTTAATTGTTTTATATTAAACCTTTCCAATTTCTATAAATCAAATAAAAGAGGCTTACATGTGTCAGGATTAGATTAAGTTTTTGATGGCCCTCTTTCCATTCCTACACAGTCAGCAAAAATGGGAACAAAATAAATATCAGATTATTTTCATACTCCATTGCTTTTTCCTTTCAATTTCCTCCCTAAATAATAATGACCAACCAGAGATCCTAACTGTGCTGAACACCTAGACTTGTTATTTTGCTACTTTGTGCATCCAGAGGGATTCAACTTGCTTCAAGGCACACATAAACACCTGTCTGTGCTTTTGTTGTATATCCCCATCTATGCAAGATTTCAAGTCTCACGTTTGCTCCTTATGCAGTATCATTCCAGCTTACTACTGCCAAATTATTTAGGGACTTAAAAAATAATAATGTTTTCAGTTATTTAAAGTTAAGTACCCCCTTTTTCCACAAGACCCTTTAAACCTGCAAATAATGGACCACTATGAGATGGAATGTGCTTCCTGTGAACAGTTACTATGTGTTAACCCTTTTTCTCAGTCCTGGATATTGCAGTCTCTAAACCCTGAGGGTCCAACAGCATGGCACTTTCCTTGTCTCCCACTATCTTGATCTTGAATAGTGATTGACATAAGTAAGGAACAATCCTGAGAGCCAACCTTGTGGTGCCCAGGTTCCAAAAGTGCTATTGGTATTTGTGGGGTTACGTGAAATGACAGTAAAGGTAGCTCAGTCACATCTGAGCAGAAAACAAACTCCTTGCTTTTTCTTCCACTTCTGAATATTGCCTTTGCTTACACCTTTCCAAGTCCAACATGACTTACTTTCCTCACAAATTTGATATTTCAAGTGCTCAGCCCCAAAAGGTGCCAGCAATTAATGACAGGGTTTCATAGAAATGATTCTTTAGCTCCTGCTCCCCAGTTCAGTTATTCCCTAAGAATAACTTACAGTAGCCAAAATTTTATAATACTGTGAATGTGTAACCTGATTTTGTGAAATAGAGGTATGTGGCAGGCTTGCACATTTCCACCAACTGTGCACAAGAGTTTTAATTTTTCTACATCCTCACCAACAAGCTTTTATGTTTAAAAGTCATTTAAAAACACTATTTAAATTCATACTAAGATTTTACCAATAAACAGCTATAACTGAGAGCTTAAGTATACATTTCTTCAATGTGTTTCATATAAAATTATAAGTCACCAATCTGTATCAAATAGAACACATAATTATAAAAAACAAGTGCATAAACCCAATTCATCAAAGCTTAATAGGAAAATCCACACACCAATGCCTTTTGAAACGAAAAACCTGTAATACTTTCCTATGTATGCACCAATATTTACATTTTAGAACTATATTTGGAGTAGAAAATGAACTCTCGTCCAAGTATATACAAAGACTCCATTAATAAAGGCACAACTGGTTTAATTGTTAGCAGTTTGTAGTCAAACTCTGAAGAGTAGTTTCTCAGAGACCACATTCCCTTACTTAAGTTGTGTGTATCAGAGTCACTCTGGAAGGCTGAATAGACAGGGCCCAAGAGGTCATATAATCCAGACCTCATTTGCAGATGAGGAAACTGTGCTTAGAGAGGGTAACTGGCTTGGCCAAGGCCACGAAACCAGTTAATCTTGAACTAAAATTAATATCTATTCTCTTTTAGACCAATACTAATTTTCATTATATGAGTGGCACTCACGATTTAGTGGTACATCAGAATCACCAGAAAGATACGTTAAAATGCAGACCACTGGCTGCTGCCACCCTCAAAGTTTCTAATTCAGTTCATCTGGAGTGGAACCCAGGAATTTACCTTTCAAACTGATCCCATAGTCTTGGGCACAATTCATTGAGAACCACTACATCGCAACATTTTAATTTTATATTTCTATACTATTTTACTTTTCATTTCTTTTTTAATGGTTATAATAAATATAACATAAATTGACCATGTTAATCATTTTAAGTGTACAGTTCAATGATATTACAGACATTCACAATATCGTGCAACCATTACCACCATCTATCTCCATAACTATTGTCATCTTCCAAAACCAAAACTTTGTATTCATTAAACAATAATTCCCCATCTCTCTCTTACCTCAGCCCTTGGCATCCACCACTATACTCTCTGTCTCTATGATTTTGACTACTCTAACTACCTCATTTAAGTAGAATCCTACAGTATTCATCTTTTTGTGTCTGGCTTATTTTATTTACCACAATGTCCCCCAGGTTCATTCATATTGTAGCATATGTCATAATTCCCCTCCTTTTTAAGGTGAAAAATATCCCATTGCATGTATATACCACATTTTGCTTATCCATTCATCAGCTGATGGACACTTGGGTTGCTTTCACTTTTTACTACTGTGAATACTGCTGCCATGAACACACCTGTACAAATATCTCTTTGAAACTCTGCATTCAATTCTTGTGGGTAAATACCCAGAAGAGGAATTGTTGGATCATATGGTAATGCTATATTTATTTTTTTCTAAGGAATTGCTATGCTGTCTTTCCACAGTGACTGTACCATTTTACATTTCCACCAACTGTGCACAAGAGTTTTAATTTTTCTACATCCTCACCAGCACTTGTTATTTTCTGTTTTACATTTTTTATGGCAGACACCTTAGTGGGTGTGACGTGGTAACTTACCTACCGTACTTTTGATTTGTATCTTCCTAATGATTCGTGATGTTGAACATCCTTTCATGTGCTTATTGCCATTGTGTCTTCTTTAGGGAAATGTATATTTAAGTCCTTTGTCCATTTTTTAAGTGAGTTGATTGTTGTTGATGTTGTTATTAACTTTTATGTACTGTTTTATTTATTTATTTTTTTTGAGATGGAGTCTTGCTCTGTTGCCCAGGCTGGAGTGCAGTGGTGTGATCCAGGCTCACCACAACCTCCGCCTGCCAGGTTCAAGCGATTCTCCTGCCTCAGCCTCCCGAGTAGCTGGGACTACAGGCACGCACCACCACGCTTGGCTAATTTTTGTATTTTTAGTAGAGACAGAGTTTCGCTATGTTGGCCAGGCTGGTCTTGAACTCCAGACCTCGTGATCCTCCCACCTTGGCCTCCCAAAGTGCTAGGATTACAGGTGTAAACCACTGCACCTGGCCTGCTTTACTTTTACTTTTAAAGAAGGTTTTTTCTTTTTTAATTTTATATTTTGGAGAATTTCAAAAATACAGAAAAGTACATGGAAGAGTAAAAGAAATCCTCATAAATGTGTCAAGCACCAACAACCATCTAACAATGGCCAGTTTAAAGGACTTAACATATTTATCTTTTTCATCACTTTTCTCTGAGAGACAAGTATCCTAATATATTCCAAATATCTGATAAGAAAATGTCTGGTATTATTATTCTAGAAATTTTTATTCTGTAATGTTATTTAATGTAAACTTCTTTACAACTTCAAGAAAGGGTGGAGGGGACAGTGGTTACTGGCTTCCATATTACAATGAAGCAAATGGAGGCTGAGATGGTTATTAAGAGACTCATCAAAAACTCAAACTGAAGTCTGACTCCAGAACTCACCTTGCAAATTATCATCATTCAATTGCTTCAGTTAAAGTCAAATTTATCTGATTTTAAGGAAAAAGCATATTACTGAAATATTTTTATATGTGTAGCCAGTAATGGTGACATACCAATAGCACTTGCGGGCAAATGTTAAGTGCCTGGTTGCCCAGGATGATTCTGACCTCTTGATGGAGTGCAGGATTACTGCATTTTTAGTCCAACATCCAGTATGGTTCATTGCCATCAGGATTTCGACACCACTATGCATTTCACTTTTTATGCCAGAGTATGGAGTTTTTCCCTCATTTATGGCCTTATTCTTGCAGAGACGCTACCTTGCTTTCAGAAATGTCAGATAGTCTTTGTCATTCATGTGCCTCCAACAAATTATGAGGTTTAATGAACTATGAAGAGCTTTTTATATGCATGCTTATTTATAGTAGTACATGTCTCTAAATGGTTTGCTGTACTATAACATATTCATATACATTATGAGTAATTCACATGAAGTTATGCTCTGATACTCAAAAACATAAAATATTAAACATTTATGTGTACCAAATAAAATGCCACTCAATATGTCTTACGAAATCTCATTCTAAAACTCTAACCCCATACACTGTTCTAACAGTTATCATAGTTTAAGACATAATTGCTTTCATTAGTATGATAATGTGTTTCTGTGATTATTTGGGACAGACATCATACTCTAGACTTTTTATGATTAACATAGAATAAAAAACAAAACACTGGAGAAGCTCTACTTGAGATGAAACTCAGCAGATATAGTACTTTCTCACTGCTGACCTGTGGCTTTTAAAAATGGGATTCTGGTTTCTTTTTTTCATGTTTATTAATTTGGGATAATAATGAATGGTTTTAATGAAGTTTGTGAATTGACAAGTATTTTTATCTAAGATCCATGAAGAAAAGTAAGAATACTTACTTTACTATACTTTTTATATTAAAAGTTGTGCATGAAATCCAGATTGTTAATTAATATATAAAATGGTGTTTAACATTATTAGTCATCAGGATTGCAAGTTCAAACCTTAGTAGGAGATTACTGTACCACCAATAGAATAGTTAAAATTAAAAGTGTTGGCAAGGATTTAGTGACTGGAACTCTTGCACGTTGTCGGCTAAGGGTAAATTGGTAAAAACCACTTTGGAAAACTGTTTCCTGGCAACTAGTGTAGCTAAAAAACACTCTAGGATTCAGTAATTCCACACTTGGCTATACGTACAGGAGAAATGCATACACATATGCACCAAAGTACATGGGAAAAAAACCTCATAATGTGAATGGATAAATATATGTGATGTATTCATACAATGGGATATAACTCAGCAATAATAGTTTTATGATTTCTGCAAATACATGGATGAATCTCATATGAACAATATTGAGCAAAAGAAGGCCAAGCACAAAGGAGGACAAACTATAATTCCATTCATATTAAGTTCAAAAACAAACAAAACTTTCGGAGTATATTAACTAGGAGTGCGCACAGGAGAGCTTTCCTGGGTGCTGGATATGTATCTTGATTTTGGTGCTGATTTCAAAGACGTAAACATTTATCAAGTTTCCTTAAGATTCATTTACTTAATAAAATATATGTACACTTAAAAAAATTAAAATAAGAAGACAGTATAACCGACATTGCCAAAATGCCCTGTTGAAGCAACACTTCTGCACTGGCTGATTCAAAGTGTTTGATTTTAGTCCCAGAGAATGAAAGCTTTTCTGAGTCACCAGATCATGTTCCTGTAGGTTCTACCTGGATAATACATTTTAAATGCTGTGCTCAGGAGCAACTGATGCTTAAATGTAGATTTAGTATCATCACTTTTTATTATAAAATGCCAGATAGAAGTAGAAACATTTCATGACACTCATTTTCAGTTTAATAGTCATAAACCATCATTTTCTATCCTAAACATGTAAGTCAACAACTTAAAAACAATTAACAGTCTCTCTCTCTATATATATATATCTTGTATATGCTATATATCATAAGTTGCACAATTCCTCAAAAGCAATCATTTAAGTAAGTACTAGATTTATGCATTACTGAAAGAACTTTGGTTAAGAAAATATTTCATTTAAGTCTCTAATCCATCTTGAATTAATCTTTGTATAAGGAGTAAGGAAAGGATCCAGTTTCAGCTTTCTACTTATGGCTAGCCAATTTTCCCAGCACCATTTATTAAATAGGGAATCCTTTCCCCATTTCTTGTTTCTCTCAGGTTTATCAAAGATCAGACGGCTGTAGATGTGTGGTATTATTTCTGAGGACTCTGTTCTGTTCCATTGGTCTATGGCTCTGTTTTGGTACCAGTACCATGCTGTTTTGGTTACTGTAGCCTTGTAGTATAGTTTGAAGTCTAGACCTAATACCATAAAAACCCTAGAAGAAAATCTAGGTAGTACCATTCAGGACATAGGCGTGGGCAAGGACTTCATGTCTAAAACACCAAAAGCAATGGCAGCAAAAGCCAAAATTGACAAATGGGATCTCATTAAACTAAAGAGCTTCTGCACAGCAAAAGAAACTACCATCAGAGTGAACAGGCAACCTACAGAATGGGAGAAAATTTTTGCAATCTACTCATCTGACAAAGGGCTAATATCCAGAATCTACAAAGAACTCAAACAAATATACAAGAAAGAAACAAACAACCCCATCAAAAAGTGGGCAAAGGATATGAACAGACATTTCGCAAAAGAAGACATTCATACAGCCAACAGACACATGAAAAAATGCTCAGCATCACTCGCCATCAGAGAAATGCAAATCAAAACCACAATGAGATACCATCTCACACCAGTTAGAATGGCCATCATTAAAAAATCAGGAAACAACAAGTGTTGGAGAGGATGTGGAGAAATAGGAACACTTTTACACTGTTGGTGGGATTGTAAACTAGTTCAACCATTATGGAAAACAGTATGGCGATTCCTCAAGGATCTAGAACTAGATGTACCATATGACCCAGCCATCCCACTACTGGGTATATACCCAAAGGATTATAAATTATTCTACTACAAAGACACATGCACACGTATGTTTATTGCAGCACTATTCACAATAGCAAAGACTTGGAATCAACCCAAATGTCCATCTGTGACAGACTGGATTAAGAAAATGTGGCACATATACACCATGGAATACTATGCAGCCATAAAAAAGGATGAGTTTGCGTCCTTTGTAGGGACATGGATGCAGCTGGAAACCATCATTCTTAGCAAACTATCACAAGAAGAGAAAACCAAACACCGCATGTTCTCACTCATAGGTGGGAACTGAACAATGAGATCACTTGGACTCGGGAAGGGGAACATCACACACTGGGCTTATCATGGGGAGGGGGGAGGGGGGAGGGATTGCATTGGGGAGTTATACCTGATATAAATGATGAATTGATGGGTGCTGACGAGTTGATGGGTGCAGCACACCAACATTGCACAAGTATACATATGTAACAAACCTGCACGTTATGCACATGTACCCTAGAACTTAAAGTATAATAAAAAAATAAAAATAAAAATAAAAATAAAAAAAAAAAAGAAAATATTTCAAATTTTTCATGAGATTTAAGAAAGTAAATGTCATATACATGTCAGTTCATTTTTTCGTATACATGTTTTTTTACACATATTCGATCAGTGTTTCAAAGCATAATATGAAGACCCAGAAGAAAGGTGCAGACCCAGAAGAAAGGTACAGACCCCATTTTTAAACCGTACTCTGAATAGGACTACTTTCTACTGGGAGTGGACTACCCTATGAAGGCAAACGAGACAGGAAGGCACTCCGGATCCTGAAGCGATTCTGTCCACCAGGACATCTTCTGAGGTGTTGCATTTTGCTTTTGCTAAAGTTTTGCACAGACCTCTGTGAGTGGCTGTCCCAGATACAAAATCACACAGGAAATTAATTCCTAAGGATGAAGCTGAAGTCACAGGCTTTAGTTATCTTTGGAAACTTCAAAATGCTTTTTCAGCACTGGCTTTCTGATCTTTGAAATGGAACAAATCCTTGTTCCCTGAAAATGATTTTTGTATTAGAAGACATTCTTGAGTATACTTTTTCTTTGGAGGAGTGTCTGTTCCTTACATGAAAACCTTGACATATTTTTGAGTGTGTCAGTGCTCCAATTAAAACATAGTGTCCCAGGCCAGGTGCCACTGTAGATATTGCAATGGCTGAAGTAAGGTAAAATATAAAAGAAATTTCATGACAGTAGAAGTAGTGGAACCAGAAAATGAATTGAATTCATTTATAATTAATCTTTTATGGATCAGGAGATTTATTCAGAGTTTCTTAAAAAGGAGTTAACATTCAATTAGCAACAAACTCTAATCTGTGTCAGCAATAAGACACTCTTTAGCAATTTATTTTAGTGTGAAAGGTCACTGCAGAGAAAATGCAATAATTGAATATCTAAGAGAGAAACAGATACTGAGGCAAAATTAGGATTTGTAATAGAATTATGGATATTAGACTTGATTCTAAGCTTTAATCAAAGCACTAGATTATTTACTTTGGTGAGTAAGCTTATAATCAGGAACAACGAAATTATTTTTTGAGAACGTAAAGCTAACATAGTTTTGCAAAGTTGTAGCAATGATTTAAGTATAGTTGTTTGGAGCTATTGTACAAAGATAATGATAAACCCCCTGGATATAGTTTCCTAAACCCACATGTGAGACAGGATCACTACCAAACATGAAGCGAGGCCTGGCCTCAAATGCTGGGAAATCTTTGAGAGGCCATTATTCAGAAGTTTATCACTTCAGAGTATCCTTCACCTTGACTGCATTGCGTTTATTCTCAGACCCCTACACATCATAATTTCTCTTGGGTAGTCAAGGAGAGCAGCAGGTAGTAGAAAACTCCCAAAGATGTCTATGAATCAGCACTTCAATGGAGACAAAACTACCTTTTCAAATTGAATCTCAGCCTAAGCCATACATCACATACAAAAATTAACTCAAAATGGATTGCAAATTTAAATAAATTTTAAAACTATAGAACTGCTAGAAAAAAGTAAAAATAGTTATGTTCTAAAGCTAAGTAGTGTTCCTAAACTTGGCTAAAAGCACAATTCAGAAAAGAAAATATTAATAACTTAAATTTCCTTAAAATTAGAAAATTTTCTTCTGTGAAACACTATGTTAAGAGAATGAAACCACAAGCTACAAATGGAAAGAAAACAATTAGAAACCAAACCGTATATATTTGTCAAAGAACTACTGTCTACAGAATATTAAAACTCTCAAAACTCAGTAGTGAAAAAATAACAACCAAACAGAATCTAATCTATGTAATTAGAAATGCTAAAATACATGAAGAGACACTTTACTAAAGAGGATATATACAGAGGGTAAATAAGTATAAGTAAGTACATAAAAAGATGTTGAACCTCATTAAAAATTATGAAAATGCATTGTAAAACCACAATGAGTGGTTTTCTCCAACATGGAGAAATCCATCTTTACTAAAAATACAAAATTAGCCAGGCGTGGTGGTGTGTGCCTGTAATCCCAGCTACTCAGGAGGCTAGGGCAGGAGAATTGCTTGAACCCGGGAGGCAGAGGTTGCAGTGAGCCGAGATCATGCCATTGCACTCCAGCCTGGGCAACAAGAGCGAAACTCCATCTCAAAAAAACAAAAACAAAAACAAAAACAAAAAAACAGAGATTCTAATATTCGCCATCAGAATGGCTACAATCAAATATAGTGAAAATAGCAAATGATGTTAAGGATGTGAAGAAACTGGATCACAGAAATGTTACTGGTGAGAATGTAAAATGGCACAACCACTCTGGAAAGATTTTGGTGGTTTCTTATAAAAAACATGCAAATACCCTACAATCTAGCATTTACATTCTTGAACATTCCTCACAGAGAAATGAAAAGTTCTGTTCAAATACCTGTACATGAAAGTTCATAGTAGCCTTATTTGTAATAGTCGAAAGTGGAAACAAACAACTCAGATGTTCTTCAGCAGGTGAATGATTACAGAATATTTGGTATATATACCATGGAATACCACTTAGCAATAAAAGGAAATAAACCACTGATACACACTGAAGCCTGGATGAATCTTCGGAGAATTATTCTGAGTTAAAAACAATCAAATCCCCAAATGCCACTTACTCTGTAATTCCATTTATATAACATTTTTTAAATGACATAATATTAGAAATGGAGAATAGATGAGTGGTTTTCAGGGTTTAAGGAGGGGGTTGAAATTGGAATGTGGTAAGCTTGACTATAAAAAAAGCAACATGCAAGCTACATGTGGTGCTAGAACTGCTCTTTCTCTTGACTGTATAGATATAAATATTCTGGTTATGATATTGCACTATAGTTTTGCAAGATGTTATCACTGGGGAAATTGGACAAAGAGTACATGGAATCTCACTTTTTAAATTGTACCACTGCGTATGAATCTAAAATTACATTAATTTGTTTTAAAATACCTTAAAACAATATTAATACATGTGCTTTTAAGTGTAACAGATACTACGGGCAGAAACATTACAAATGAATAATACCAAGATTCTCTTACCTGAAAATACTATAAATCTCTACTAAAAAGTATGTCTCTTGACCAGGCATGGTGGCTCACGCCTGTAATCCTAGCACTTTGGGAGGCCAAGGCAGGCAAATTAAGAGGTCAGGAGATCGAGACCATCCTGGCTAACATGATGAAACCCCATCTCTATTAAAAAGATACAAAAGAAATAGCTGGGCGTGGTGGTGGGCGCCTGTAGTCCCAGCTACTCGGGAGGCTGAGGCAGGAGAATGGCATGAACCCAGGAGGCGGAGCTTGCAGTGAGCCAAGATTGCACCGCTGCACTCCAGCCTGGGTGACAGAGTGAGACTCCTTCTCAAAAAAAAAAAAAAGTGTCTCTCAGATATATAAATAGGTCACCACATATGTATTTGTTCTCTCTCCATCTGGGTATATACTTCACCGTCTCACCCCCAACTTGGTCTGACCATGGCAAAATGTGGAGACCATCAACCTTCTATATTTCTTACCCATATTCCAATATTGTCATGTTCTTTCTTGATATGGTTTGGATTTGTGGTCCCACACAAATCTCATGTAAAATTGTAATCCCCAGATTTGGAGGAGGAACCTAGTAGGAAGTGATTAGACCATGGGGGTGGATTTCCCCCCTGCTGTTCTCATCATAGTGAGTTCTCACAAGATCTGCTTGTTTAAAAGTGTGTAGGACCTACAGCTTTGCTCTCTTCCTCCTGCTCTGGCCATGTGAGACATGCCTGCTTCCCCTTCCATCATGATTGAAAGTTTCCTGAGGCCTCCCCAGACATCCTTCCTGTATAGCCTGCACAACTGTGAAACAATTAAACCTCTTTTCTTTATAAATTTCCCTCTTTCCTGTATTTCTTTATAGCAGTGCAAGAACAGACTAATACACCTCTTGAACCACATCCAGAAGAAACTTCATCTGGTAAACTGACACAGGGTAAAGAATTAGTGCATAAACTTTAAGTATAAAGGAGAAATGTTGCATAAGAATCCAGGTATAGAGGAGGGTGGAGCAAGATGTTAGAACAGAAAACTCTATCAATTGTACACCCCACAAGGACACAAATTTAAATAAATGTACACACATACACACACAAACACCTTCATGAGAACAAAAAATCAGATGATCCCTCATAGTACCTGGTGTTAACTTTGTATCACTTAAAGTGGCACTAAAGAGGTACAAAAAAGTCTTGAATCACCATCACCATCCCTCCCCCATCCCCCAGCAGCTGCAAAACAAAGAGCTTCTCTGGGTTTGGAGGAAAGGAGAACACAGCAAAGGTGAGGCATTGAACTCAGTGCAAGGAGGGAGCCTTTAAACCAGCCTTAGCCAGTGGGGAATCACTGATCCTAGCAGTCAGCACTTGAGTTCCCTTAAACCCTGTCATCGAGGGCTACAGTGCTCTGTGTCTCTAAGTAAACTTGAAAGGCAGTCTAGATCACAAGGACTACAACTGCTTCCCCTTCATCTTCCACTATGATTGCAAATTTCCTGAGGCCTTTCAGAAGCAGAAGCCATTATGTTTCCTGTACAGCCTGCAAAAGCATGAGCCAATTAAACCTCTCTTCTTTATAAATCACCCAATCTCAGGTACTTTTTTACAGCCCTGTGAAAATGGGCTAATACATCACACAATGGGAGAAAATATTTGCTAACTACCCATCTAACAAGGGACTAACAACCAGAATATATAAGGAGCTCAAACACTCAATAGGAAAAAATATAATAATCCACTGAATAAATATTTGAATACATATTTCTCCAAAGAAGACATACGAATGGCAAACAGGCATATGAAAAGATGCTCAGCATCACTGATCTTTAGAGAAATGCAAATCAAAATGACAATGTGATATCATCTCATCCCAGTTAAAATGCCTTAGACACAATAGACGGACAACAACAAATGCTATCGAGGATGTGGAGAAACAGAACCCTTGTACGATGTTGGTGGGAACGTGAATTAGCACAACTATTATGGAAAACAGTTTGGAGGTTCCTCAGAAACCTCAAAATAGAGCTACTTTATGATCCAGCAATCCCACTGCTAGGCATATACCCAAAAGAAAGGAAATCAGAATATCAAAGAGCTATCTAAACTTCCATGTTTATTGCAGTACTACTCACAATACCCAAGATTTAGAAATAATCTACCAGTCCATCGACAGATCAATTAACAAAGAAAATGTGGTACATACACACAATGGCGTATTTTTCAGCCATAAAAAAGTAATGAGATTCTGTCACCTGCAATAGCCTGGATGAACTGCAGATTATTATGTTAACTGAAATAATCCAGGCACTGAAAGACAAATATTGTGTGTTCTCACTTATTTGTGGAATCTAAACATCAAAACAATTGAATGCATGGCAATAGAGTAGAAAGATGTTACCAAAGGCTGAGAAGGGCACTGGGAGCATGGGGTGGGAGGGTATGAAGGATGGTTAATGGGTACAAAAAAAAATTTACATTGAATGAATAAGACCTACTATTTGATAGCACAACAGGGTGACTATAATCAATAATAATTGAATGTTTTGTAATAAAAAAGATAAATGCTTGAGTGAATGGATACTTCATTCTCCATGATGTGATTATTTCATATTGTATTCTTGTATTAAAACATCATATGTATTCCATAAATATATACATGTACTATGTACCCACAAACATTTTTTAAAAAATCAGGTATAACACAAGAAACCCAAGGATAAGTAATACAAATAGAGATATGAATATGTCCCTTGAGTGTCATCAATAATCAAGGCAGATCATAGCCTCTCTAGTTTATCTCTCTCTGTAAGTTTGCCTTATTTGTCTCTCTGAAGTCAGGCACTATTGATGTTTTTTCTTCTGCATACATTGCCATCACACAGGTTCAAAATTTACTTAACTGAATAGTTTAGACAAGAACTCAAGAACATAGACTCTTCCATCCCAATGCCAAATTTCCAGAGGAAAGTAAGCTCATGTTGTTTATCCAAGGTCCGTTACCTTCCCTTTATCTAATTGCCTGTGAGCCATTTGGGGGGATAAACATAAATATTAAGGACTCATGCCTAGAGTCCAGTGGTATTTTACCTTCTGAAATAGATAATGAACAACATGAACAAATTTATAAGCAGTAGATTCTAGGCATGAATGTGGCAGATAACTTTAGATGAGTCCTTTCATTATATCTCACAAACACCACTGCTTGAATAGCCTATACACAGAGTGGGGATAGCCTCATCTATCTGTTATACAGATGTCAAATGTCTCTGTATTAGTATTAGAAGATAGGAGTAGATTATCAGCTCTTGTTAGTTAGTACCTCTTTCATATTCACTCAACATTCAATGTTCCAGTACTTAACAACACACTACTGTAGTTTCTGCCTAGAGGCTTTTTTTTCACCCATGTAAGAGTTAACACCCTAAGAAAGTTAATGCTCTTAGGGAGCAGCCCTCAGCAATAACAAATGATAAGGGGAGAGTAAATACTCGTCCAGCTTACTGCCGGGAAAGAAGGGGGATAAATTTGAGGCATGCTTTATCCTGGATTACAAAGATCCCCAGAAGAAGTGGGACTCAGTTACCAACAGCACTAACCTTCTTTTTTTTTTTTTCTTCCTCTCCTTCTTGGCTCATTCTCCAAGTGGCACTTCCTGCAGTAAACTACCAAAAACTATTTGCCTTCAAATTTCCATCTAAGTGTTTTCTTCTTTGGGAATGCAATGTGAGACTTGCCAAATAGCCTGTCTTTGGGGCCAGCATAATGGAAGGGAACAGGAGCGGTCAGTACTTGACAAAGGAAAGAGAGATAAGCAAGAGCCATAAGAAAGCTTTATGCACTGAAGACAATGACTTCATCAAAAGGCAATACATCAATGTAGCAAAATCACACTGTACTCCATGAATACGTACAAATAAAGATAAATAAAGTGCACCCAGCTAAGTCGAGGCACGGAAAGTAAATATGGCTCAAACACTGGACAAAGATCTGATCTGTGCAGAGCAGGATAAAATAATTGTTGGAGAAGGCTGAGGCAAAGTCCTCAGACAGACAATGGAGCAAGCTTAGTAAAAGACTAGTTGAGAAAGACCTTCCCTTGGAATTTTATCAAACTGGAACACAAAGAGATCAAGGTCCCCTGCTGGCTACCTGGAGACATAGGATTCCCCACCTGTGGTTAAGTGACTTGAGCCATGTTAGAGAACTTTCTCAGGTGAGATCCAAGAGAGTGAATTAATCTATCACATAATCTTAGTTCAAACCCATCTAAGTATGAAGATTCAGCCTTACTCACAAGTTAGATCACTGGCTAATATTTTGCTTTAGGTTAATGAGGCTCTTCTTAGAAGATGAAAGAAATAGCTCCTTGTAGATATAATTTTGAAATAAAGCCCTCACCTTAAAAGCTCTATAAGCAATATTTTAAGACTTCAAAATGGAGATTTACTCAGAAACCTGTTACATGATAAGCAAAAGTATAAGAGTCAACAATTTCAACATTTCAGTGATAATCTGTTAACACAGGAAGAAAAGGGTATAAATATCACTTAACTAATTCTATAATGTAGAGACCAAGACTCCTCAAGTGATAGCTGATGAGAAAATCCCAGTTCCAATATCCTTAACAAGTTGATTGAATTGAAAAGTTTTGCGTAACATTTTATATGCTAAGCATCTTTTGAAACTGTTGACGAAAAGAGTCAAACTCTGTAAAATATTTGAAGAGATTTATTCTGAGCCAAATATGAGTGACCATGGCCTGTAACACAGCCCTCAGGAGGTCCTGAGAACATGTCCCCATGGTTTTGTATATTTTAGGGAGGCATGAGACATCAATCAAATACATTTAAGAAATACACTGGGCTGGGCGTGGTGGTTCACATTTGTAATCCCAGCACTACAGGAGGCCAAGGTGGGCAGATCACAAGGTCAGGAGATCGCACCACTGCACTCCAGTCTGGCAACAGAGCAAGACTCTGTCTAAAAAATAAAAAAATAGAAAAATACGTTGGTTTGGTTCAGAAAGACGAGACAACTCAAAGTAGGGGCTTCCAGGTTATAGGTAAATTTAAACATTTTCTGGTTGACAATTGGTTGAGTTTATCTGAAGACCTGGGATTAATGGAAAGAAGTGTTCAGGTTAAGATAAAGGATTGTGGGCAGCAAGTTTTATTGTGCAGAGGAATCTCTCAGATAGCAAACTTCAGAGAGAGAGCAGGTTGCAAAATGTTTCTTATTGGACCTAAAAGGGTGCCTGGCTCTTAGTTGATTATCTTCTGGATTGGAAAGAAAGGAAGGAAAACAAAGGGGGAAGCGGATTCTTTATAGATTGTGGATTTTTTCCCACAAGAGACTGTGCAGGGCAATTGCAAAGTATGGCAAGGAAATATATTTTGGGGTTAAATATTTTTTCTGTCTCATAATTTTATGCCAGAGTCAGATCGAAAGGTAAATCACAATACATAAGGTCAAATAAAACCTATCTGATGAGAATTTATGGCTTATAGGGCATGGCTCCCTAGACCTCTTAGGTAGGAATTTGGGCCAGATAAAAAATCAGACCTTATTCCTCAAAACAAAGCAAAAAGAATATTAATCACTGATGATAACAGATATGCTTAAATCTTATGATGAAACGAGTCAAGCTCTGTAAAATATTTGAAGAGATTTATTCTGAGCCAAATTTGAGTACCATGGCCTGTGACACAGCCCTCAGGTGCTCCTGAGAACTTGTGCCCAAGGTGGTCAGGGTGCAGCTTGGTTTTTTATATTTTAAGGATGCATGAGACATCAATCAAATACATTTAAGAAATACATTGGTTTGGTTCAGAAAGGCAGGACAACTCAAAGCAGGGACTTCCAGGCTATAGGTAAATTTAAACATTTTCTGTTTGACAATTGGTTGAGTTTGTCTAAAGACCTCGTATTGTTAGAAAGGAAATGTTCAGGTTAAGATAAAAGATTGTGGACACCAAGATTCTTTTGAAGTCTTATAGTGGCTGCCCTTGGAGACAATAGATGACAAATGTTTCCTTTTCAAGTCCTTAAAAGGTGCTAGACTTTTAGTTAATTTCTCCAGGATTGGGAGGGCCTGGAAGAAAAAGATCTAGCTATGTTAATAAAGATTCTTCACAGATGCAAGTTTTCCCCTACAAAGGATGGTTTTGCAGGGCCATTTCAAGATATGGCAGAGAAACGTGTTTTTGAGTAAAATATTTTTATTTTCTTCCTTGTCTCGTAATGTTATTCCGGAGTCAGATTGGAAAGTAAATCACGATATATAGGGTTAGGTAAAACCCACCTGATGAGAATTTACGGTTTGTAGGGCATGACTCCCCAGACCCCTTAGATAGGAGTTTGGGCAAGAGAAGAAAAAAATCAGAGCTTAGTCCTCAAATCTGTGGAAATTCTACAGCTATTTCTACTTGGAAGTTGCAGGATTTCCTTTATTACTAAACTTAGAAAAATTCTAATGGAATGTGTAGTTAAAATTAACCTGGAAACACAGGTAAAAATAGCAAACTATATTCTTTCTTTGATGTACCCTTTACTGTTCTATGAACTTGGCAATGATGGATTAACTACAAAAATAAAACATCAAAGGAACATAGACAAAATAAACACATCTTTATATACCAGAGACAAAATAGAAAGCTAGAGTGGTTAATGGAATTGAAGTAACCTACTCCAAAGCAGGCAGTGGGAGGTGCAGCTTCACTTCTTATGGGGTAAGAACAGCTAGAGGTTTTCTGTGTGAAATGCAGAAATAAAATTGGCTTCACTTCTTAAATCCAGAAGCTATAATTCATTAAAGTAGGGTGAAAAATTGTAGACAACTTCTGCCTGAGGCTACAACTTATATGGAGATGCCATGCAATGTAAGTCTGAGGATACTGATGTAGCCTGAGGACAGGACTGCCTGAGGCTCACAAACCAACTCTGTATATCCTTCACATCCCTGCCAGAGAGGAGTCCCATGACTTCCTTTTGAGAGCTACTTCTCAACTGCAGACCCTACAATATTCATGGAAGTTAGCCTCATAACTGTTTTTTTTTAGGAAGGAATTACATAAGAATGTAAAAGAAAAAACAATGCAAGTCAAATATATATATATATATATAAATACATATAAGTATATATGTGTGTGTGTATATATGTATACACACACTATATATACATTTATTTTATATATATTGTATATATATAGAAAGGGATGCCTAGGTTATAATAGGAGTGTAGAGAGCAAAGTTTTATCATGCCAATGAAGCCTCTAGGTAGCAGGCTTCAGAGAGACTAGATTGCGTGTGTGTGTGTGTGTGTGTGTGTGTGTGTGTGTATACACATTTTAGCAGACTTAAGGTCTATGTTGATGTTAATGTTGGTCAACTTTTTCTGAATTCCAAAAGGGAGGAGGTATAATGAAGCATGTCTGACCCTCCCTTCCCATCATGGCCTGAACTAGTTTTTCAGGTTAACTTTGGAATGGCTTTGGCCAAGAGAAGGAGTTTATTCAGATGGTTGAGGGATGTTATAATTTTATTTTTACTTTACATTCCCCCCCTTCTGGCCAAGATTTGCCAGAGGCAACATCAAGAGGCATCCAATTTTTATTTTGTCCCATAGCATTGCCAGGGTAGTGTGGCTGCCTGCCCGGGATCCCACCCTGGAATGGGCTTCTCTGTGGCTGAGGAACATAGAGTCAAAGGACTTACAGCAAATTAAATGTTCTAGTTCAGATAGGAATGGATGTGAACAGGCATTCATTACACCTTAATTTTTTTTTAAGTAAAAAGCCAAGAAATAAAAAGCCAAAGGTGAGATTACAAAAGTTACTTTTTAACTTCTGTACATTGAGCTACTGTAATCTTGATTTTAGTTACGGATTTGTAGCAGTTAGCTATACAAAACATAAGAACTGTTCTGAAAAAAATATTTCTTTAAACATATATCTATTTGTACAACTCATAACTGCAAATATTATATCCAGGAGGTTTTCTCATGAGGTATCTTTATCCTTTCAGTAATTATTTTCTTTTTATTTTACGGAAAGCAGGAAATTCTTTATGGTTGGGGCAGATGAAAAGCTGCCACATAATAGCTCAGAAGGCAAAGTCTCTTGTTTTACCAGCTGTTTAGGCATCTGTGTACTCATCCTTGATTTGAAGGGTCTGAACTAAGTCTGTCCCTCAAAACTGGCCCATACAATCTCATGCACCCACCTCTTTCATGATAGTCTATGGGCCTAGAGGGAAGTTGCTGGTGCAGTCTTAATAGCAGGGCATTTATAGTGAAAAACAGATCAGGCCCAGTGGCATGGTACATGAGAGAGATTTGCATCTCTAGTTTTCAGAATATCATGATACTGGTTTCTTTGGAATTAAAAAAAGAGAGACAAATAACATTAATATTTTGAAAATCGAAAGAGTATTTGTGTGTCAGAACAGAGAAAGGAAACTACTCAATCAGGCCGCCAACTAAAAATATAAAGAAAAATTATAATCTGGTACTCTTTAGAGGGTTACTATAGCCAAGAAATAATTCATGATTCAGCCTGCACTCCAAAACAAAAATCAGGACTGAAATTTAGTAACAAGTGTTACACTTTTCTTTTGAAACAATTTCTCTCTCGATCTAGCCCTTCTTTTCTATTAAAGAGAAATAACAGTAAGACCAATTTGTATGCAAATAAGTTTTAGGCTTATTATACTTGGCCTGAATATTTGCATAAACTACAGCAAGAATTGATTGGCCTTATAGGTTCCTTTTAAGTTGGCTTTGCTGGAACTTTACCTAAAAATATGTTATTCTAATCAAAGCCTTAGAAAAGTAACCAGTGTCTCCAATTGTCATTTAAAAAAAAAACTCTTATGAAACTTATGCAAATAATTATATTGCCATAAATATCAGAATACTCACAAACAGATTCTGAATTTTGGAGAACTCAGAGAGTGATAAATTTGCTCACAGAAATATATTTTATTCAATTGCTCTAAAGTATAAATAATTCAGATGAAAAAAAAAATTGCCTGACTCTTCTTTAATTAGTGTAGCAGCTTCCAAACAGGATGCCATTTGTCAATCTTGGAACTGTTGTCCACAAGCCAAACAATTCTTGTTAGATGAGAGCTGTCTATTAGGCACTGTAGAATCTAGCAGCTCCTCATAAAGTAAAAATCAGTCCTAGAGGAAAAGAGGTTCCTTGCTTATGAGTACTCTCTTCCTTGCATTCCCCAGGTAGTAAGATCCCATATAAAAAGGATTTGGGTCCCCAGCAAGGGGTTGGGCCAAGGGATTCAGGACCATTTCTAAATCTCTATCTTAGTTTGTCTCAACATTGCACCAGGCAATGTGAGCTTTCTCATCATAACCTTTGCCTTTTGTTAAATTTTCCAATCTGGGACAAATAGTGTCTTAAGACCTTTGCTTTAGCCACCTCAGCTTTTATCTTATCGTGTCTTAATAACCATTCAAATATTTTCATCACTCCCTTTGCCTTTCCCATCTTTTGGAATTACCCTCAATGTTTTATTTAAGCATCTGCAAGACATATGAGGGATAGCAAATTAGATAAGGCTACTCAAACAATTGTATGATTCTGTGGAAGTAATGTTACCCAGAGTGCTCATGTAAAAGGCACCCCCTTAACCCCCAAATTCCCAATGACCTGAGCAATAGGCATATTCAGTGGGAGAATATCCCAGACATGATAATGCCAGTTCCATATAGCTTGCATATGAAGCATATCAACTGCCTCATCCGTAGTACACCACTTGGCATTTTATAGGGAGAGTTGAATAGTCCCCTTCTCAGGGTAAACAGATCTTACAGTGGTGTTTATCTGATCCATTAGGCTGGTTGTTCCCTCAGGAATAATCTCCTGTGCATTTGGATCACATATACTCATCAGCAATTGTTTAATAGTGAGCGTAACCAAAACACACTCTTTCATTCTGTATCATTTAAAATTAAGGATTTTAATAATTATATAACTAGGATTACTTAATTTAAACATAACATAATCCTTAGATTTTAAATTACTGGAGAGAATTGAGATCAAATTTATCTTAAAGTAATTATTTTTTCAATCCACTATAGTAAAGTTTTCTCAGGAAGTCGATGATACCAATCTACAAAATAGAACAACTCCTTTACATTATACCCTCTCATTTTAAGAGTTACTTGGTTTTGACCTTTCCCCACATTGACTATCTTCACGGCAACCACAGGTCTCAGATGTACCTTTTGTGGATAACTTGGAGGCTTGTGCCCTGAACTGGGACAGACCCACATCGGGTCTTGGTCTGGCCTTAAGGACCAAGCAAGTACTTTTTTACTTTTATTTTAACTATTACAGATAATAATCAAGAGATTGAATATTTTGCTTTTTACTTATTAGTTTGCACATCTGTAGGCATCCATTGAATGTAGGAGTATGATCCATCTCCAAATTCCACTAGCAACTTATCTTTAGTAACTGAATGCAGCCCAACTGCATCTCCATATCATGGGTGACCACGTGGCCACCCCAGAGTCAAGGATTCTCATCCCTCATCTTTATATATTTCTCTCTATCCATTTAGTTTTATTTATAGAATTTTTTCTTTAAAGTATTTTAAAATAGTCTATTAAATTTAAAAAATACATTTTCTTTAGCAAAATCTACATCCTTGTGTTTTTATAAACTTTAGCAAAAATACCTTTTATTCTCCTACTGTTTTAAGCCTTAGTAATCCAAATTCCCAATGGGGGGGGGAAAAAAAACTAGGATTACTTAAATATAACATGACTTCCAGATTTTAAATTACTGAAGAATTGACACTACATTTACCAAATTAATCTTTCCAAAGATTACTAGTCACGGGAACTACAAGGCATCTGACCTAGGTTCTGTCAAATCTGGATAAGTATTAAATTCTTTAAGGCAATTTATTAGAGCTCTTTCATATAGTTTGATGTGAAACAGAACTTTGATATGTCATATGTAAACATATAGACATAGCAGACATACAGAAAAAAGCAAATCCAAAACATTTTTAATGTCCTTGTTTTCAAAAAGTCTCTCCCTTACTTTAGAGTATTAATTTAAAAATGTTACAGGAGCCAACAAAAGTTGAAAGAGAAAGTTTCCATTCAAGGCCTTCTCAAAACAGAGAAGCAACTGAAGCAGCAGGGTACAACTTCTGAGATACCAATCTGAATAATTTGAAGAAGAAACATATTCAAAAATTTAAAAATTAGGCCAGGCACGATGACTCACATCTGTAATCCTAGGACTTTGGGAGGCCAAGGTGGGCAGATCACAAGGTCAGGAGATTGAGACCATCTTAGCCAACATGTTGAAACCCTGTCTCTACTAAAATACAAAAAATTAGCTGGGTGTGGTGGTGCGTGCCTTTAATCCCAGTTACTTGGGAGGCTGAGGCAGGGGAATTGCTTGAACTGGGAGGCGGGGGTTGCAGTGAGCTGAGATCATGCCACCTGGTGACAGAGCAAGACTCCATCTCAAAAAAGAAAAAAAATTGAAAATTAAAACTTCTTGTATTAAGAGTAACAATATTTTTAATAAAATCTTGTTCTAACCAGTTCTTCAGTTTTGTATGTGTATTTGTTATACGAAAGTCCAATTTTTAGAAAAATTATTATAATTTATTTTAATTATAACCTCCTTAATTAAATAACATTTTTATAAATTTCTTTTTTACTGATCTTATTACAACTTACAGAAACCATTCCTAACATGCTTTAACATTCTGATTTTCACTAAATATCCATCTTTCTTGAACAACCCAGTCCCTTTTACTTTAGGAGAAAAAAATTCACCATGTAAAATTCTTTCTCATATAAAACTACTTTTCATTTAAGCTTTATCATCAAAAATACCTTTTAATGCCTATAATTTTCTTCACATCTTTCTTGTTTCCTGGTTCCTTTTACCTGGTTTTATATATAACCTTTAAATAAGCTCTGAATTAGACAAAAATTATTTACTTTTTAAGAAGACATTTTTTAGAAGGAACATTTTCTTATAATGTAATTTTATTTTTTAAATTGGAAAATAACCTGACATTTAATGAAATGTCTATTATTTAATTTAACTTTAGATTCTAAATTATGACAAGTTCATTTACAAGTATTAATTTCATTTACCTAATTATGTTATTTTAATAATTTAGCTAGATTATTTATAAAAACTGTGATAGTCATCATCTAAAATCATGTTCCTGTCTACCATTTTTATAGCCTGTGAATTTCAGGTGTTTACCTGAGTAATATAAGCTCAGGATTAAATATGTGCTTATTTTACAAATAATTCAAGATGTAGTTGTTTCTATTAAACCAGCACTATTAAATGTCTTATTTATCAAACATCACTCAAGCAAAGATCATTGTTTTGGGCTGGGTTTACAGCTTTATAACCCTTATGCCAAATTTTGACACTATAGTATTTGACAGGGGTGAGTATGAAATTGATTAATAAATGCAAACAAAAATGTATGTTGACAATTCTTAAGACATTTCTAATATTACTTTACCAACAATTTTAAATCCAGTTTATTAAATATTTTACTTAAGTCATGTGAGCTCGAAAAGCATTTGGGTTTATTAATTAATTCATGAATGCTGTTTAAGCCAATTCGCTACCTTGTGGCCAAAAACACATAGTAAAATAAATGTAAGTACACATAAACACACACATACAAATGAAGCAGTATACAGTCACTGGAGCAGTCTTGATGTCTGAGGTAATACCCAGAGTTGTTTGCCTCACAACCAAAAAAATTAAGGAGCGCGGACACCAAGGGTGAGGTTGGAGCAAAAGTTTAGTAAGTGAAAGAGGAAAGCTCTCCACAGCGGAGGGGTGTCTGAGAGGGTTGCTGTTTCACACTTGAATGCAAAAACTTATAAACAAAAAAATGGAGCGGGGTGTTTCATTTGCATAGGGCACAACAAAAACAGTTTGGGCTGGGTGTCTTATTTGCATAAGGTGCAAATTCTTGTTAGCTCCACCCCATTCCTCTAGTGCATATGTGGGTCCTTAGCCTGAGTTACTACGTATTGTTTTATTTTCCTTACTGCACATGGGCCAGGAGATGGAATATTCCACTGTGGATGTGTCTGGCTCCATATAACCGTTTTTATATATACAATTGTAGGCCAGTCTTAGGCAAGCCCTCTTGTGCAGGTTCCCTTACCTGTGTATGCCCAAAAAGGAAAGGAATGTGCTCACTGAAGCCCACCATGTATAGGCAGAGCTTGCTGGTTGCACCAAAAACAAAAGTGTTGAACCTTGCTTCCTTATCTGCGCTTGTAGCTTGATTTATTCCAGGCTGCTCTTTTATTGGAGGGACTGCTACAGTGCGTCCTAACTATCTGCCTAACCAGTTCTTTCCTGTCTCCTCTGTCACAAACTCATTCAAACAAGAATTCTATAGCTCTTCTTTCAAACTCTGATGAGATTAGTAAAAACTCACCCTTTCGCCAGAACAATAACAACAATAAATGGTTAGATGCAAACAGTGTATTTTATCTCAACAGAAAAGTAATGGCAGACATAATGCAGACAGAAAACAGAGAGACAGAGAACTTAGGAACTTTGTAGTTGCAGGTCAACCTTTGGGCTCTGGATTTTCCTTGATGTAATTTGACCATCAGTTTAACATGTCCAAAGAACAGACCTAATGTGTAACCAGCTGGAGTATTAGAAAACCTGGCATTTCCTTCCATTTACACAATCACAAATTGAGTTGCTGTAAAACCAAATGGGGTACCTGAAAAGGGGTCATTCTCCTTGTCTTTCCTCATTATTATGTAAACCAAAAATAAAATTCTAAGCCCCTCTCAACCGTCTGAATGAACTTATTCCTCAGCCAGGGCTCTTAAAATTTAACCTGAAAGACTGGTTTAAGCCATGAAGGCAAGTGGGGGTCAGACAAGCCTCATAATACCTCTCTGGCATTAACATCAATACAGATTTTAAGTCTGATAAGAAATATTTTACATCTTATTCTCTCTGAAGCCTGCTACCTAAAAGCTTGATCTGCATAGTGAAACTTTGGTCTCTACCACCTCTTATCACAGCCCAGACATTCCTTTATATTGATCCCAGGTCTTTAGACAAACTCAACCAATTGTCAACCAGAAAATGTTTAAATTTACCTATAGCCTGGAAGGCCCCCTGCTTTGAGTTGTCCTGCCTTTCTGAACCAAACCAACGTATTTCTTAAATGTATTTGATTGATGTCTCATGCCTCCTTAAAATGTACAAAACCAAACTGCACCCTGACCACTTTGAACACATGTTCTTAGGATCTCCTGAAGGCTGTGTCATGGGCTGTGGTCACTCATATTTGGCTCAGAATAAATCTCTTCAAATATTTTACAGAGTTTGACTCTCTTCATTGATACTTAGATTATTTGTTTCCCACTTTTTTTTTTAAAGGAAGAACTGAGTTGTGGCTTAAGGTTTACTATTGTTGATCAAAATGTGCCGATTGTGGTTGGGACTCCATAGTTGGTCACCATTGACTCATTTCTGCCCTCTTATGTGCCTCAGTTTCTTTCTCCAGAGGTCTAGCACCTCCAAGAGACCTCAAAATGCAGAGTGATCAGCTCCTGTGTGTTTCCTGGATGAGGCTTTCAAAAATAATTTTGTTGCAGTGGTCAATCTCCCAGACATTCCCACTGGGCCCCTAGTCACCAAGAAGTGGCTTTCAGTTGTGAGGAGCAAAATGTCCTTTCTTTTTGGAAAACGCATGACAATTGAAACTCTGCAACAAAAACAGAACACTCCAAAAAGGGGTAGTGGCCACTCTGTTCTGAGTTCTTTAAGGAGTTCAAGTCATTAGAAACCTTCTCTCTATATGTTTTTGGTATTGAAAATGGTAAAAGGGGGCCGGGCGCGGTGGCTCAAGCCTGTAATCCCAGCACTTTGGGAGGCCGAGACGGGCGGATCACGAGGTCAGGAGATGGAGACCATCCTGGCTAACATGGTGAAACCCCGTCTCTACTAAAAAAAAAAAAAATACAAAAAACTAGCTGGGCGAGGTGGCGGGCACCTGTAGTCCCAGCTACTCGGGAGGCTGAGGCAGGAGAATGGCATGAACCCGGGAGGCGGAGCTTGCAGTGAGCTGAGATCCGGCCACTGCACTCCAGCCTGGGCCACAGAGCGAGACTCCGTCTCAAAATAAATAAATAAATAAAAAGAGAATGGTAAAAGGGCAAGGAGAAACAGGGTGGAAGAAAAGTAAGCAAAAGAATCATTTTTTTAAAGAAAGGAAACGAACACAGAAATCAAGTGCATGGTTTTTGTTTGTTTGTTTTTTGCAGCTGCAAGAAATTTTAGCCAATTCAGGGACCTTGTTCCCCATAATTTGGAATTCTCATTCAGATTTGACCTAGTCATGCAGAGTTGGTCAAATGCAATGGGAGAAAGACCAGACCACCAACAGCAAAAAAATCCAACAATATGATTACTGAGCACTCTAATGGTTAGGAGAAATTAAGATCAACTGGTTGTCAGTTTTAACTTTTAGTCATTAAGGAGAATTTCCAAGACCAAAAAAAAAAAAAAAAAAAAAATTTAGCTACTTACCTAGGCATGGGCCCCAGCTAAAGACTGTTCTCTACCATCTTTGAAGCAGGAAAGAAAAAAAACCCAAACTCCCCTCGCTGTTGGAAATTAGCTGAAACTCCAGAAAGGAGTCGTCCATTCTCTCTATCATCATGGAAGCAGGAAAACTTGCCTTCCTATTGGAAGCAAGTAAAAACTCCAGAAATTGTACAGCAAAACAAACTGTAGATCTTAACCAAGTTTGGGGAGATCATGGATTCTCTGGAAGTGGTGGGGGGAGCTCCCAGGCCTCAGCAAATTGTCCTATTGGTTTGAGCCATAAAGATAGCTCAAGCTGGTACCAAACAACAATAGGAGATGTGTGAAAAGTCAGTGAAACCTCCACTCAGACTTCCTTAATGGTTACCAATTTGTGAACCAAAAGTGTCTGAGACATGTCTCAATCAATTTAGAAAGTTTATTTTGCCAAGGTTAAAGATGTGCCCTTGATAGGCTCAGGATGTCCTGATGACATGTGCCCAAGGTGGTCAAGGTACAACTTACTTTTATACCTTTTAGGGAGACATAATACATCAATCAATACCTAAAAGATATACATTGGTTCAATCTGGAAACGTGGGCCAATTTGAAGCGGGGACTTCCAGGTTATAGGCAGATTTCTCTGATTGGCAATTGGTTGAGTTATTATCTAAAGAACTGGAATCAGTAGAAAAGAATGTCTGGGTTATGATGATAAGGGGCTGTGGAGACCAAAATTTGATCACACAAACGAAGCCTCCAGGTAGCAGCCTTCAGAGATAATAGATTGTAAATGCTTTAAAATCAGACTTAAAGGCTGTGTTATTGTTAATACTGATTGGCTTTTCCTGAATTCCAAAAGGGAGGAAGGTCTGATGTCCCCTTCACGTTATGACCTGAACTAGCGAACTAGTTATTTCGTTTTTGTTTTTGAGAGAGGGACTCACTGTGTCACTCAGGCTGGGGTGCAGAGGTGCAATCTTGTCTAACTGCAACCTCTAGGCTCAAGTGATTCTGCCACTTCAGCCTCCTGAGTAGCTGGGACTACAGGCGTTCACCACCCCTTCCTGCTAATTTTTGTATTTTTTTGTAGAGACAGGGTTTCACCGTCTTGCCCAAGCTGGTCTCAAACTCTTGAGCTCAAGCGATCTGCATGCCATAGCCTCCCAAAGTGCTGGGATCACAGGCGTGAACCACTGTACCCAGCCCATGAACTAGTTTTTCAGGTTAACTTTGGAATGCTCTTGGCTGAGAGGAGGAGTCCATTCAGATGGTTGGGGGTGCTTAGAATTTTCTTTCTGGCTTACATTTTTAAAATAAGCATGGTTGGGATACTCAAAGACATAAGGACTATGCTTATTCTGAAAATTATAAAAATATTACACAAAAATAGCAACAAAATATTAAAGAAGTTACAGGTTGAATATATAATATGAAGTAGTTTGAATATGATAAAGAATCAAATTGAAATGTGGGAAGCAAAAATATTATTAAAATAAAAATAAAATCAATGAGTAGGGTAAACTGTAAACAGAACACCACTGAACAAATACATTACTGACTTTGAAGATAGCATTCAACACTTCATCTACTGGGGAGAAAAGAAAAAAAAGAGGCAAAATACAAGCAGTTAAGATACCCATAAGGTCTATTCAGACCTTTAAACTTAAACTTCAATAACTATTATCTTGAAATATCTGTTTTAGAATATAAAGAATGCAGGCAATGGCAGGGAAGGAAGATTTTGATAAGATACTAGCTGAGAATTTTCTAACATTGAAGAAAGACATGTTAAAATTAACACTGCACTTTGAGTACCAACCAGGGTAATAATAATAATAATAATCAAATGATAGCATAATAGATCCATAGATAGATATATAATACAAAAATTTCAGGAAAATGACAATTTTAAAAAGTCTTAAAGGTTACCAGAAAGAAAATTCTGTTTGTCTAAACATGAACGGCAATTTCACAGATAATATATATCTCATTATCAACAAGAAAGGCCAGGGAAAATGGGATAATAGCTTAAAAGTGGCAAGAAGAGAAACAGTGATAAACCCAGAATTCTACACCCAGTGAAATTTAATTTAAAAAGTAAGGGAATATAGGATGCTTTTAAAAATAAAAAGACTAAATGAACTTGTTGCAAACCTTTACAACATTGACTTCATTTGTAAGAAAGATTCTAAATGAATGCCAATTTTTCCTTCCTGTGAGTGAATTTCAATAAGGAGTTTACAAGGAGGCTGGCTAGTACTCAAAACTTTCCTTGGGCTCCTCCAACTCTTTTTCCTTCCCAGGGGTAATTACCCCAAGTTGTCCAGTCTGTTCTCAGGACCTATGCCTTGGTGTGGTTGGTTCAGTGGGGAAAGGATCCCTGACTGAGGTACCGCCACCTCAGGTGCAGAATGTAGACCTTTCTCTCACTAACCAGATTCCTTTCCGTTGACAATCATGCCTCTTTTTCTCTCGGTTTGTTGCTTTAAATTTTCGTTTTTCAGAATTGTATCTATGCCACCCTTCTCTTACTCAATACTTTGTCTTAACATGTGAACCTTGGAATCACCTGGAGCACTTGTTAAAATGTATCTTACTACATCTAGCCAAACACATATTAAATTAGCATGAGGAAGAGTGAAACTTATAAATCTGCTTTTTTAGCAATCAACTAAGATAATTCTAATTTATACTAGAGTTTGAGAGGTGCTACTTTTATAAACTTTTAGCATTCTCATGTATAGCTCTGCTTTTGACTAACAACAGTTCACTGAATCATGAAATTTATATCAAAACCAAACCTTTATTTTCAGTTCCATATGAATATATTCACATGCTAATTGGTCATTTCAATATAAATGTCCTATATTGACCTAAAGTTAGCACATCCAAATTTGAATCCTTTTCCTTAGCCCTTTATTTATTGTTGTTGCTGAGCAAAAACTGAGTCACTTTACAGTTTTCTCTTTCCACATACGTTTGTTTCCACATTTTCCATCATTCCCAAGGCCATCTATCCTGAACTAGAGCCATTGCTTACTAGCCTCTACACATGTTCTGTTCCGTCACATTTTTGTACTTTTGCACATTGTGTTGTTACAATATCAGAAAAAAAAAAACATATTTTGTTTCTGCCCCTGGTTCCTGTCATGCAATTCCTAAAACCATTGGAATCTCTTAAGTGATAAGAGTGTTTTTTGTATGTTAATGGGATGATAGGTGGCTGGGGCCCCCTAAGTAACTTAGGATGTGGGCTTGTCGCCAGAAAGACCAGGGCATGATTAAATGATTGAGACTTTCAGTCCCATCCCCCAAACTCCGGGGAGGGGAGAGGGGCTGAAAGTTGATCACTGGCCAATGATGTAATCAACCATGCATACATGATGTAGCTTCTATAAAAACACAAAAAGACAGCATTTAAAAAACTTCCAAGTTCCTGACCACATGGAGATTCTTGGAGGGTAGTGTGCCTGGAGACAGCATGACGTGCCGTGCCCCTTCCCACTAAACTCTATACATGGCCCTCTGTATCTTTTCCTTCTGTCTGTTCGTCTCTATCCTTTGTAATATCCTTTATAATGAACTGGTAAATACATGTTTCCTTGAGTTCTGTGAGTCTAGCAAATCAATAGAATCTGAGGAGGCTGTTATGAGAACGCCGACATACAGCCAATCAGTCAGAAGCACAAGTCACAACCGGGGGCTATCTATCGATTAGCTTCTAAAGTTGGGGGGTGCAATCTTGTGGGAGTGAACCTAACCTGTGGGACTGACTCTAACCCCAAGTAGATAGTGTCTTCATTGAGTTAAATTAGAGGACAACCAGTTTTGTCTGCTGAGAATTGCTAGGTATGTGGGGAAAAATCACCACCATAGAAATGTGGTGTCAGAAGTGTTGTGTAGTATGATGTGTGAGAGTAGGAAAAGCACTTTGTTGTTGTTTTTTCCTATGTCTTAGTACACATGATCCTCCTTCCAGTCTCAGATGTCTTATGCTTCTTCTATACTTGAATATTCTAATTCCGTTAATTCCCTGGTAAAATGTAACCTCCTTCTTGAGGCCTTTTCTTTCTCCTCAGCCAGGTCCCCACCTCTATATTTCCATACCAAGACCAATTACAACACTTTCCATGGTCTTAAAACTACTAGTTTACATCTTTCTTCCCTATCAGTCAGGGAGCTCTTGTAGGAAAGGTGTAACAATCGGGGTTCGTCTTTGTATCTCAAGGTTGAGTATAGAACATAGTTCAGAGCTCAACACCTGTTGAAATAAGGGCATAAATGTATGAGTGAATTGACAGACACTTGACCAAGGTTCAGAAAATCTGCAACCAAATTCCAAATCAGCATATGTAATTTTTACAATGCAACAGTTTTCTGTACTTGAATTATTTTCCAACGCCTTTGGATTCTTGGGCTAAAACAAACTATAAAAAAGAGTAGTCTTGCATTCAGATTTTCAGAAGGTTTAATTGATTGTACTTTGCTCAATAGATAAAGGAATTAGGACTACGGCTGTGTAAAAATTGACATTCTAAGCAATGTTTTCACAAGAAAATGAAAACAATAAAAACTGCCTGAGAAACATTTTAAACTTCTTATCAAATTTAAAACCTCTTCCAATAAACAATGGAATACTCTTCAGCTATAAAAAAGAATGAAATACTATTATTTGCAGCAACATGGATGAGCCTTGGGGAATTATTATGTTGAGTGAAATATATCAAGCACAGAAACATAAATACCACAAATACAGCATGTTCTTATTCATATATTGGAGTTTTAAAAATGAGCTCATTGAAGTAGAGAGTAGAATAGCAGTTATTAAAAGCTAAGAAGGGAAAGGGAGGAAGATGGGCAGAGGTTGGTGAGGGAATACAAAATTAAAGCTAGATAAGATAAATCAGTTCTAGTGCCCTGTAGCACTGTAGGGTGAATATTATGAACTATAATTTATTGCATATTTTCAGAAAGCTAGAAGATAGGATATTGAATATTTATAACACAATAAATGAGGTGACACATGTGCTAATTATCTTGTTTGATCATTATATATTTTATACACATATTGAAATATCATCTTATATCTCATAAATACGTATAATTATTATCTGTCAAATAAAAATAAAAGGGAAATAAAAGAAATATGTAGATGGGAAAAATGCAATAAAAAACAGCTAAGGGAGTGGAAAATAATTGCCTCTAGAAATGGACCAGGAGAAGAGGAGCAGTAACTAATATTTTGTTATATATATTTTATAATCTGACTTTCAAAATATGTACTTATGTCACTTTGAAATAATAAAACTAATGTTTTAAATGAAAAAAAAATAGTGCACAGTTGGTAATGGGAAGTAGAGAGTTTGACACTATGGCCTTGTCCCTTATGTTTTCTTGACACCTTTGGGTGTCTTGTGAATTCAGTCTGTAAGTCCTGAGGATTCAGATATTTCTTGATATCTGGTTCCACTGGAGGCCATTTCAGACAGAAAAATATGACATTTATAAACTAGAAAAAATATACAGTCAAAATACTCTAAAAAATTGAGAGTTATTTGCAACATGGTCCTGATAATGGACAGGACTTGGAAGAGTGCTTCAAAATAAATATTAGGTAGAATAGCATGTACTTCAAATTTCTACTAGCGAAGAGAGGAATGAAGAATAATCCCCTAAACCCAGTCGTTCTCACCTTTTTAGAATTATGATATTAGTTAACATGCAAACCTCACAGATATTTCAGACTCAGTTCCATGCCACTGCAATACAACAAATATCACAAGAAAGTGAATGACATAAATTTTTTGTTTCACAGTGCATATAAAAGTAACTTTTATGATATATTGTAGTCTACTTAGTATGCAGTAGCTTATGGGTAAAGAAACAATGTGCACATCTTAATTAAAGCATACTTTATTGCTAAAGAGTGCTAACGATCATCTGAGCCCTCAGCAGCCAGTGGTAATTTTTGCTAGTGGAGGGTCTTGCCTTGATGTAGATGGTTGCTGACTGATCAGGGTGGTGGTTGCTGAATGTTGGGGTGACTGTGACAATTTCTTAAAATACGACAACAACAAAGTTCACTGCATTGATTGAATCTTCAAGAAAGATTTCTCTTTTGCAGTCGATGCTGTTTGACAGCATTTTACCCACATTAAAATTTATTTTTTTCCCAAACATTTATTTTAGATTCAAGAGGTACGTGTGCAGATTTGTTACCTGTGTATATTGTATGATGCTGAGATTTGGGGTAATAATGTTCCTGTCATCCAGGTACTACTGCAAATAGTACCCCAAATTGGAATCAATCCTCTCGAAGCCTGCTACTGTTTTATTAACTAAATTTGCAAATATTCTAAATCCTTTGTTGTCATTTCAACAACATTCACAATATTTTAACCAGGAGTAGGTAACATCTGAAGAAACCATTTTCTTTGTTCAATCATAAGAAGCAGCTACTCATTCATTGAAGTTTAATCATGAGATTGCAGCAAGTCACTAATATCTTCATACTCCACTTCTAATTCTAGTTATCTTGCTATTTCCAGCACATCTGTAGTTCCTTTCTCCATTGGAGTCTTGATCTCCTCAAAGTCATTCATGAGGGTTACAATCAATTTCTTCTAAACTATTAATATCAATGTTTTGACTTCCCCTCATGAATAATGGACGTTCTTAATGGCATCTAGAATGGTGAATTCTTTCCAGAAAGTATTCAATTTACTTTTTCCATATCTTTCAGAGGAATCACTATCTAAGGCAGCTATAGCCTTTAAACATGTATTTCTTGAATAAGACTTAAAAGTCAAAATTACTCCTTGATGCATAGGCTGCAGAATGGATGTTGTGTAAGCAGGCATGTAAACAACACTAATCTTTGTGTATATCTCCATTAGAGATCTTAGGTGACCAGTTGGCGTATCCATGAGTGGTCATATTTTAAAAGTAATCTTTCTTTTTCTGAAAGTAGGTTTCAACAGTGGGCTTAAAGTATTCAGTAAACCATGCTGTAAACAGATGTGCTGTCATCTAGGCTTTGTCATTTCATTTATAGAGCACAAACAGAGTAGGTTTAGCATAATTCTTGAGGGCCCTAGAATTTTGGAAATGGTAAATGAGCATTGGGTTAAAGTCATCAGCTTCATTAGCCCTAACATGTTTACAAAACATGCATCAAAACCAATTAACTTATGTAAATGTCCTGTGGTCTGATCAATGCAACATAACTGAAAATGGATTGACCATCTCTTGTCTATTAATAATTACTCCCTGTTGTATTCATAAATGGGTTTATTACTGTCAGATCAATCACTAAGACCACCAGTGCTTACAAAAGCAAGAAGAATTCATTGCTCTCCAGGAAAGTGAGAACTAGGAATGTCACTCAAGGGACAGTTCTCAGGGTCTCACCAAGTTAAATGCAGAAGAGCCATACTCAATACAGAAAGAGGAAAATTGTCCACATTAAAATTTGGAAGGCTATGATTTGAATGTATAAAGAGGAATTTTAAAATCTCTTTGGGAATTGGACATTGCACTGGTTCATATTACAAGAGTGTGGGCACAGAGATCATACTTTCATATTAGCCGTAATAATAATTTTGTCCTTTCAGGGCAGGCTGCAAGCTTATGGGCCAGGACTTCGTTTCAATTGGTTGTGTACACCAATACCATACATTTTGTGCCATGCTGAGTACATAGTGCTTGCCAAAAATATTTGTTGAATAAACAAAAGAGCACAAGTTGTACATAATAACAAAACAGCCATGACTTTACATCATCCCCAGAAATATTTGTCTTAATAATATAAACGATTGTTTCCATTCTCAGCATAGTGATGTGCCTTTTCATGTCTTTGCTTCAACTCCAAGAGATTTTCTTCTTTAGTGTGGGTTTTTGCATGGTTCTTAACTGATTTTTGTCTTCAGTTAATATCCACAGTCATCATACATATATACATATACACACACACACACACACACACATATATGTGATTGATACTTATTAGCTTAATAAGTGGTTTTGATACATCAATAATACTATCTGAATCATATAATTTCTGTGTATCATAAAAAGCGAGGATGCCACCATCTTTTTAATGACATATTAATTAAATTGATGTCATATCTCTCCTCCTGGAGGAACATGGGGGTGCTCAGAGTAGCCCATAGTGTGGTATAAAAGAATAATCAAAACTGAGGGATGATATTAGGAGAAGTAAAAATCAAAAGTCATGTGATTTTTCATAGCTTGACAGATCATTTCATTTCACTGATGAATAATATTCCATTGTCTGGATGTACCACAGTTCATTTATCTATTTACCTGCTAAAGGACATATTGATCACTTCCAAGTTTTGGTAATTATAAATAAAGGTGCCATAAGCATCCATGTGCAGTTTTTTGGATGGACATAAGTTTTCAGCTCCTTTGTGTAAATGTCAAGGAGTGTGATGGCTAGGTTGTATGATAAGAGTGTGTTTAGTTTTGTAAGAAACTGCCAAAATGTCTTCTAAAGTGGCTGTACCATTTTTCATTTCAGTCAACAATGAATGAGAGTTCCTGTTGCTCCAGATCCTCACCAACATTTAGTGTTTTCAGTGTTTTGGATTTTTGTCATTCTAATGCATATGTAGATTTATCTCAGTGTTGTTTCAATTTGTAATTCTGTAATGACATATGAATTTGAATATCTTTTCATATACTCACTTACCATCTGTATATATTCTTCAGTGAGATGTCTGTTCAGGTCTTTTGCTAGTTTTTATTTTTTAATTTATTTTTAATTGTCCCATAATAATTATACACATTTATGGGGTACATAATGACATTACAATATATATAATGCATAGTATCAGATAAAAGTGATAGGCCTATCCATCTTCTCAAACATTTATAATTTCCTTTCCTTGTGTTGGGAACAGTTAATACAGTCTTTCTAGCCATTTGAAACCACATTATATATTATTGTTAACTATAGTCATCCTACAATGTTGTAGAAAACTGGAATTCATTTTTCCTATCTAGCTGTAATTTTGTATCTTTTAACAAGTGTCTATCTCCCTTTCTCCCCACTCTTCCCAGCTTCTAGTATCCTCTGCTCCACTTTTTACTTTCATGAGATCAACTTTTTTAAACTTCCACATATGTGTGACTGGGGTGTTTTACTTTCTGTTCATGGCTTATTTCACTTAACATAATGTCCTTCAGTCCCCTCCAGGTTGCCAGGAATGACAGGATTTTATTCTTTTTATGGCCAAATAGTATTCCATTGTGTATATATACACCATATTCTTTAAATCCATTCATCTGTTGTTGGACATCTATGTTCATTTCATATATTTGCTATTGTGAGTAGTGCTTCAATAAACATCAAGTTGCATATGTCTCTTCAATATATTGATTTTTTTCCTTTGGATAAATGCCCAGTAGTGGTATTGCTAGATTATATGGTTGTTCTATCTGTAGTTTTTGTGAGAAGCCTCTATACCATTCTCCACAGTGGTTGTACTAATTTACATTCCCATTAACAATGTATAAGAGTTTTCCTTTCTCCACATCCTTGCAAACATTTGTTATTTTTTATCTTTTTCATAATAGCCATCCTAACTGGGGTAGGATGATATGTTATTGTGGTTTTGATTTGCATTATCCTGCTGATTAGTGATGTTTAACATTTTTTTCATATATTTTTTGACTACCTGTGTGTCTTTTTTTGAGAAATGTCTGTTCACACATTTTGCCCATTGTAAAAATCAGACTGTTATTTTATTGTTGAGATGAAGTTCCTTGTATATTCTGAGTAATACTCCCTTATCACATTAATAGTTTGCAAATACTTTCTTCCCTTCTACAGGTTGTCTTTTCTCTCTGTTGATTGTTTTCTTTGCTGTGTGATACAGTTTGACTGTGTCCCCACGGAAATCTCAACTTGAATTGTATCTCCCAGAATTCCCACATATCGTGGGAGGGATCCAGGGGAAGGGAATGGAATCATATCGAATCATGGGGGCCAGTCTTTCCCCTGCTATTGTCATCATAGTGAATAAATCTCATGAGATCTGATGGGTTTATCAGGAGTTTCTGCTTTTGTTGCTTCTTTATTTTCCTCTTGCTGTCACCACATAAGAAGTGCCTTTTGCCTCCCACCATGATTCTGAGGCCTCCCCAGCCATGTGGAACTGTAAGTCCAATTAAACTTCTTTTTCTTTCCAGTCTTGGGTATGTCTTTATCAGCAGCATAAAATGGATCAATACACTGTGCGTTTTTAAATCTGGTTATTTGTTTGCTTATTCTGAAAGTTAAGAATTTCTTGTATATTTTTGATGAGGCCTTTATCTGATATGTCCTTTGCAAATATTTTTTTCCAATCTGTGCTTGTCGTTTCATTGTCTTGACAGTGCCTTTTGCACAAAAAAAGTTTCTAGGATTAATTAATTCTAGATTATCAATTATTTTATTTATTAACCATGGCTTTGGTGTTGTATCTAAAAAATTATTGCCAAATCCAAAGTCATTTAGATTTTTCTTCTATGCTATTTTCTTGGTGTTCAATTGTTTTACATTTTATTTTTAGGTCTGTGATCCACTTTGAGTTAATTTTTGTGAAGCGTCTATGGCCGTCTTTAGATTCATTTTCTTGCAAGCAAATTTCCAGTTGTTCCAACACACTTATTGAAAAGACAAATATTTCTCCATTGTGTTGCCTTTGATCCTTTTTCAAGGATGAGTTGACTAAAACTATATATGTCTCTTTCTGGGTTCTCTATTCTGTTCCACTAATCTTTTGACTATTCTTTTGCTCATTAATTGCAGCATATTGACTACTGTAGCTTTGAACATGCATCTTTAAGTTAAATTATTTATTAAATACCACATAACATTCCAAATATAAGAAATAAAGATATAAGAAATCATTTTCTTATATGCTGTTCTCATTATTGTTTCAAAAAACTCATACACAATATAGACATGAAAGATTGAGTTTTAATAGCAACACTATTGTTTGAAATAGTACTGCCATTGAAATCATTTTTCTGTTTTACTGTAAATTACTACTGCACTTTAAAAGGGATATTTGCAACTCGAGTTAATTTTAAAACATACACATAACTCAGAAATGATGCACGACATATTCAGAAAACAGATTTGTAGTCAGCATTTGGAAAGACAAGAAAACATAGAAGCCCTATTATAATTAAATGTTAATTCATCAGGAATATTTCAAAAACTGAAATAGCAATTATGAAAATATTTTTAAGTCTATTGAAGACCAAGACATATTTAAAAAAATAATCTTCAACACCAAAGAAGCACTTTTGATAGCAGAAGACATCCTTGTTCCTATGAGTGCAGCATTTCCATAGGTTAAATCTCACCAACAAATTGGCCTGCAATTGGTTATTTTTTAAAATTTAAACATTTATTTCAGATTTGTGGGAGCACATGTGCAAAGTTTTTACCTATGTATATTGTGTGATGATGAGGTTTGCGGTACGATTGATCCCATCACCCAGGTACTGAGTATAGTACCCAAAAGTTTTTTGTCCCTTTCCCCTCTCTCTCCCTTCCCCGTCTAGTAGTCCACAGTTTCTATTGTTGCCATCTTTATGTCTGTGAGTGGGTAATTTTTGTTATTAGCATTGATTTGACTTGTACATTCTTTGGTGGCACGGTAAATTGAGGTAATCTGTTGTTATTAAACAACCGGTACATATCCACTGTTTAGAAACAAAGAGGAGAAATTGCATATTAAGTATCCAGGAAGTGAGAGAATACTAAGAAACAATTTAGCATAAGTGACAACTTTTTTCTCCACGTAGGGTGCAGAAAAGGTACAAAATTGAGAGTGCCCTTACAATGACAAACGACACTAATTAGAAATTCTGGAAAACATTTGTCTTTATGAATTAAGAATCATTCACCAAAAAAGTCTCTCAGTTAGAGGTCTGCCGTGTGGGTGAACTAAGCATGCATCTATTTTGAAGGGAACCTATTTATTTCGTACAAAATCATTGTCTACAGTACATCATAACTAATAGAAATGGTATCTTACAAGATAAACTTACACATGAGAATTTAAATGTGAACATAAAGCCTACTGATAAAATATGTTGAGTTTCTGCTTTTTAGATTAAGCAAGTCTATAATTAATATAACCATTCAAATATACCAGTAGTGGTATAAATTCATTAATGATACAGGTAAATGAAATCCAATTCAGAACAATTTTTACAGTTTTTAAACAAATTCTTCATTTCTTCTGCCATATATGGATAGGAAGGCAATATTGAATTAGGCAGTCTAGCATTTTCTGCATGTTTATGATCACATTTAAGTTCCATTGCTCTTACAATATTTCCTGAAGCTGCCTATGTTTATCCAGGCCTTCTTTTTTATATTAAGATTTATACTATGTACATTTAGAAAACTCATTCAGGAGAAGCCCAAGCCAGGTAAACATTGTTGTGTGTCAAGATTTGATGTGTAATGTGATGTTTTTCAATGAATATTGATTAAGTGTAGAAATTTCTTGCATATCTGGCCTTTCCACCTTGTGTTTCAGTAATTCTAATTACAAAAGAAAAGTGATAACTCAAATGAGGATAGAATAAATTATTTGCAAAGGGCTTATCGACATGAATAGCTTGTTGGTTTTTTTTTTTTAGCTTACACCTTCACGTTGCTGCCTTGAGTTGAAAAGCAAGTCAAAACTGAATGACAAATTGTCTAGTATATCTTTCTAAGATTGTTGTGAGAATTAATTGAGATACTATATATAAAATGTCAAGTACGTAATAATTAATAGACTCTAGTTATCATTATGATATATAAATTAGCAAAAATGATTGATATGTTTATTTTTAGCCTTCTAAATTTCTGATAACCAAGGTATAAATATATATATATAATTTTTTAATGATTTCCAGTATATGATTAAATTTTTTGAGACTGATATCTGTCTCAAAAAAATCAAGCAGTTCAAATAAAATATATTTGTAAAGTATAAATATTTTTATTTTTAATTCCACAGCAACAAGGAAAATTTTACTTACACATATCTTAGGATATATTTAATGCTTGCCTTCAAAATATCCATTCCTTCTTTCTTCAGCAACAATTCAAAATGTTTACTTGAAGACTCACCTCTGCAGGGTTCTCATTTTAAACTTTTTATTCTTTCTTTCAAGAATCAAACAAGTTTCCTGCATTCCTTTGAACAGAGTCTTTTTATTGGCATATAATAGTTGTACATACTTTGGGGGTGTATGTGATATTTTGATACTTGTATACTATGTGTAATGATCAAATTGGGGTAATTGAGATATCCATCACCTTGAACATTTATTTTTTCTTTGTGTTAGGAACATTATAATTCTTCTCTTTTAACTACTTTGAGATATACAATAAATTCTTATTAACTATATATTTTTACTATACTATCAAATACTCGAACTTATTTCTTCAATATAGCTGTGTTTTGCACCCCTTAACAAACTTCTCTTCATCCCCTTTTTCCTTCCCAGCCTCTAGTAACCATCATTCTTCTATCTTCAAAAGATTCACTTTTTCAGCTCCCACATATAAGTGAGAAGATGCAATATTTGTTTTGTGCCTGGCTTATTTCCCTTAACATAGTGACCTTCAGTTCCAGCCATGTCATTGCAAATGACAGGATTTCCATCTTTTTATAGCTGTATAATATTCCAATGTGTATGTATACCACATTTTCTGTATCCATTCATCCTTTAATGGACACTAAGGTTGATTCCACATCTTGGCTGTTGCAAACAGTACTGCAATAAACAAGGGAACACAGATATCTCTTTGATATACTGGTTTCCTTTCTTCTGGATATAGACCCAGCAATCAAAATCACAATGAGTTACCATCTCACTCTAGTTAGAATGGCTACCATTAAAAAGACAAAAAATGACAAATTCTGGCAAAGATGCAGAGAAATGGGTATATTCATATAGTGTTGGTGGGAGTGTAAATTAGTGCAGCCTTTATGGAAAACAATATGGAAGCACCACAAAAACTAAAAATAGAACTACCATATGATCCAAAATTATTTTTTAAGCAGAGGGCATATGACAAAAGAAAAACCAAATGGAGATTTTTGTAAGAGATCCAAGAAAAAGAAAAATTTTTCTTTTTATGTATCAGTCTTTTTTTTTTTTTTTGAAAAAATTCTATACTCTGTGATGTTTTGGCATCTTAAAAAGCTTGCTGGCCAGCGAGAGACTTCCCCTCTCAGAGCTAGCACTTTCTTAGTGTTAGCAAAAGACTTGGGACTATAGCAAGTCCATCATATACAAGCCAATCAATCCCAGTCTACAGATCCAATCACCTCATTTTCTCTCACATACCAAGCTCGTCTTTCTCCTGCCTTAAATCACAAAAGGGCCAGGTACCAGAAAAACAGCCACCTCTATAGCCCAAAGCCCAATAAAATTATTCAAACTAGCCAAACTTAGCTTGATTATTCTTCCTTGCCTTGCCTTTCTCATGGAAACTCCAATAAAGACTCTGACTTTGACCCTCCTCTCTTGACTTCTACCACCAGACCAAGACCTGGTGCTTTCCCTGGGGTCCTGTGTGGTGTGGTGACTCCTCTCTGCAACCAGTGTTAATAAACTGCCTTCCAAGCCTTGCTCTAATAGCATCTTGTGGCCATCTTGGTTTTACCGTAGCATATCCAACATTTACAATCTTAAAACACTTTACCGATCTAATTGAATTTATGAAAAAGATGGAACCAGTAGAGTCAAATGCCCCATGAAGGAAGGTACTAGAGTGGTGGGACAACCACAAACAATCTTGAAATGAACTCTGCACAGATCAGGAGATGAAAAGAAACTCTGTCCTGACAACTTTTTTGAATTCTAAATCCAACCATGGTTGAAGCTGTTTCTTGAACTTACAGCAATGTGAGCTAAATATACACTTTGTTGTTTAATCCAGTCTGATTTGGGTCTGTTGACAATTGCAACAGAAACAATCCTGATTCCAAAATTAGTACCAAAACAAGGAGAGCTGAATGTGATAAATCCTAAATGATGCAATTTGCCGAGAAGAATTGAGGTGGACGCCATAAGGAACAGGTATTTTGGGACTTGGTAATTTTTATTAAATAGTAACCAGTCAGTAAGTTAAAATGTTACCTATTTTATTTGAGACTAAAGCCATGCCATTGCAACTGCAGCATCTGAGGTTTGGAAGTAAAAATTCAGGAAGGACCTTAGAAAATGTTGCCTTATATTTTATCTGTTTCACCAGGGATATATAATAAAGATTCAAGCTATGACATCTCGGCACGTAACTATCAATGTTAAACTTTAGCTGCCACTTGTTTGAGACTAAGCCTGTCAGATGTATTATCCTGGAAGTCTTGATAGATATTATGTGACCAGACTGCAGATGAACAAAACAAACTCATTATCTGTTTATTATTTCCAGTCTTTGTTAATGGTATCGACGCTTTCCAACTCACCTAGGTCAAAATGTAGAGACGGGTTTGACTGCACTCTTTTCATTAGTCTGCATGTCTACCTGGTATCTCTTTTATCAATACTGTGTCTTGACTCCCAAGACTTCCCGCTGGTTGACGCCTCATTACCTATTGCTTCTAATGATCTATGAAATTAATTATCTATCTTAGGAATTCTGAGTAGATATGATAATAATTGGTTATGCTTGTAAAATGACATAGTTTACAAAGCACAACAGAAGTTTTAATTTAAACTTTGATTTGTGACAGGCAGTCTGTACTATAGATGAGAAAATCAAACCAGAATGGTTTGGAGTCTTCAAAAAAACACATATCTAATGGCAGGGCACCTGACTTAGTGCTCAGTGCTCTTTTTTCATTTATTCTATATTACCTTCTGCATTTTATGCAAAAGATCAAAATGACTGATATTTTATTTAACAAGTGCGCTCTGCCTGCATTAGAAATAACTCTTTGGAAATAAGTGGTTTATGATATAGAGGACAAAGCTGTTTTCTATGTCTGAAGCGAAATAGAAGTTAACAGGTTAGGGGAGTGAGCACAAGGATGTTAGAATTTGCATGAATAAGGTTTTGGGGGTATCATTTAGAAACAAGAAACAGTTTCCTGTAATAATGTTAACAAATAAACTAATGATGATAACAACGAAACATTCCTCTGCATATCACAGTTAGAATGTATGAGTAAACTTCCTCTCTAGCTAGGATAGTGATAAACATCAAAAGGATACACCTACACTGTTAATGAACCAGATATCAGCAGCTAGAAGAAAGCATTACGGGGAAATCATACAGTCAAATTTCATATGGATTCAGTATAGCATTGATATAAAAATAAATAGAAATATATTTGGAAAAGTTTATGAGACTTTTGCTGAGGTAAAATGTGTTTTGCTATTTTGGAAAAGACAAATGAATATCTCACCAAAACACTAAATCATATTTGTATAACGAGCAGATAGAATATGAAGGGAGAGGATAGAAAAGGAGTGGGGTGCACTGGGGATCATTGAAGAGTAACTTTTTCACAGCAACAACATTGCTACCACTGGCAATAAACTGAATGCATCAGGGAACTGAAATGCCAGCCCTATATTGGTAGTCCTTATCAGAGAGTAACACAATGGATTAAATAAATAAAACTGAACAAGGTAAAGAGATGTTACCGTAATGCCTCTAGAATCAATGAGTGGAATTGTTTACTTGGTTGGTGGTGTTTTTGTTTTTTAAATTTTTGCTTCATAGTTGTTTAAATTTGTTTTTCAAGTGAATATAGATGTGTAAAAAATAAAATCATAAGTATTAAAATGATTACAGGAAATAGGGAATTCAATGTCATTATTATAAGCCGATTTTTAAAAAAAGAACATAGTAGGTGTTCGCAGTGCTTTTATATTCAATTCATAATTTTATTTTCTACTTGCTTATTTTTAAAAATGGGAATTATAAAAACTGTCAGTAGTTAAAAGGTTCTGAGGATATTATCAAAAGTAACAGCAACAATAAAGTCACCTCCAATACATTGTAACAAACAGGAGAAACACAGTGGAAAAACTACCGGCAATTTTTGAGATTCTGCTTTTTAAAGTTTACATAAAGTTAAATTGACATAAAAGTATGTGGATTAATTGCATTTCAGTTGCCAGGCACAAAGCTATTATGCATTTAAAGCATGCTGCATAATCAATTTTACTGAAAATGAATCCAATTTATCAATAGCCTTTCTTTGTTGATCATTTTGACTGATAAAGAACAAAAGCAGCCATCATATGTAGTAGTGTGAAGAAAGACCATTTCTAACATTTGATACACACATATCAAAAGGTATCAATAACTGCAATCTCTGAATGGATCAATTTACATATTTTCTCTTTGGCTCCTAAAGTGTGAGCTAAAATAACCTGCTGCATTATTCTTTTATCCTATATACCAGACATTAGCAATTTTAAAAAGCAGACTCTAAAAATAGTGATTCATTGCTCTCTAATGTTGCATTTTCATAGTCTGAAGCACTATTTCTAATAGAGCTACTAACATTTTTGTGATTTCGAAGAATAATTCCTGATCTTCACTTCAGAAATCAGTATCTGCATATAATGATAAACTGATACAATTGTTAACCTAATATAAATATTTTTTGATGAACTACATTTTTGGGGAAGACATTCACAAATAGTTACTGACATGAAACTATTAGGACCTTATATCTGAATAGCATAGTTTTGGGAAGCAATGTGATGTATACCCATCTTCAATGAAGGACTTACTGCCTGAGCTGCTGAGAGTGCTGTGGACACAATGTTTTTGACTGTCCTTCCTTTCTGGGATTGCCTCAACTGCAGAGTCATCGCCTCTAAGATTCCATTCCTTTGCAGATTGGTCTACATGAGGTATCAGGTCAATATAGATATACAAATTCCTGGCCAGATCAACCTTCCTGTATCAGCAGAGGCAAGCGTAGAAACTAAGTCCACTGGTGCTGTCCTGATGACTAGGAGTAGACTTGAATCTGGAGTAGTCCTTAAGCCTGGGGCTGAGGGGGTCAGCCTGGTACTGGGGGGCAGTCCAGAGCCTGGGGCCACCCCAGCCCCAAGGTGAGCCTGGTGACTGAGTCTTATGGGTGTACCGACAGCCTGAGTCAGTAAGAGTTGATCTGGTGCCTGGACAAATCTGATACATGAAGTTTCTGCACCTAGTCCATCACTGAGACCATTTCAGAACCTGGGGCTTTTGGAATTGGGCTGGCAGTAGGCAGCCTGTAGATGGTCTTCAATGGTGAGACTGGGGTCTGCTGCTGCAATATCAAGCCTGGCATCAGGGCAGGCCTGGAGCTTCAATCATTGGTTATTGGCCTGGAGTCCAAGGCATAGTGATATGCTTGACGTTGGGATCTAAGGCAAAATTTAGTGCTCAGTTTCCTTTTCTTCCGCCAAGGGAAAGATAGCTCTCTTTAAGCTGTGTTGCCTGATGTTGAGGTAGAGGTAATGGGAAAATATGGATCTTTCCTAACCTCTTCAATGCACCTTTTTTTATTTCTGTGTTATGCCCAGATGTTACAATCTCTCATCCAGTTTCCTTAGCCCTTGTGAATGTGTTTTGTGAGGGGACAGTTGTTCAAATTGATGTTTCTGTGAAGTCCTACTCTGCTGTCTTGTCATCTTCTAGACCTTCTGGTAAATTTTTCATTTTAAATACTATAGTTTTCAACTCTAGAATTTCCATTTGGTTATTTCTTTTAATTTATGTCTCTTTATTGATTTTTTTCCATTTGATGTGCCATCTTTATTAAACAAGTAAGCTTTATTTTTATAATCATCATTTCCTTTAGTTCTTTAATCATATAATTTGAAGTTCTTATCTTAAAGTTTAACATCTGGTTGTTCTCACAGGTAGTTTCTTTGGCTATTTTTTCCCAGTGTGGGGGTAATACTTTCCAATTTCTTTGCATGGCTAATAATGTTTTGTTGGAAACTGGACATTTTAGATAATACGTTGTGGCAACTCTGAATACTGATACCTGACCCACATCCCCAGGGCATTTTAGGAAGAGTACAAGTCAACTCCCTCCTCTGCCTCATTGTGAAGTCTGCTGTTGCTACTCAGGGTGCATAACCTTGGGTAAACTTATAGGCATCAGTGGGATAAGAGTGGCTTTGACATGGCTATCTTTAATTGGCTCTTTCTCTTTTTCCTAACCAAAACCAGCTGTTAAGCGCCACTAATTGCTGCCTGATTGCTTTATTGTTTTCAGCAATGCCCTGAGGGTCTTAATTGCTTCACAGAACACTCCAGTCAAATATTAACTCCTTTCAAAAGACGGTTCTGGAATTCAGATTTTGAGATATATTCTGACCACAAGAGGACTTGTCCCAGGTGTCCCTCTCCAGGTTTCTCTCCAGAATACTAAACAGACTATAGTTTAGCCTGTATCGCCAATGAATCTATCAATTTTCTCTCTCAACTGTCTTTCATGACAACGTCTACATTTTTTGAGGTATGAACTCTTTCACAATCTGTTCAATTAAAGTGAATTCCTTAGAGAAGGAATTTGGAGGTTTCTTATTCTAAGTCTTGCTTCCCATCTCCTCCCATCCCAAGGAAATATTTCTGTGCCAAAGTTCTAGTTCTGGGGGAAGAAATATTGGTACATTTCACTTTGAGTGAACCTCCTCTTTAGTTGCTGAAGGCTAGGCAGATGTTGCAGCAGAACCCCCAAATTTTTTTGGCTTGCTTCTCCGAACATGGAACCCCCAGTCTTTAAGTTTGGGCATGGGGAATCAAGTCCCCAGTATTCTCAGAGGTGCATCCTGACCTCAGCCACCTATTGCTAGACTATGATCTGTGTATTTGAGGCCAAGAGGTGAAGACCTTTCTTCTGTTCCCTGAGTGGGTTCTGAGAGAAAGAAGAGAGACCCCCACTTATTGGATGAGAAATGTTGACATACTGCCCCTCTTGAGAAGACAGCCTTATAACTAGAAGCTGTGGAGAGAGGGAGTTCTTATTTATTTCTGCTATTAGTTTGCAGTGGAATATCCATCTCACTTAGCTTATGCAGGTGATAGAGAACATGGATGTTGGTACAAAAATTAAACTGTCCTGATTTTTACCGTAAAAAGTGAAGTAGAGGCTACTCCTCAAAGAGCTTTTCCTCCCCGTCTAATTAAGAATAAATAGTAACTTCTCTTAGAAGCAAAATTTATTTGAAGACCTGTGCTAATATTCTTAGATATCTGCTATTCGTAATAAAGAAATCAACGTACTTTGTGTTCTTAGCTCCCACAATTTACTCCAAATATTTGCCGTGGCATGCTTTTACCGGTCCAAGCAAGCATTAGGTCATAGCCTGTTCCTCTGCCTTATTTGGAGGTGTTTTTACCTTTCTCAGGATTCCACAAATTACTTCTTCTTTCTTTTGTTCTCCTCTGCCTTTGCCTCTTTTGAAAAGTTCTAAGTTGCTAGCCAATCGGGACAAATACAGAATGTGGGGTCCCTTTCCAGCCAATGGAAACCAGACACAGCAGTAAGGTGGACGCATCAGGTTATAAATGACCCTGTCTCCTTTGTTCCGTGTACTCTTGTGGCAAAACTGCTGGTGAGGGTACCCATTCTGCAGGAAGTAAAAAAATGGCCTTGATGAAAAAATTAAATTTATGTTCAAGTACTATTTATTTGTGATACCAGGGAACGAGCAGTTCTAACATTACCATGTTTTAGTAGATTTTCTTCAATAAGTGTTTTTATATTTGCTGTATGCCATTAGGAACATTTTCAGAGAATTTAAATGGCTCCTTTTAAAGTAATTTTCACTACTTGAGATGGCAATGGGGTCTTTGGAGTGCCTTACACTGTCATGCCCAATTTTTTTATGATCTAATTTAAGAATATAATTCGTCTTGACCTAGTACATACACACACACCCACACACACAAACACACACACTTAAAACCTAAAACCAAATCCAAATTTTGTGGAACAATATTTTTCCTTACTAAGCATGATTCTCTCTGCTATTTTCTAATCTATTTTGCTTAATTAGAAAAAGTTTGGAATATCTAAATTGACTTTACCCCCTGCTAACAGATTGTGGTTCATACATTATGTAACACTGCTCAAGTTGATTTGCAGTTTTGGTTTATTTGTTCATTCTTTTATTTTATTAATTCAACATACAATTATTTAGCACACTAGTTCAGTTTTCATTCTGGGCAGTACAAATCTGAATGAAACAATTTCTTCAGAGGAACATAGAATCTACTTGAGCAGTCTGTTAAATGTGAAAATACTATTGACAAGAGATATGACTTTGAAGATTGTCAAGTGGAGGTACTGTGGTTATACGTATACTAGGAAATCAATTCTGGTATTGGCATAAAATGTTGCATAGGTAGTGGGGAGAAATCAGAATCTACTATACCAGTTTAGGGCTGCTGCAGTAAGTCAAGAAGCATTATGTGAACCAAAATTTAGATGTTAAAATAGCATTAGATAAGTGAGAGTTCAGAGATGACAATATAAAAGACATGTAGGATATAGACTTAGTGAGGTGCAGTAATAGGTGATATCAGCATAAGAATGCTCTCGTGCAGTGGAGGATGCATGTAACATTATTTACTTAACAAGAGGGAAAAGTGAGAGAAAGAATATGTTTGGGGAAAGTAGCGAAGAAAGTGTTTATTTTGCAAATCTGATAATTTGTTTTTCATAATTGAGAAATACGAACTGTCAGAAAAGCCTTAACTAAAAACTCTGGTGGAAATTTTAGGTACTAAACAGAGAGTTACACACCACTGAGTTAAAATGGATAATATTCAGTAGCTCTGATTTTTGTGCAATTAAATAATTTTGATGTGAACGTTTTATGTAAACATTTGGCACTTTTTGGTGTTTCTTTTAGTGTAATGACTATTGCCACTTGCATTTTAGTGATATGTAGTTGTTTATTTAAAAAGAAAGCAATGTATTTAAAAAGTACATACCACATGATCACTTTAAATTAAGTGTCAATATAAGCAAAGGCTCCAGAAGCTTTACACTTCTCTTTTTATTGTTTATTTCAGATTTGTACTACCCAAAATGAAAATTGAACTAGTGTGCTAAATAATTGTATGTTGCATTAATAAAATAAAAGAATGAACAAATAAACCAAAACTGCAAATCAACTTGAGCAGTGTTATGTAATGTATGAATCACAATCTATTAGCAGGGGATAAAATAGATTAAAAATAGAAATATTTTTTTCAATCAATACTCAACATTTTTCCTTTTCTCTGTTCATTTAAACAATAACAATACATTTTTTTCTGCCCATGGTACTGCCTAATTAGTACCTGAGTTAGATGTTCAGAACTCCCTTTGACGCCCATAATTGTATGTTATAACAAGACAACATTCCCTTTGTACCTGTGCTACTGAAAACAGGCAGTGGTAACAGGCATTTGTTCAGAAATAATTATAAAGTTGCCTTTAGCTTAAGTGCTCTAGTAAAAACTTTGCATGACAGTTTCTAGTGAAATTTTACCTACTTGAGAAATTTGAAAAATTGTAAATACCTTTACAGTTAATAAAATGATTATTTTAAGAGACATTTCCATTATCGAAGGTTCATTTTGTATTTCATTGTATCAAATCAAAATATTTTAACTTACATTATTCTCTTCAACACTTCAGAATTTTTTGTTTACAGTGCTCTATGTTTTAATCAAAGCTTCCAAAATTTCTATCTCAAATCACCTAAACTTTATAAAGCCTTTGAAAGATTTATTATAGAAAATAATATAGTAGTATCAAATTTGCTTTATGATTTTCATAATTTTCACTGTGTTAAAAGACTTTCTTTTATTATTGTTATTATTATTATTGAGACAGAGTCTCATTCTGTCACCCAGGCTGGAATGCAATGGCGTGATCTCGGCTCACCGCAACCTCTGCCTCCCAGGTTCAAGTGATTCTCCTGCCTCAGCCTCCTGAGTAGCTGGGAATACATGTTCCTGCCACCACACCCGGCTAATTTTTGTATTTTTAGTAGAGATGGGATTTCACCATGTTGACCAGACTGGTCTTGAGGTACTGATCTCAAGTGATCCACCCGCCACCATGTCAGGCCCAGACTTTTATATTTTATAGTTAAAACTTATTTCCTGGACAAAGTAAAAATAAGACAAGACAAAACAGTGGAAATAAACTGACTTTTGCAAAGTAATATTGTTCTCCTTTATCAGTGATCTTTGAGTAAAACTTTTTCTTCCTATTTCATTTATTCTTTTCGTGACATCACACATCCTAGACTATTACTTCTAAAGAACTCACTTGCATTACTAATGTTGCTTTGTATTTTCTAGTGCATATTTAAGGTTTAAATTTTATGTTGATCAAAGTTCTATCAATGTCAAAAAGAAGAAATTCCCTAATCTGGAGTTTTGAAATATCTCTGGATTGCTGTCAGGAAGTATGTGGTACATGACTCAGGATTTGTGGAAGAAAATGTAAATATCAATCCATTAAATTTGATTATTTTCCCCAGTCTCTTGGTTTATATCCTGCTGCAAAAATCCTAAGGTTAAACATTAATGCTGTTATGCAGCTTTGAGCCTGATACTTGATAATTTGTGAAATGTTTACAAAATAATAATCAGGAGGTATTTTTAAATTTCTGAAAAGTGTCATTATTCCCAGAGTGATAAAATATTCAAGTTTCTTTTTTCAAACACACCTTATATTTACAGTGTACAAGGAAACAATGACATCCAGATAGAACTTTAGTAGAGCTCAATGACCCAACTGAAAATTAGTCATTTGTAAATATACTGAAATGTGAAATGACTGGTCACAACAACTACCATAAAGCCTTCTGTTTATACTACTCTTCCATTGTGATATTTGTTCTCTCTTCCTTAGCTTTATACTTGCTAACTGAGATGACAGAACTTTACAGACTCATTAAGTATTATTTGGCCCGAAGATGAATTGCTGTGATCTGAAATGAATCGTGTTACATTTAAGATTCCAGTGACCATCTTCATGCCAAGGTTGATTACATTTAAGTTGAGGAATTTTCTGGTAGAATAAAGCAGGGGAGGAATACACTGCACAGGAGATTGTAAGTGAGGAATTTAAAATCCAAACTTACTCCGTCTCTACTTAAAAAAAAAAAAAAAAAAAAAAAAGCCAGGTGTGCTGGCGGGCCCCTGTAGTCCCAGCTACTCAGGAGGCTGAGGCAGGAGAACGGCGTGAACCCAGGAGGCAGAAGTTGCAGTGAGCCAAGGTTACATCACTGCACTCCAGCCTGGGCCACAGAGTGAGACTCCATCTCAAAAAAAAAAAAAAAAGCTAAGTTGACCAGGGAGATTCAGTAGGAGGTAAAGTACAGCCTCTGAAAGAAGGCCAAACAGGAAAACATGGAAGAAAACAAAAGGGAGATTCAGGGGGGATTCATTGATCTTCTCAGAAAATGTGTATTGAGTATTGTGGAAAAGGGTTTGATAGCATGGACTGTGGATATGGAGGGTCTAGACTGGAATTGTAGTTCTACCTAGGTGCATGACCTCAGGACATTTATGTAACCTTTCTGTACCTCAGTTTCCTCATCTGTTAAATGAAGCTGGTAACCCCTGTAAAGCCATCAAATTTATGTTCGACATGTGGCAAGTGCTTTATTAAGATTAGCCAATATTACTATGGTCATCACTATCATTGTGGTCATTGTTTCAACATTTTATTACCAGTAAGTGATCCAATAAATGAGAGATGAATAAGACAGAGTGCCCATTCTCAAACAGCTTTATCTATTGCAGTTTTTCAGTTATGACTTTAAAAGCAACTGATCTTTTTAAAAAACCTTACATATATTTTTAAAATATAAAAGATAAATATAAGTTACATGAAATATAAATGAATAAATGAATTGCGGTCACTGAAGTTGTAATGGGGAATCAATCAGTTTTAAAAATTAACATCTTAACAAAGAAGCTTTATGTTATTTATAGCAGAAGTTGAATATCTGGTATAATTTTAAAGAGAAACTGTTTTCAGAAAACTATGACAAGCATTTCTAAAGTTGAGGCAAAAGAACCAAGTTCAAGATCTTCAGAGAAAATATTTATGGCCACAGTGTCCTATGCAGTTTGTTCTTTAATACATTCTTCTAATTTTTAAAGAAAATTCAAGAACATTAAGGCTATCCATGGAATTGAGAAAATTATTACTGATGACTGTCTCTAAGCATGGATAATAAAAATAATAGCCTCATTTATTAAACTTTCATCACTTCAAATTTCAATCAAGTATCTTAAATGAACTTGGGAGAAGACTTTAATTAGAAATAGAGAGAGCTTAGACTAATTTCCAGGAGGCAACAGAGCAGACAGGAGCCTGGGACCTGGAACTGCAACCCTTAGTGAATGAGGCAGAGGGATCCTCTGTGGAGGAAGAAGGTGCAAGGACTGTTTCCTTGATATAAGAGAGAGAGGCTCATCGATGGGAAGATTTAGTCCCAGGCCTGATGTGGTGGTTGTCGACTCAACACTCAAGAGTACGTGCTGCTTGTCAATGGAGTCTTCACTACTTGGGGGGAAGTCACTACCTAACTGTGTAGCACAGTGTCCCACCCCATCTCCTCTGCGATGATATGTGTTTGCCAGCTTCTCCAGGCCCCACTGGAACCCTGGGCCCCTGTCCCAGGAGGAGAAAGCCTAAGCAGTGGCAGTATTAGCCTTGAGAAAGATGAAAATGTGAGCAGCCAAAGGAATCCTCCAGAAACCCCTCGAGCCTGCAGTAGAGCCATGTGAGTCAGGGAAGGCAGTGCGGGGAGGGGAGGAGGATGACAAATGTGAGACATCGCAGAAATACCCTCCCTTTTAGAGGGAGAGAGAGGAAATGAGGAACCCGGACCAGAAAAACAGGTGTGTTACAAATATACATCTGGACTATAACCTTAAATTCAGGTTCTGTGCAAATATCTGTCATCCAGTCAACTACCAGTGAATTAGTTATTACAGTTTTGCCTCTACGATGTTCATATCCAATTACATAATCATATAATGATCAAGATTTCCTTTGTCAGATAAATAGTTTTAAATGGTAATTTTTTAAATGACTTCTAAAGTATATACCCTTGCTCCGTGGTACTGGCACAAGTATTTGTCAGAAGGACGAATGTTGCACTAATCTGTAATTTGTAATTTCACAGAGGCACACATTTGAATTGCACAAACTAGGGGAGAAATAACAAGTCACTGTGCCTGGCCTCCCTTTTAGCATATCCAGAAGAATATTATTCAGTCTCATTTATCCCATATGTAATTATAAAAGCAGTTTTTAATTTTGAAAACTAGATAAAAAATTAAAGATATTAATTACTGCTGGTGATGATAGAGTTTAAAAATTGAAGTAATCTGCAAAACTCATGATTTTAAGAAGGAAAACAAAAGAGTTGGTTACATTGGAGAATGCACTGGTGAAGCAATAGCTTCACCGTGTGATTTATGGTGGGAATGGGTCTCCTATAGGTTACATGAAGAAACAAGAAAAAGCTTTGCTAATATGACTTTAGTGGATATTGTGGTTTACAGGAAATATGCTCATCCATTAAAAAAAAAATCATTAGTGAAAATTGAAGAGTCATTTTACTTGAGGTCTGGCAAATGTGTAACTTTCAAGAGAAAAAAAATTTAAAAGACATTTAGCAGGTATCCCTTCATCATCATCTCTCCTATTTCATTAATATCAGCTAAGTTTGTTTTTTAGCCCTACTGGAGTTATAATATGTTGTTAGGCTGGGTATGGTAATAGCAAAACTTAATGCAATAACCTTATAGAAGAAGTATTCTGTATTTATAGAATTATTGAGGATTTTTAAGAGATTGATTTTATTTTTTCTTATATGCTACCATCCTTGATGGGGAACATTATATGCTAGAGCTATGTTGGAAATCCAAAAACTTAATATATCTCAATCTAGAACATCAAGATCATATTATATCTCTGGTTATTTTATTTATTATCAAGTATTTTAATCCCTATGTTTGTTACATATCCCCATATATTAGTTTCTTCTCACACTGCTATGAAGAAATACCTGAGACTGGGTAATTTATAAAGAAAAGAGGTTTGATTTTCTCACAGCTCTGCATAGCTGGGGAGACCTCAGGAAACTTACAATCATGGTGTAAGGCAGCTCTTCACAGGGTGACGAGCGAGGATGAGTGCCTAGCAAGGGGGGAAGCCCCTTATAGAAAACATCAGGTCTCATGATAACTCACTATCACAAGAAGAGCATGGGGAGAAACCACCACCATGATTCACTTACGTCCCACCAGCTCCTTCCCACATCTGTGGGAATTATAAGACTACAATTCAAGATGAGATTTGGGTGGGGACATAAAGCCAAACCATGTCACCCCATATCTAGTGGGAGACAACAAATGGTTTCTGTATTCAAGTATTTCATAATCTCCACAGAAAAATAAGACATATAAACAAGTACTCATACATCAACAATAAAATGAATGCTACAGAAAATATGGGTTATAGAAACTCAAAGGAGAAAGGAATATATGAGGCAGACTGGTCAAATAAATGGTGGAAATTTATGATTTAACATAATCACTCTGGTTTGCTAAGAAGAGATTTCAGGGAGAAAAAGTAGAGAGAGACCACTAAAAAGCTTTGTTCCAAACCAGACTAAAAATCTGGTGGATTAGATCAAGGTAGCAGTAGTAATGATGGTCAAAAGTAGTAGAATTTTGTTTATATACTTTGAAGGTTACATTGACAAATTTGCTAATGGATCAGATAGGGAGTGCAATAGAAACAGAGAAATCAAAGTTTGGGCCAAGTTTCTTGGCCTGAATAAATTTTAAAAAATAGAATCGCCTTTTACTGATATGAGAGGACTTTAAAAAGAATCAGTTTGAGGGAAAATTCAAGAAGCTTATTTGGTGGCATGTTGTGATAAAAAAGAATCAATACCCAAATAGTGATGTTGAGTAGATAATTGATGATATGAGTCTGAAGTTCAGTGAAGAAGTACAGACTGAAAATACAATGTTTGATTTCTTCAGAATATGGTAGGTGAAGTCCTAAGACTGGTGGAATTATCTAGAGAGAGCATCCACAAAAGGAACTTCAAGATTAAGCCTGGGGGGGTGGCAATACAATGTTTTAAGGTTAGGGAAATCAAAAGAACAACTAAAGGAATCTGAGAGAGAGTGGCCTGTAAAAAGGGGAAAAATTTAAGATATAGTGATTCTCTAAGGATGATTTGAGGACAGTGGTTTAAGATGAGTGCAGGTTAAGGGAGATGTACCTTTGGATTGAGAAGTGTGGTGACAGTTCAACAACCAAAGCGGCAATGGTACTGGATGCTTCGTCTAAGTAAACATTGAAGTCATCAAGAACCATGCAGGGGTGGTTCAGGAAGGAGTGGCACTGGACTAGGTGCTGAGGGAGAGTTACTACGATGTATTCAGTGACTGTATCAAGGAAGAGCAGGTGTGGGGGATTCTGATGGCATGAGCTCTAATGCTGGTATTTAGGGGAGGTGGACAATGAACGGTGGCAGCGTGACAACGGTGAGGAGGTACTGGTCCAACCATTGGTCTTAGTCATCTGTAGGGCCCTGAGTATGGCAGGAGGTTTAGTATCTATTTTCCGAGGCTTTAGATATCTATAGAAGCAAACAAACACTCCCCCATGCATTTTCAAATACCGCCTAAGGGGGTCTTATTACTCCTGGTTATTTCCAAACCTTATTTCCTTGCCTTTTGTTGGCACTGTCTCAACGATGTGACCCTTTCAAATTTGTAAAGTTCTATAAATATCTACACTAAGATTATTGTTACATAGCCCCAACAGTCCCATTTTAATGGAGGTCAAGGCGGCTTTCAGGAGATTCTCCTTTTTCACCCAGTGGTTTACAAGACTTCTATTTTTGTATTTATATTTTTAGATATGGAATCCTTTGCTTAAACTAGTTACATAGAAGTACAAATGAGGAAAACACATGCATTTAGTATTTTCCATTTAAATTCTAAGAGAGAGAGAGTGTGTGTGTGTGTGTGTTGGTAGTTGGTGAGACAGTTGGCAGAGAAAATAAAGTAGCATGTTTTAAAAACGACAACCTTAATTCAAAAGGGTGAGACTCAGATAAGATACTTTCAGACTCCACACGTGTGATGACACTTATTTGTAGAAAGTATCCCTTCCTGTATGTGGTATTTCTTAAATTATACCGCCCAGTAGGATACCCATTCTGCCTGAACCTGCCAAAAATAATGCTAAAGGTAAATCTAAAGGAACAGGGATGTTTAACAGTTTTCTCAGGCATGTTGGTATTAAAAATATAGCTGGGCAGATCTGCTGTGTTCTTTAACCTGCCACGGTTTAGAATGGCCTGAACCTGAAGTTTACAGAACACCATGCCGAAGTAGGGTTGTAAACAGGGGTGTGGACAGGCTACTCTGAGTTTTTTCCTCAGCAAGGCCTTGACCTTGGGTTTCTATGTCCATCCTTGCCAAATATAGTCCTAGCGAGAATCTCGCTAAGTCAACTTAGAGAGAATCCGCCATCCTTCACATCTGATCACCTGGCCTGCCTTTATCAAGAATCCTGCTGAGTCCCTTTAGGAAGAAGCTTCTTGCCCTTGATGTCTCTTCTTAGTAATTTTCCACCCACTGACCTCCTTATGCTGCTCTTTGACTATAAATTTCTTTTTATTTTTAACTTTTAATTTAAGTTCAAGGGTACATGTGCAAGTGTGCTGTATAGGTAAATTGTCTGTCATGGGGTTTGCTGTACAGATTATTTGGTCACCCAGGTAATAAGCATAGTACCCAATAGGTGGTTTATAGATCCTCACCTTCTTCCCACCCTCCACCCTCAAGCAGGCCCTAGTGTCTGTTGCTGCCTTCTTTATGTCTGTATGTACTCCAGGTTTAGCTCCTGCCAATAAGTGTGAATATGCAGTATTTGGCCCTCTGTTTCCGTGTTAGTTTGCTTAGGTTAATGGCCTCCAGCTCCATCCACTTTCCTGCAAAGGACACCATCTCAGTCTTTTCGTGGTTGCACAGCATTCTATGGTATGTATGCACTCCATTTGCTTTATTCAGTCCACCATTGATGGCCATTTAGGTTGACTCCATGACTTGGCTATCGCGAACAGTGCTGAGAGGAACACATGCATGGATGTGTCTTTATAGTAGAATGATTTATATTCCTTTGGGTATATACCCAATAATGTGATTTCTGGGTTGAATGATAATTCTAAGTTCTTATGGAAATTGCCAAACTGCTTTCGACAATGGCTGAAGGAATTACGTTTCCTGCAGTAGTGTACAAGCACTCCCTCCTCTTCACAACCTCACCAACATCTGCTGTCTTTTGACTTTTTAATAGCACTTGGCTATACATTTCTTATTGTCCTTGTTGCATTTGGAATTGAGCTCAGTTCTAAACTGAAGTCTCTTTTCCCTTATTGCAATAGTTTCTGAATAAAACCTGTCTTTACTGCTTTAACTCGTGTCTGGCTCTGGTTCTCTTTAAAAGAATGGAGGCAAGAGGTGAGGTATCTTACTGAAAAGAACACCCTGCCAACTATGCACTCCAAAACTTGGTACCTTATTTCGTTCTTTACTGCAACTGTGTAAATATGTGTGCTTATGTGTGTGTATTTTGGACGGGTGTTCAGATAAATTGGAGACAATTTTATCGACTTTGTAGTATCATTACACAAATCAATGAATAATTTTATATATGTTAAACACTTAATAGACATGCAATAAAGATTTCCCATTATTATAATGCTGTCTATAGGTAGGGCAGACAAGTAAATAAGGAAAACTGTGGTGATCATTAATAATAATTTCAGCAGGCTCATATCTTAAATTTTACAGAGCTCTGACTTTTACCAGAAATTATTTTCAGTTCTTTTTGATTGATAACAATGTTATTAAGAATAATAAATGAGGCCGGGCGCAGTGGCTCATGCCTGTAATCCCAGCACTTTGGAAGGCCGAGGCGGGTAGAACACTTGAGATCAGGAGTTTGAGACCATCCTGGCCAACATAGTGAAACCCCGTCTCTACTAAAAATACAAAAAATTAGCTGGGCATGGTGGCAGGCGCCTGTAATCCCAGATACTTGGGAGGCTGAGGCAGGAGAATTGCTTGAATCCGGAAGGTGGAGGTTGCAGTGAGCTGAGATGGCGCCACTGCACTCCAGTTCAGGTGACAGTATGAGACTCCGTCTCAAAAAAATATATAAAATAAATAAATAAATAAATAAATGAGTTGCTTTAATACTTCAAACTCTCTTATGTGTTTAATGCTAAGTCTTGAGAACACTTGTAGCCCACATCATGCCTAAAATTATCCCTTGACAAACTTTGGTCTTTTTTCATACTGAAAATATATAAAAGTGAAATGTATTCCATAAAATAGGCTTCCTCAGCCTCTGATCTGTCCTTCTCTTGAGGACCCTGGATGCTTTACAGATCATTTAATTTAGGAAACAAAATAGACACCATCACATGACTTTTCATCCTTTTTCTCCTCTTTTCCCCTTCTTGTATCCCTAGGAAAGGAGAAAAATGTGTAGCTACCAGGGCATGAGAGTCATTCCTCATCAAAACTCATTTTGCTTTTGATCCTTGAGGAAAAGGGAGATATTGAATTGGTTCATGGAGAAGTTGGTCAAATTCCAAAGATGGTAAGTCTGTGTGTTTTCCCACGCCATCTTGTTTCTTTTTCATACAGTCTCCACTAGTTTTCTAGATCTTCAGAGTGACTTAAGATTTCTAATATCTACTTAGGTATAGCCTCCCAGGGACTGGAAAGTAAGCTCGATATGCTCAGTAGGCTTATTAACATCATTGGATTATCTAAAATAAATTTAAAAACAGAATTTACATGGGGCAGCAATTAGTTTACAATTGGTCCAGAAAATTAAAATGAAGAGAAAATAAATTCATCCCCTTCTGTAGCTTGGTTTTGTTACCCACCAGGATCTGCCTTGCCAAAGACTTTCAGCTTGTGGCAATACCCCAGAGGACTCTCAAGAGAGTTTATTGACTTAGAAGAGGCTTAAAATACTTAATTAAGTAAGCCTACTGCACCATGGCATACCTGTGCATTCTTTAACATTTTTCCCATCAAAAGGTGGGGTCTATATTCCCTTTCTTAAATCCAGGTCAACACAGTGACTCTCTTGTTACCAACAGAACGTCACTGAAGTGATGCTGTTGAACGTCTGTGTTTAGGTCAGAAAATGCCATGCATCTTCTGCCTGGTTTTCTTGTAATACACTCTCTGTGGGAAAACAGTCACCATGTACAAAATCCAACTACTTGGGATATCCATTAAAGAAAGACTATATGCAGGCAATACTGTTGAAAGCCTTAGCAGAGCATCTAGCATCGTGAACATGGCTCATGTGTGACTGTACTCTCATAAGAGAATATCAATTATTAAAATGCAACAAAAATGGACCCTAAATCTGCACATCAATGTAGCTGATGAGAAAAATTCCATTTGCTATTGAGTACTTTCAAAAAAAATACCAGTATTACTAATATCTATGAATGCGTTATTATATTTTCTGAGCCAAAGTTAAATAAAGTTAGTCTATGTAAGCTGTACTATTGATATTTCTAGATTACTTGAAATTTCTAAGTAATTCACTAAATATAAGAGGATCATCAGAGTTCAAGGCAGAAGTGAAATTTTATTTTATATTTTGAATTCATTTGATATATACGATTCTATATCACAGAATTCCTGTCAAATGCATTGATTCTCAAGGAAAATCTTTGTTGAAAGCTAAAAAGTAGGTCTATTTTTTTAAGATTTTAAAAAAAATTAACACTTGATGTATTAGTTCGTTCTCACAATGCTATCAAAAACTACCTGAGATGATAATTTATAAAGAAAAGAGCTTTAATTGACTCTCAGTTCCACAGGCTGTACAGAAAGCTGGGAGACCTCAGGAACCTTACAGTCATGGCAAAAAGGAAGAGAAACAAGCATATCTTCCCATGGCAGCGAGAGAAAGAGAGAAGGAGGGAGTGATACACACTTTTAAACAACCGGATATGGTGAGACTTCACTCACTATCATCAGAACATCAAGGGTGAAATCCACTCCCATGATCCAGTCACCTCCCACCAGTTCCCTCCCCCAACAATGGGAATTACAATTCAACATGAGATTTAGGTGGGGACACAGAGGTAAACCATATCACTTGCAAACACTTGAATAAAAGATAAAAACTGCTTCTAATTTGAATCAAGTGCCTAACAATATGTTAAAAATATTAATTAAAAGTGAACTAAGTGTAAAGAAGAATTGTTGCTTCTATTTTGTTTATTCCATACCAATATATTGCCATATTTCCTTCTTTTATAATCTTTAAAAAAAATCCTAGGGCATAAGAAAGCAGACCTTATTACATTAGAAACTGAATTATACATCATATACATTTTGGTAGTATTCATAACCAAATTACCATAAATACATCAAGAACGTCAAGATGCACAGTGACAATACAAAATTAAGCCAAATGGAAGTCTGAAGATGTTAATTTGTAATTGCCTTATTGTTCTCTAAAGGCCTAGGGAATGTAGAAAGGTAATCTGGAAATCAACTTGGAATTGGATTGAAAAAAAAAAGAATAAATGTGAGGGAATAAAGAAAGTGATGATAACTGTGATTCTAGTTTATTACTGGAAGAAGGCTGAGACTTAAATTTAATATTATCACTTTTATCACAGGAAGTGGCATGTTAACCATATTAACTGTAAACTATTAACAATAGTATTACTACTAATACAGTAGCGTTAATCCAAATTAGGATAATATTATCACAGAAATTGGAAGAAAGAGTTATACTGGCATCTGAATCCAATTGTATATTCGGTAGAATATGACATGCCCCTGTTCTTCCTTATCTTTTTTCTGACCCTAAATATGGGCCTGTGGTCTATGTCTCTGTGGAGAGAATTTCCACTCCGATTTAAAGAGAAAGTAGACTATATATTTTTTTCCAATTTAGACAGAAATAATCATGATAACATTCTTGCAGAAAGCTCATACATTTCATTTTAGGCCTTTATTGAGAGTTTTCTTTTGTGGGTGTCATTCAGAATTTTGAGAATTTATGATTATATTCTCTTGTAACTGATAATTGAAATACTTAATTGTATCTGTCAAAAGCAATGAGGCAATGGAGAAAGGAACTTGTGTTATTTTTAATGGAAATAATGTGTTTGTTTTACTTCATCAAATTACATGCGGGATAATATTACAGGATGATTAATTAACCAGGACACAAAATAATAGCTTAATAACTCTGAATTCCATGGGTTTTTCTACAGCCAAGAAAAAATGAAAATGATTTTATTTTTTAAAGGCTCATACAGGTTGTGAAATCAGTTAAATATATTATATTTCAGGTAGAGTTTATCTGATACGTTTAGTTAATTTTCACCTACATTGGAAATTTGCAATGCAGAATGTCTAAAATAGACTCCCAGTAGCAAATGCTCTGGTTTAACTCCAATGTTATGTTGGTCAGGTGAACATACAGAACTAGATGAAGGAAAATTGATTTCCTAGCCAAGAGGCAAATTGATCAGAGTAGACAAGTAGGATAATACAACCTATTGCCTCCCAAAGAAGTAGAAATTCATTTTTGCACTCCTAATTGCAAAGGGAAGATTTTAAACCTGGCCAAACTAGGAAAAGTCATGCAGAACATTTAATCAATTAGTAAATTAGCTGAGTTTTCATTCATAGCCATAACTGTGTTTCTTTGGAGCAGATTAACCCATATAAAGGTCTTATTGATTTCAATAAACAATTTATCTTTAAAAGATTGCATACATACAGATATAACAGTTTTAACCAATGAATAAAGATAAGAATTGTCGCCGGGCGCGGTGGCTCAAGCCTGTAATCCCAGC
>NW_012118688.1:1234397-1259330 GCF_000951035.1 Colobus angolensis palliatus
GCACTCCAGCCCGGGCGACAGAGCAAGACTCCGTCTCAAAAAAAAAAAGAATTGTCACAGCATGACTTCACATGACTGCTCTTTTAAAAGTGTTTTTAAAAGTTTTATAAAATCTTTGATTAGAAATAGTAATTAATTATATATGCCAGAATTCCCCAGAACCCCAGGAAATATATCAAGGCTTTCTTTTTTTGTGTAAGTATGCTCCAAGGCAAATTTACATTCAATAATTACTGAATATATCACCGATTTATTTGCTACTTACTGTAGAAAACAAAATGCTTGAGGATCCTCATTCTAAGTATACTTATTGAGCATCCCTTATGTTTTGATACTCTGCTGGTTGTTGGGGACACAGTGGTTGAACAAGATGGTTATAATTGCTGCGCTTATTGAACTCAGGCTAATGGTGATAGCAGATACTGCAAAATTAAAGATAACACCACAAAGTGTTACTAAAGAGAACAGTAGTGTGCTGTTGTTCAAGGAACATATGCATTCCTCACTTTCTAGTATGTTTGCAGAAAGAAATGACATTTAGATTAAGACCTGAGGAATAAGTAGAAGTGTTTAAAGCAGTGCATGTGGTGACGTTGTGATGTTCTCCCCAGATCCCCTTTCACGAATGAAGGACTTACATCTTTAGCTGGCAAAAATGAAGTTGGCTGACAGCATCAAGCTGTCAGGCCTCTCCAGAAATTAAATAAATCTTGGGACAAAGAGAGTTGCTTTATCCACATTTTTCAATTTGGATGCCTTTACTTTTGTTGTTTGCCTGATTGCTCTGGCTAGGACTTTCAGTACTATGTTGAATAGGAGTGGTGAGAGTGGGCATCCTTGTCTTTTTCTAGTTCTTACAGGGAATGCTGTCAACTTTTCCCTATTTAGTATGACGATAGCTGTGGGTTTGCCATATATGACTTTTATTATTTTGAGATATGTTACTTCAATGCCTAGTTTGTTGAAGGTTTTTATCATTAAGGAATGTTGGATTTTATCGAAAGCTTTTTCTGCATGTCTTCTGGTGATCATATGGATTTTGTTTCTAACTCTGCTTGTGTGGTGAATCACATTTATTGATTTGTGAATGTTGGACCATTATTGCATCCCTGGAATAAAACCTGCTTTATATGATAAATTATCTTTTTGATGTGCTGTTGAATTAGATTTGCTGATATTGTGTTGAGGATTTTTGTATCTATGTTCATCAGAGATGTTGACCTGTAGTTTTCTTTTTTAGTTGGTGTCCTTGCCTCTTATCAGAGTTACACTTATTTTATAGATTTAATTAGGGAGGAATTCCTCCTCCTTGATTTGTGGAATAATTTCAGTAAGATTGGTACCAGTTCTTCTTTGTATGTATAGTAAAACTCAGCTGTGAATGGAAGATATTTTATTACTGATTCAATTTCATTACTTATTATTGGTATGTTTAGGATTTTTTTTCTTCCTGGTTCAATGTCAGGAGATGGTATGTTTCTAGAAATTTATCCCCTTTTTCTAGGTATAAAGTGCTAATAAAGTCTACAGTAGTATGCTGTAGCAATATCCCAGACCTTCACATTCACTTACAACTCACCCACTGATTCACCCAGAGCAACTTCTAGTCTTACAGGCTCCATTCATTATAAGCACTTTATACAGGTGTAGCATTTTTATCTTTCATGCCATATTTTTACTGTACCTTGCCTATGCTTAAACGTGTTTACATACACAAATACCTTTGTGCTACAATTGTTTACACTATTCAGTTCAGTAACATAATATACAGTTTTGTAGCCTGGGAGCAATAGGTCATATCATACAGCCTAGCTGTGTAACAGGCCATACCATCTAGTTTTGTGTAAGTACACTCTATGATGTTTATACAACGATGAGGTTGCCTAATAATGTATTTCTCCGAATGTATCCCCATTGTTAAGTGATGCATGGCTATATGAATTTCAAACAAAATGAAGTATTAGATGATCTGGGACTATAAAAGATAATAATTAAAGTACAAAGAGAAATCTTGTTTATTGCCTAAGGAGTACACCTCTAACTGTCTGGGGCTATAAGACAGGTACATTAAAAGTAGAGAAATAAGTCCTTGTTTTACATAAAATGAAGTACATTCAACCCTGTTCTCTAACTAAATGCAACAAAAAGTACCCAATTGATGAAATAGCTATTGAAATACTCTGAAAAGTAATTGTAGCAAGCAGGTTCACTTAGAAAACCAGAACTCAAAGTAATGCTGATTCAGTGATGAGTTTCCTATATTTGCTTTTTTTTCTATTATGCCCAGGCCTGGAATCAAATATAACTCAAACCCCAGAACTAAGCACCATTTGTGAACAGAAAAGATTCAAGACATTTCTTATTTATCTTACTTGAGAAGTGTACAAGAGTCTCACTAAAGGTCAGAGCTAGTAAGGAAAAATATCAGTTTTATTTTACTTTTTTCCCCAATCTTTTCTACCCAGGCAGGCAATCTCAAGGCAGCAAAAGATGTGGCAATGATAAAATTAGGGGCACAGAATAGGCCCTAAATTCCAGAGGAAGGGAAACTTTATCTCTGACTAGGGGAAATGTAATACAAAAATCGTGAAGAGACTCTTCGTGGCTTTTTCCTGTCTCTGTCATCTCATTCCTTGGCAACAGAGATAGCTAAAACCATTAGAAGTACATAACCAAGCTCCAGTTTTTAGTGAGACATCCACAGAAGAGGGACATTGGGATCTGGCATGTATTAAGGAGAAGCGCACAAGGAAAAATCGCAACAAAACTATAGCATGAAACTGAGTGTGAACTCAAGCACTCACTAACAAACTACTCATGTGTCAATCTGATAATAAATATCATATCAAAAGCTTTTCAAATTGAACTAGGGGATAGACCACCAGCCACGCTGTAGACTGTCCACCAGTTGTCACATAAAATGAAAGAACACTGCAAACACATTCAAAACAAACTGAAATTAGAATGTTCAGTACGCACAAGACAGGTTAGAAATTTCAGTCTGTTTTTTTTTTTCACTGCAAGCTCTGCCTCCCGAGTTCACACCATTCTCCTGCCTCAGCCTCCCGAATAGCTGGGACTACAAGCGCCCGCTACCAGGCCCGGCTAATTTTTTGTATTTTTGCTAGAGATGGGGTTTCACCATCTTAGCCAGGATGGTCTCGATCTCCCGACCTCGTGATCCGCCTGCCTGGGCCTCCCCAAATGCTGGGATTACAGGCTTGAGCCACCATGCCTGGCCCCTAGTCTGTTCTTAAAATGAGATGATTGTCTGCTGAAACAGAAAAGACAACAACAACAAACATTTTCTTTAGAAATAAAACAAAATACAACGTAGTATTCAAAATACTGAGGATAAAATTCAAAATCATTTGACATACAAAGAAATAGAAAAATTTCAACAACTTTCAAGGGAAAAGATAACTAAAAGAAGCCAGTACTGAGATGAAACTGATCTCACCAAAGGCTCTAAAGTAACTACTGTAACTGTATTATAAGAAGTTAGGTAACTCACTCTTGAAATGAATGTAAAGGCAGCACATATCAATATGCAAATAGAAATAAAACAAAATAACTGAAATACAAATTCACTTGAGGGCCGGGCGTGGTGGCTCACGCCTGTAATCCCAGCACTTTGGGAGGCCAAGGCAGGTGGATCTCTAGGTCAGGAGATCGGGACCATCCTGGTTAACATGGCCAAACCCTGTCTCTACTAAAAATACAAAAAATTAGCCTGGTGTGGTGGCGGGTGCCTGTAGTCCCAGCTACTCGGGAGCATTTGAGGCCAGCAGTTCGAGACCAGTCTGGCCAACACGGTAAAACCCCATCTCTACTAAAAATACAAAAATTAGCTGGGCGTGGTGTCTGGCGCCTGCAATCCCAGCTACTTGGGAGACTAAGGCAGGAGAATTGCTTGAACCCTGGAAGCAGAAGTTGCAGTTAGCCAAGATTGTGCCATTGCACTCCAGCCTGGGTGACAAGAACTGAACTCCGTCTCAAAAAAAAAGTAGCCCTAAATAATCAATAAAAAATCAATAAGGGTATATATAAACTGAAAAGATTAGCAAAGACTTGTACACTGAAAACAAGAAAATATCACTGAAATAAATTAAAGAAGGCACAAATAAATGAAAACACATTCTGTTATCATAGATTGGAAGATTTAATTTTCTTATGATGAAAATGTCACACAGAGGCATCTACAGATTCAATGTAACCCTTATCAAAATCCCAATAATGTTCTTGCAAAAATAGAAAACCCATCCTAAAATTCACGTACAATCATAAGGGACCCCAAATAACCAAAGCATTCTTGAAAAAGAAGAATGAAGTTGAAGGATTCACTTTTCCTGATTTTAAAATATTATTCCAATTTTATCATTACACAAACATATATCAAAACATCACACTATACCACCATAAATACGTAAAATTATTTCATGTCAGTTAAAAACAAAATAAAACTTTAAAAAATTAATTACAAAATTACATTAATCAAAACAGAGTGGTATTGGCATAAAGAAAGTCATACAGATCAATGGAATAGAATAAAGAGCCAACCTGGAAATAAACCCTAAAATGTCAAATGATTTTCGATAAAGGTGCCAACACCATAAGTTAAAGAAAATGCAGTCTTCTTATAGATGATTTTGGAAAAACTAGATATCCACATGCAAAGGAGTAAAGTTAAATTCTTACTTTATATCATAACAAAAATTAACTCAAAATAGATCAAAGACATAAATATAAGACATAAAACTGTAAAACTCTTAGAAGGAAACTTTCATGACAATGAATTTGGCAATGATTTCTTGAATATGACACCAAAAGCACAGACAACATAAAAAAAATAGAGTAATTTGGATGTCTCAAAATTTTAAAATTTGTAATTCAAAGCACACTAACAAGAGAGTAAAAATCTCCAAATACCTTAGAAAATAAATAACACAACTGTATATAATCCACCCATCAAACAAAAGTTGCCAAAATAAATTTCTGTCACCCAGGTTGTAGTGCAGTGGCACGATCTTGGCTCGCTGCAACCTTTGCCGCCTGGATTCAAGCAATTCTCCTGCCTCTGCCTCCCGAGTAGCTGGGATTACAGGCGCCTGCCACCCACCGGGCTAATTTTTGCATTTTTAGTAGAGACAGGGTTTCACCATCTTGGCCAGGCTGCTCTTGAACTCCTGACCTCGTGATCCACCCACCTTGGCCTCCCAAAGTGCTGGGATTACAGGCGTGAGCCACCACACCTGGCCCCATGAATCCTAACTTATTATTTAAGTAAATGTAAATAGATTAAAAACTCTAAAAGTTGGAGATTGGCGGAATTGATTTTTTCCTTCCTTTTTTAAAAAACTTTTATCTTAAGTTCAGGGGTACATGTGCAGGTTTGTTACATAGGTAAATGTGTGTCACAGGGGTTTGTTGTGCAGATTAATTCATCACCCAGTTATAAAGGCCAGTACCCTCTCCCTTCTCCCAGACTCCACCCTCCAATAGGCCCCATTGTGTCTGGTTCCCCTCTATGTGTCCATATGTTCTCATTATTGAGCTCCCAGTTATAAGTGAGAACATGCAGTATTTCATTTTCTGTTCCAGTGTTAGTTTGCTAAGGATAATGGCCTGTATCTCCATCCATGTCCCTGCAAAGGACATGATCTCATTCTTTTCTATGGCTGCATAGTATTCCATGATGAATATGTACCATATTTTCTTTATCCAATCTATCAGAGGAGCAGGAAAATAACATAGTAAATGTATTATCCATTCATCTCTGCTTAAACCATTTCACACTCTAGAACCTTTAAATCTTACTGAAAATTTTCAATGTACGTTAAAAAGTAAAATGCACTGGGGATGTCCATCGAAAACTAATAGAAAGATTCTTCTACACAATCAATATATAGTTATTTCCTTTGTCTCCCACTTTTTTTTGGTTTTCAATTTGCAGTCACTATATTTTCTTTATTTTGATGAATATAGTAAATATCTAAAGTCTGAGCATAGAAGCAATGCTGCTCTGGCTTAAGTAGCAAAAGATGACCTAATAGGATATTCCATCTTAAATTTTGTTTCACAGTTGAGCATGAATTGCATTCTGAAAACTGGGCTACATAATTTGGTTGATTTATTACATTTCCTGATGTGTCAGCCTAAAATCAATAATAGAGGATTTGAAGAAGTCCAGTCTTTTTTTGAGGTAGAGTCTCGCCCTGTCGCCCAGGCTGGAGTGCAATGGCACGATCTCGGCTCACTGCAAGCTCCGCCTCCCGGGTTCATGCCATTCTCCTGCCTCAGCCTCCCAAGCAGCTGGGACTACAGGAGCCCACCACCACCCCCGGCTAATTTCTTTGTATTTTTGGTAGAGACGGGGTTTCACCGTGTTAGCCAGGATGATCTCGATCTCCTGACCTCGTGATCCGCCTGCCTCGGCCTCCCAAAGTGCTGGGATTACAGTCATGAGCCACTGCAAGAAGCCCAGTCTATGTCAATGACACCACCTGCTTTAAACTCAGTGGAGACCAACATCATAGGAAACTTTCAGATCCTATCTATGACGCACTCTATTATAAGTGTGACTTGAGACTGAGCAAAATAACAAATGTGGAAAGACATGCTTTTCAGAAAAACAAAGAGAACAATAGCATTTTAAGTCAATATCCAACATGAAAATGTAAACCTTGTGGTTTTGACATAGCCACTGTAGCTTTCAATTCTTTTAAAAAATGCAGAGGCTGTGAATTAGATTACAGAAGTAATTGGTATGTTACATTTTATAGTGTTATTTTTCTTCTGGGGTAATCATTTTGCAGGACATCTTGTCTAGTTTCTATTTGTTTACTAAGAACTGGAAGCTTGTATCTAATGCAAGCTTTACTATACTCTGCAACTTTACTATAATAGGTAGACAGTATTTTATAAAGAATTTGAAGAATGATTTGGAAAATAAGCCCAGCGTTACTATAAAAGGCATGATTCTTGGGGGTTTTGTGTTCAGTATGGCTCACTGTAAAATAGCCTTTTTAACTGTTTCATTTTTTCACATAGAAAATGTATGTTTTTGTGAACACCTGCAAAGCCTCTAAACATTGCTTGAGGAACTTCTATTTTTTAAAATTAGATTATAATCATCAATGACCACAGAGGCACTATTAACATCACTCAAATCTGCTAAAAGTGCCAAAAGTATAGCCCGGTATACAAGATTGCAAAACATTTTTTTGGGTCAAAAGGGTAAATTCAGTGGTTATGGAAGAGGGAAAAAAGAAATATACTTTGTTGTTACCAGCAGCTGAGCTGACAGTTTCCTGCAACACCTTTTTAGAGACAACATTTTTTCTAAGTTCACATTTCTTTGTGGGCATCCACACACACACCACTGACACACCAAGCCCCGGAAATGGACAGTAATCTGTAATAACAAAGCTGTATGGATTCAAGGGGAAGCTGCAACAACCAGTTTGGGCTCATATGCAAACAACAGTGTCTTCTCCTGATCTGTTATGGACAATTACCCCAAGAAGAACTCTCACCTGGGTATCGGTTTGGGTTTTGTGACTTTGTATGTGGGATCTAAAAGTCCAACTTCTGGAGACAGAACATAGAAAAGTGGTTGCCAGGGGCTGGGAGTAGAGGAAATGGGAATAGGTTGGGTAAAGGGCACAAACTTTCAATTATAAGATAAGCATGTTCTGGGAATCTAACTCTTACAGCATGGGTGGTGATGGATGTGTTGATTTCACTGTGATAATAGTAACAGTGTGTACATATATGAGATCATCATACCACATACCTTGAATGGATACAATCTTCATTTGTGCATTAAATATTTAAACATTTTTAAAAAATTTTCAGGTGCTGGCTCAGCTTATGCAGGTACTTAAGTTCTACCAAGATGCAAGATGTCTCATCACATCTTTTTTTTTTTTTTTTTCTTTGAGACGCAGTCTCGTTGTGTCACCCAGGCTGGAGTGCAGTGATGCGATCTCGGCTCACTGTAAGCTCCGCCTCCTGGGTTCACACCATTCTCCTGCCTCTGCCTCCCGAGTAGCTGGGACTACAGGTGCCCGCCACCACACCCGGCTAATTTTTTGTATTTTTAACAGAGACAAGGTTTCACTGTGTTAGCCAGGATGGTCTCAATTTCCTGACCTCGTGATCCGCCCACCTTGGCCTCCCAAAGTGCTGGGATTAGAGACGTGAGCCACCGCGCCTGGCCCTCATCACATCTCTTAAGCCACTTAAAGGGTTACCCCTTCACAATAACATTTTGTGATCTTTGTGGTTTCTGAGTTTCTGTGGGTAAACTGCAAATCACATAGTCTGTGAGGAACTAGAATTTGAAGCTAGACACATCTGGACGGAATAGATTTGCCACTTTCTATATCTATGCACCCTTGGACAAGTTGCATAATTCCTCAAAGTTTCTTTTGACACACGTTATTTATATCACAGATTTACTATAAGATTAAGTAACATGTGTAAAGGACATTATACAATGTTTGACACACAGCAATTCTCTAGATATGTTAGGTTGCTTTCTTTTTGATGTATGTTCTAGTACACAAAACCAAAATAAGCCAAATTTTAAGTAAATGAAATACCTAATTTCTGAAATATATAGGCAATATAATTTGTGTATCACTGAATCAAGTTATGAGTTTCGCATCAATACCAGGTTACATTAATCATAACATTATTTATTATTATTGTTATTAATCATAACAAGCAATCATTACATTACTTGTTAATTATAACAAGAGTAACATTTTTGTTATGATTAGGATGGCTTTGGCAAGTAAATGCTTCCCTTAGCTCGCTTTCTTTCTTCTTTCTTTCTTTTTCTTTCTTTCTTTCTTTCTTTTCTTTCTTTCTTTCTTTCTTTGTTTCTTTCTTTCTTTCTTTCTCTTTCTTCCTTCCTTCCTTCTTTTTCTTTCTTTCTCTTTTTCTTTCTTCTTCCTTTCTTTTTTCCCCTCCCTCTCTTCCTTCCTTTGCTTCCTTCCTTCCTTCCTTCGCTTCCTTCCTTCCTTCCTTCCTTCCTTCCTTCTTTCCTTCTCCAGTGTCTTAAAATTGAGGTGGGTTTTACATCCACTGAAAGGAAATTTTTCATGCTGCTTACCAATCACTCTACCCATGACATGCCTTTTCTTCTTATATATAATTCCATGGGTTACTTTGGTCTGATCTAGAACTTTATTTAAATGTAATCATATAGTATGTATTATTTTGTGCCTATATTTTCACTCAGCACAAAATGAGATTCATCCATATTGATTTACATATCACTAGTTTATTTATTTTTATTGGAGAGTGGTACACAATTGTACAAATATATCAGAGTGTCTTTATCCATTCTCTTCCATTTGTTGTTGTTGTTGATGTTTTTGAGACAGTCTCACTCTGTCACCCAGGCTGGAATGCAGTGGCACCATCTTGGCTCACTGCAACCTCCGCCTCCCGGGTTCAAGCGATTCTCCTACTTCAGCCTTCCGAGTAGCTGGGATTACAGGTGCCTGCCACCAAGCCCAGCTAATTTTTGTGTTTTCACTAGAGACGGGGTTTCACTATTTTGGCCGGGCTGGTCTTGAATTCTTGACCTTGTGATCCACCCTCCTCGGCTTCCCAAAGTGCTAGGATTGCAAAAGTGAGCCACTGCGTCTGGCCATTCCCTTCCATTTTTGCACTTATTTTTTGTTCGTGTTTTAGTTTAGAAATTACTATAGATCACTGTTGAGCAGATAAAAAGTTTCAGGTAAAGTTAAGATAATTAGTAATTCAGAATATCCCCAAGATAAATGATATGTATTATTTCTCAAACTTTTTAAAATTTTTAGAGTAATGGTCAGAAAACTACAGGCTATGAGTCAAATCTGGCACTTCACATGTTCTTGTAAATAAAATTTCATAGAAACACAATCATGCCTATTCATCTATAAATAATTTAAGCCTTCTTTCACATTACCATGGCAGAGTTGAGTAGTTATGAAAAAAAATGTATGACTCTAAAAAATGTCTATTTGATTCTTTACAGAAAAAGTTTTCCAACCCCTGTCCTGGAATAATTATCAGACTGATTAATGCTATATGACCTCTACAAGCCCATCAAATTATGTTCAGTGAGTTTGTTACAGCCAGTTAGACGGGCATGAGTGTGATGGGAAAGGGCTCTCCTCCCACCCCCACCCACTAGGAATACAGGAGATCATCAGGTGATGGTTCAGCAGCTATCACATTGCTTATCTAAAAATGACAATTTGGCAGCCAGTGCCAGGGAGAGACAATAGAGGTCACACTAACGTGTTATTTGAAAGCAGGCTCCAGAAAGAGGCAATTTCCCAAACAGATAAAAAACACTTGAGATTGGTAATCGGCTTCCAATAAAATCTCAGGTATTGGGAGAGTGGGACCGGGTATGTGTATTAAGAGACAAAATGGCAGAGTATGACCTTCCGCAGGTATTCCACTGGTAAAGGGAAGAAAGCCTCAGATGCGCATGTGAACAACTTCCTAAACACACTTCCCAAGCCTAAGGAGAGCACTGTGCATGACGGCAGCCCACCCAAAGGGATGAAACATGGGAAAGGGGTGCAAGATGCCAGGCGTGGGCCAGCATACAAAGTACTAGAATTTGTCCTTCAAGTTGCCTGCTTGGGTCTCCTCTAAGTGTACTTTCCTTTGCTTTCTGTTCTAAAGCTTTTTAATAAACTTCCACTCCTGCTCTGAAACTTGCTTTGGTCTCTTTTTTTGCCCTATGCCCCTCGGTCGAATTCTTTGTTCTGAGGAGGCAAGAATTGAGGTTGATGCAGACCCGTAGGGATTTGCTGCTGGTAACTCGGATACCTTCTACCCTAACAAGTTAAGATACAATAGTAGGCAATGGGTATGATATTACTCTATTTTTTATTTAAAAATAAGCACATCACTTTAGAGCTTTGGAAGTTATCCGGCAGTACAATGCATCCCAAAATGCTTAAAATTGAAAAAAAATTTATCTAGAATGTATCAAAATTATACCTTTGTTTTGAAGTCATGGTGCATTTTCTTTTACCAAACCTTGAGAACATCTAATGCATAGTATTTTTTTTCTGCATTGTCAGTCAAGAAGAGTCAAATATAAATATGCTAAGCTTTTGTTAAATTTTTTTATTTTTTCATAATTTTGAACTATTACTTTTACATTTGCATGTGTTATTTAAGTGTTTCTCTTCCAGTGAACCAAATCAAATGCATTTGAAACAAGGAATGGCAGAAGTAAATATGTCAATATATGCATAACATAGAAATGTTAAAATACACTGGAATGTGACCACCCAACGGGTGGTCACTGCCTAGACAGAGCCGATTAATCAAGACAGGGGAACTGCAATGAAGAAAGAGTAATTCACACAGAGCCGGCTGTGTGGGAGACCAGAATTTTATTATTACTCAAATCACTCTCCTCGAAAACTTGGGGATCAGAGTTTTTAAGGATAATCTGGCGGGTAGGGGCTTGGGAAGTGGGGAGTGCTGATTTGTCAGGTTGGAGATGAATTCGTAGGGGGACGGAGTTCTTCTTTCTGACTTCTCCTGCATAGGACTGCAGAACTGGTTGAGCCAGATTACCAGTCTCAGTGGTGTCATCTGTTGCATTGGAACTCAGGGTCTGCAAAATATCTCAAGCACTGACCTTAGGTTTTGCAACAGTGATGCTATTCCCAGGAACAATTTGGGAAGGTTCAGACTCCTGCAGCCAGAGGCTTCATGGCTAATTTGTTAGGCCTACAAAGGCCAAAGGGTCCCCAGGAAAGATGGGGGTTTTTACAGGAAAGAGCTATTATCAATTTTGTTTCAGAGTTTACACTATAAACTAAATTCCTGCCCAAGGCTAGTTTGGCCTACACCCAGGAATAAACAAGCAAAGCTTAGAAGTTAGAAGATGAGGTCGGTTAGGTTTGATCTTTTTCACTGTCATAATTTCTTCAGTTATCATATTTGCAAAGACGGTTTCAATCACATCACACAAAACTCAGAAAATTATGAATTTCATGCACACAGATAGCCTTAATTCATCTCAATATACTTGCCAAGAAGATCGAAGTCCACAAAAATTTGAATGAGCATAAATTTGCATTGGCTTTGCGTATATTCACCAATATTATCTCCTTTCCTTCTAGTTATTGTTGGTATTTTGTATCATTAAATTAACAAAATAAAAGACTAAATGTAAATAACAGAATATTATGAAGACCAAAGAAAAGATTAAATGGGACAATGTTAATGCTTATAACTGTTCTCCTTAAAGTTTGATTTCTTACTGCTCTGTAATGGTTACTTAGGTATCATTTAGTAATTGTGCACAAATATCCATGGCCATCTAAAATGCAATTATAATCACATTTGTGGATATTTAATAGTCAATTTATAGTCATAATTGAAAGCACAAAGAACAAGTTGTTGCTTAATTACTATGTGACAGACTGTATTTTGTACTTTTGTGTATATTTGATACTGTAGTGCTTTTGACCAGTATGCTGCATTAAAATACAAACACAATTTTATTTCAGATGTTACTTATTACATAGTGTCTGCAACTGCTAAGTATCATTTGGCCAAAAAGCAAATACAGAGTTACTAGATGAAACCTCCCTGAGGAAAAACATTAAAAGATTGCTATTCTCAAAGATTCAAATATGAGACTGAAATGGGCCATGGGTTAAGAAAAACAACCTAGGCCATGGGTTAAGAAAAACAACCTAGGGGCCATGAATTAAGAAAAACAACCTAGGGGCCATGGGTTAAGAAAAACAACCTAGGCCATGAATTAAGAAAAACAACACCAGGTGGCCATGGGTAATTGAGAAAAACACCCAATGTTCCCGGAATTCAAACAGAAAAACAATTCCAGGAAAACCCCCCAAGCCGACAAGCCCCAATCATCTCGTGCCCTAAAGCTTTGTTTGAATTTCGCGCCTTGTTTGAATTTGTGGTGTTTTGCCTTTATAAGCAGCTTGTACCCAACGCTCGGGGTCCCTTGGCCATCTTTGTGCACGGAGGACCCTAGCGCGCTAGAAATAAAAGTGTCTCTCTGCTGTGATTTCGGTGTCGAGTGGTCCCTCGCGGCGACCCCTGCCCAGAGCGGGACTCTTTCGGGGGTTCCAACAAGACACCTACATCCTACAAAGTGATATAAAATGTTTTGGTATTGAGTGGTATGAGGGTAATGTATGCAGCTACAATAAAGAAAAAAATTAGATATATTTATCCTTTTGCACTGTATTTAATAGTACCATAAAGAAAAAAATTAGATATATTTATCCTTTTGCACTGTATTTAATAGTACCATAAAGAAAAAAATTAGATATATTTATGCTTTTGCACTGTATCTGATAGTACCATCAAGCAATATCACTTTTTTTACAGCACAACCTGAGGCTACTACTTTTTAAGATTCGACAAAATAATCTCTCTCTCTCTCTCTTTTCTGTCATTACACTGTAGTATTCTTGGGGATAACAGAGTTGCTTAAAGACATCTTAACTTCTAACCTTTTGGGATATTTCTTTTTCTGAACAGACTATATCCCATAACATAATAGCTAGAAATTTAGTCTAAAATATTTACTACAGCAGTATGAAAGAAGTAATCGAATTCTAATACATAAAGAGACAAAAGAAAAAATTATTTACTTTAAAAGTGTAATTTTGTTTTCATTAAAAAGGGGGGAACCTCAGATTTACCTCAGTGTTTCCTTTGATGCAAATACCATATTGAAGACTAACATTATTTCAGCCATGGCATAAAAATGTATTAACCACAAGTTTAAAACCACAGAGGACTTCAAGTTAGACTTCATAACTTCACATTGAAATTTAATTTCATTTTGTAGTTTATATTTTTATGAACTTGGAGGGAAATTAAGCTAAAATATGTAGTAATTAAACATCAATTATATGTTCGACTTTAAGTATGCATGGGAATTGAGAAGAAGGGAGAGGGTGGATCTTATTTAGCTTTTTCTTCATAATATCTAGCACAGTTCCTTGTATATAGTAGTAATCAATATAGTTTTGCTGAAAGATAAATGAAAGAATGATCATTGTATTAGTTATCTATTATTGTGTAACTAATGATCCAAAAACTTAATGTCTGAAATGTTTATTATCTCATATTTTCTGTGGATGACGAATACTAGAATGGCTTATCTGAGAGTCCTCTGGTTTAGGGTCTCTCACAAGCTTGAAATCAAGTTGTTGGTATAGGATGAGGGTCTCCTCTGAAGGCTCAGCTAGAAAAGGATCCACTTGCAAATTTATATGGTTGTCAGAAAAATTCAGTTTCTTAGGGCCTGGATTCCTAACTGGCTTTAGCTGGAACCACCATCACTTCTTTGCCACGTGAGTCTCCATGACCTGACAGCTTGATTTATAAAAGTGTGAGATTTGGGAAGGCAATAAAGAGAGTTTGCTAGCAAGACAGAAAGTCACAATCCTTTGTAACTTAACTACAGAAGTGACATCCCTTCACCATAGCCATATTGTATTGTGAAAAGCATGCCAGTAGCTCCAGTAAACATTAAGGGAAAGGATTTAAACAGGCTGTGAATACTGTAAGGTCCTCTGAACGGGCTACACCATGGTCGAGCCATTGTGACCCCTGTGACCCACACGTACAGGCCTCCTGGAGTCACAAAGCCTGGAGCAACAGGAGAACCACTAAAGAAGAAGAAACAGCTAATTCCTGCCTTAACTGATTAACCAACCCTGCAACAGTCCACCATTGTGATATGTTCCTACCCTACCCTAACTAACCAATCGACCTTATGATATTGTGCATTGTGACATCCCCCCACCTCGTGACTATGCACCTTGTGACATTCTTCTTCTGTCTGAAAAAACTGCTCCTAACTGTAACTTTCCACTACCTACCCCAAACCTATAAAACCAGTTCCACTCCCACCACCCTTTGCTGACTCCTTTCTCAGACTCAGCCCACTTGCACCCAAGTGAATAAACAGCCTTGTTGCTCACACTAAGCCTGCTCAGGTGGTCGCTTATATGGATGTGCTTAACAAATACCAGTAGTTAGAAATCATTGGGGACCATCTCTATTTAATATATTAAACACAGAAGAAAATTCTTACCATGCAGAAACCCTTCCAATTCAAAATAATGAGTCAAAAAATTTAAAATAGAAATTAACAAATATTTACTATAAAGTACAAATTATGTGATAAGTGAGGATTAATCTCTGATTTTTTTTTTTTTTTTTTTTTCGAGACAGAGTTTTGCTCCTGTTGCCTAAACTGGAGTACAATGGCACAATCTCCACTCACAGCAACCTCCATCTCCTGAGTTCAAGTGATTCTCCTGCCTCAGCCACCTGAGTAGCTGGGATTACAGGCATGGGCCACCATGCTCAGACAATTTTTTGTATTTTTAGTAGAAATGGGGTTTCACCATGTTAGCCAGGCTGGTCTCAAACTCCTGACCTCAAATGATCTGCCCGCCTCGGCCTCCCAAAGTGCTGGGATTACAGGTGTGAGCCATAGCACCTGGTCCTGATTTCATTTTTATCTTGCTCACATTCCTACCTAAGGGGGCCGGGGAGTCATGTCCCATAAACCATAAATTCTCATCAGATGGGTTTTATTTAACCCTGTATATCATGACTTATTTTCCAATCTGACTCTGGCATAACAAGGAAGAAAAAATATTTTGCCACATAACATGTTTCTCTGCCATATCTTGAAATGGCCCTGCAAATCTATCCCTTGTGGGAAAAATCCACATTCTGTAGAGAATACTCTTTTCCTTTTGTTTTCCTTTTTTCCTTTCCAGATCCAGGAGATAATCAACTAAGAGCCAGGCACTCTTTTAGGTCCAATAAGAAACACTCTACAATTTGCTCTCTCTGAAGCCTGCTATCTGAGAGCTTCCTCTCTGCAATAAAACTTGGTCTCCACAATCTTTTATCTTAATTGAACATTTCCTTTCTATTGATCTCAGGTCTTCAGATAAACAACCAATTGTCAACCAGAAAATGTTTAAATTTACCTATAGCCTAGAAGCCCACCTGCTTTGAGTTGTCCCACGTTTCCAAACCAAACCAATGTATTTCTTAAATGTATTTGATTCGGCTGGGCACAGTGGCTCATGCCTGTAATCTCAGCAATTTGGGAGGCCAAGGCGGGCGGATCACCTGAGGTCAGGAGTTCGAGACCAGCCTGGCCAACATGAGGAAACCCAGTCTGTACTAAAAATACAAAAAAATTAGCCGGGCATGGTGGCGGGTGCCTGTAATCCCAGCTACTCGGGAGGCAGAGGCAGGGGAATCACTTGAACCCGGGAGGCAGAGGTTGCAGTAAGCTGAGATGGTGCCATTGCACTCTAGCTTGGGGGACAAGAGAGATACTTCATTTCAAAAAAAAAAAAATGTATTTGATTGATGCCTCCCTAAAATATATAAAACCAAGCTGCACCCTGACCACCTGGGGCACATGTTCTCAGGACTCCTGAGGGCTGTGTCATGGGCCATGGTCACTCATATTTGGCTCAGAATAAATCTCTTAAAATATTTTACAGAGTTTGACTCTTTTCGTCAACATAAGTGATGTATAAAATAAATGCATTAAAATTCAGAGACAATTTATAAAGAGATTTAAATTTTGATTTTAATTAAGCTTAAACAATATTGAAATACATGATAGTTAACCTAATTAGGCAAAAATTAATTGCATACTGGCAAAAAAGGTTGCTCAGATTCTGTTCTTTCAGTTCAGAACCAGCACCCATCCTTCTCTAAGAAATTCTAATAGAAAGCAGACTTGCTATTAGAAATAGTTAATTCTAATTTCTGCTACAGAACTCTGAAAAGTAGCTTAGCTGTAACAAGCTCATAATGATTATTCACCCAACCTAATTAATGTAAAATGCAAGAGGTTGACACATACCCTCTTTATTCCCTACAAATTAAAAACAAATCTCTAATCTCATTAATTGATGGTTTACATCCTGTTGACAAAGTTAACAGTTGCTGTGCCTACTAACCTGCATTCTTTTTGTAGCAAAAGCAGTTTCTACTTTATAATATGTCTCTTTGTTATGGGAGAATTTGGATGCGTTCCACAGGAAGCCCTAATTGTTACAGGTAAATCTACACTTAGAAATTTTAGAGTGTTTCATAGGATAGAAAATTTCCATTTATTTCAAATAACATACAGTTTTTTTGTTTTTTGTTTTGAGACAGAGTTTCACTCTGTCGCCCAGGCTGGAGTGCAGTGGCGCAAACTCGGCTCACTGCAAGCTCCGCCTCCCGGGTTCACACCATTCTCCTGCCTCAACCTCCTGAGTAGCTGGGACTCCAGGCGCCCGCCACCACGCCCGGCTAATTTCTTTGTATTTTTAGTAGAGACGGGGTTTCACCGTGTTAGCCAGGATGGTCTCAATCTCCTGACCTCATGACCCGCCCGCCTCGGCCTCCCAAAATGCTGGGATTACAGGCGTGAGCCCCCGTGCCTGACCCTATTCACAATTTTTAAGAATGCTAAATTTTACTTCTGAATTGGCTTTTGTGATGAATAAACATTTGGTAGGTTGAGACTGCGTAGATATAAACATGTTAATTAATTAAAATATTTCTCAGAGTTTATAAAATCATATGATTGTTTCAGAGGGCCCCTGAGGTTTTCACCATAGTTGTTCTTATACCTGACTGACTACTACAAATAATGGGGGAGCTTTTAAAAATTACCTGTGCTGGCCAGGCATGATGGCTCATGCCTGTAATCCCAGCACTTTGGGAGGCCGAGGCGGACAGATCACGAGGTCAAGAGATCGACATCATCCTGACCAAGATGGTGAAACCGCGTCTCTACTAAAAATACAAAAATTAACTGGACGTGGTGAGGCGCACCTGTAGTCCCAGCTAGTCAGTAGGCTGAGGCAGGAGAAGGGCTTGAACCCAGCAAGCAGAGGTTGCAGTGAGCCGAGATCCCCCACTGCACTCCAGTCTAATTTCTAACACTCGAAATTTTAAAAAACATAAGGAAATGATACAAGTTTTTTTGGTGCCACTTTGCCAGCTGGAGACCTCTTTGGCCAGTGATGCCCCTGCCCAGGGCCTCACTGGACTCCAGGTTCACCACAGGAGGTACCCTGCCTGCTCAGCCTAACGGGTTGTGTGTTGCTTGCACTCCTACCTGAATCCTGTGCTTGCCATGGGATCTGCCCAGCCTGTGGCTGGGCCAGAGTTGCTGCTACCTTCGTCTGTCTTGGGCGCCAGTGTCTGGACAAGGGGAACATGGTGGTGCCTGACAAACTTGGAGACACCAGCAAACTTGAAGGCCCAAAGTGGATGTTATTCCTGCTGTCCGCAGCTTGGCGGACAAGGGAGTGTTAACAGCTCTTTAAGCCCCATTGCCCCACTCCGGCCCACAGCTCCTGAGGTGGCCTGGCCCGCTGCTGCTTCCCATTGTGTGGGGCAGTGGCCCTGCACCAGTGGAGGGTGAAGGGCTACAGTGTTACAGCCTTTTTTTGTACTCGCATTTGGCAGGTCCTAAGTTCCTGTCCTGCATCCAGGAAGAATGGGGTTACAGTGACAACCAGGGATTGAGCGGAGTGGAGAGTTTCATTGTGCGACAGAACAGTTTTCAGCGGAGAGGGGAACTGAGGGAGCAGCCCCCTACCTGAAGCTAGGTAGCTCCCCCAGCAAGTGTGGCTGAGTCCAAGGCTTTTATAGACCCAGAACTGGGGTGGTGTGGTCCATAAGTAACACTGCAAAAGGCAACATTCAATTGTTTAAACTGGATTTAAACACTTACTCAGAAAGAACCAATGAGGAAAGAGGAGGCAAATAGGAATAGATATTTTCACTCTGGGTCACAGGCTTCACCTGGTACCAGCAACCCAGTTTTCAGGCATCAAGCTGTTTTTGGTTTGAAGGTGGGGTTTCACTGGGGACCCGATCCTGTCTGCCTAAGATTTGTCTTTCACCTCCCTCTATCATAAAGATGTGTTCTGGGTTTTCCTAAGATAATGGTGGTTAGCTAAATCTTAGTCTCTCTGCAAATCCTGTGAAAAGTCATACAGATCAATAAAGATAACAAATATAACCACAAATAACCCACACGTTCATGCTAACAAGAAAGTAGAGAATACTACGTGTTTTATATTACCTGGAATTACATAAACAAACAACAAATTCCAGCAGAGCTCATTTTAGAGCTCTTGAAATAAGCCTGATGAAGCAGGAGGAGGTTAAAGGGAAGGTAGACAGTTTTATGTCTGAAGAGACTGAAAAAAAGAGAAGAGAGCAGGGAGCCTTACAGAATAATAATTTAAAAAACGTAAAACAAGTTGAAAACAAAGCAGCACTGAGACATTTTCCCTCACCTATGAGAAAGACAAAAATTCAAAGTTTGATCACTCTCCTTTCTGTGATGCTATGAAACATTAAGTAGTATCCTATATTGCCAGTGGCAGAGCAAAGTTGTGCATTTTACGGAAGGAAATCTGGCAATATTTACCGAAACTGCCAATTGATCCAGCAATCATACTTCTGAAAACATACCTCATAAATACACCTGCATGTGCACAAACTGACAAGGTTTTAGCTAGATCAGTGATTCTCCACGGAGTGAGAAGGAGTCATCTTGCTTTCCTTCATGAGCTATTTGGCAATGATTGGTGACATTTTGGTTGTCATAATCCGGGGAGAGGGTGTTACTGGCATGTACTGGGTAGCTGCCAAGGATGCTTCTGTATATCCCACCATGCACAGTGCAGGTCACCACAGCAAAGAATTACATGGTCCCATATATTCACAATTCTGAATTTGAGAAACTTTGATACAGATCAATCATTTTATTTATATGATAAACTATGTTAGTTTCTATAATTCATATCTTCTGTTTTCCTTTTCAACTTTAGGAACATTTTTGCAGCTCTAGTCAGCATTTATGGTTTAGGTTTGTTTTTCTTTAATTTCTATGTGATGGCAATGAATTTAGATGCTTACAAATATCTAGTGAGTTAAATATTTGAATTTTTACAAGATTTCAAGGAGATAAACATGTCCAAGTGCCAAAGCAAAAGCAATTGCAATCACACTTTGGCTGTCCCTTACTTAGCTTTTCGTAAATCTGCCCTGAAAATCTAATTTAGAGCTTTGAAAGCAGCAAAATGTAATTACATTTTTATTAGATACACAAACTGTAATTATAGTTTTCTTCTGTGAATATTCTAAAATGTGCTTTTAGAGCGTTCTTTAACACAAATGCTGCCTAAAGTGACAACTGCTTGAGGCAAAGAGGTTATGAACCACCACTGTAAAATTGTGAGAGCTGCAAGACTTATGCATGTGATCACTGTTCATGAAGCTCAAAATTTTTTCAAGTGTTTATTAAAAACAGCCAATCAACACATAAAACTTCAGAAAAGGGCCAGGTGCGGTGACACTTTTGGAGGCTGAGACTGGCAGATCATCTGAGGTCAGGAGTTCGAGACCAGCCTGGGCAACATGGTGAAATCCTGTCTCTACAAAAGTACAAACGTTACCTGGGCATGATGGTGGGTGCCTGTAATCCCAGCTACTTGGGAGGCTGAGGCGGAAGAATCACTCAAACCTGGGAGGAGGAGGTTGCGATGAACCGAGATCACACCACTGCAACCCACTCCAGCATGGGCGAGAGAACAAGATTCGATCTCAAAAAAAAATCATGAAAGTACAAGCTTATGCAACAACTGTAGTGTGGTAACAATCATATAACGCTTACATTTACTTCTCAATAACATACATACATGTCATATTTGAAAAAAATTTAAGATTTTTTCTATTTCTCCCAAAATGGATTGTACAAATGTTTATTTTTAGGAGACAACTTTCCCCTTCCAGCTCCATATAAAAGTGATTTGAAATAGAGAAAATTTCTTTCTTTTTTTTTTTTTTCTGAGACAGGATCTCTGTCACCTAGACTGGAGTGCAGTGGTGCAATCTTGGCTCACTGCAATCTCTGCCTTCCAGGCTCAAGCAATTTTCCTGCTTCAGCCTCCTGAGTAGCTGGGATTACAGGTATGTGCCACCATGCCCGGCTAATTTTTGTATTTTTGGTGGGGACGGGGTTTCACCATGTTGGCCAGGCTGGTCTTGAACTCCTGAGCTCAAATGATCCACACGCCTTGGCCTCCCAAAGTGCTAGGATTACAAGCATGAGCCACTGCTCCCAGCTGAGAAAAAGGTCCATTTTAAAAAGTCAAACATTCCCTCCTTTTCTTCCTCCTCCCCTTTCTCAATCTTTCCATTCCCCTTTAGCCTAACATCCTCATCATATACATGAATCTATACTCAGAGATGCAAATACCATATGTAGTTGAGATATGCATGTATTTCTACTTAACTATCAAAGCCTTTATGGAAATGGCAGTGTTCAAATAAAGCTTAAAAAATGAGAAACTAATTTTAGTTTTAGAAGCTTTGAACCTTCTGTAGGGATCTTCTAGTATGGCTATAATACTTTCAATTATAAGAATATCCATTGGTACAAAATAAAGATGTAATTAGCAGCTGGGTAGAAGAGATTGGGACAAATAGGAATTATGTGAATATATTTTATGTACTGTATGTATCCCCCTTGTCTGGAACTCAAATATATTGCATATGAGAACCTAAGTGAGAGGGACATAATCTGCTTTGAGAAAAATCATGATAAACTTATTTGTTTGTTTGTTTGAGACAGACCCTAGCTCTGTCACCCAGGCCCTTGTGCAGTGATGCAATCTTGGATCACTGCAACCTTCGCCTCCTGTGTTCAAGCGATTATACTGCCTCAGCCTCCCGAGTAACTGGGATTACAAGTGCCTGCCACAATCCCAAGCTAATTTTTGTGTTTTTAGTAGATATAGGGTTTCACTGTGTTGGCCAGGCTGGTCTCAAACTCCTGACCTAGTGATCTGCCCACCTTAGCCTCCCAAAGTGCTGGGATTACAAACATGAGCCACCGCACCCAGTCTCCACAATGTGTTTTAAAGCTGACCTGTGAGAGTCTTGATATTTTATTTGGAAAATTATATTCCCAAGTAAGAAATATGCTTTTTGCTATGTTTCTGATTTGGAGATAATCTAGACTAGTCTTTTTAAGTAAATGGATTCATAAGAGCTAAGTCAGACAATTATCTGCTTGTTTGGTAAATCTTTTACAATAAATATAGCTGAAAGCTTTAAGAGCATGAACGCAGGTTTCTAAGATAAGTATTTAAATAAATATAGTCTCTAATAATATACATTTTAATTTCAAAGCTATAAGTCAACAGCTCTTAGTAATACTGTAACAAACCTTTTATTATTGAAGAAAAATTCTGTTCTTTTTTAGCAAATCCTTAGAAAAACACTCGACTTTATGAAATCAATATATATTTGGCCGAGTGCAGTGGCTCATGCCTGTAATCCCAGCACTTTGGGAGGCCGAGGCGGGTGGATCACGAGGTCAGGAGATCGAGACCATCCTGGTTAACATGATGAAACCCCGTCTCTACTAAAAAACACACAAAAAATTAGCTGGGCAAGGTGGCAGGTGCCTGTAGTCTCAGCTACTCGGGAGGCTGAGGCAGGAGAATGGCGTGAACCCGGGAGACGGAGCTCGCAGTGAGCCGAGATTGCGCCACTACACTCCAGCCTGGGCGACAGAGAAAGATTTCCCATGAAAAAAAAATAGTAATAATAAATAAATATATATTTAACTTCAGTTGTATTTGAACAGGTATGTAAATATTTATTAATCTGTTTTGTTTTTTCTTCTTACAGTATATAATAGTTAGCACTGACTTGCCTTCTCAAAACACCTCCCATTTTCAATTGTCTCTCTTTCTCTGATGATTTTCATGAACCTCTGAGACCTGTGGATTCCACCTCAGTTGAACTTTCTAGCTGTGGTGAAATTGATAAATATGGAATGCACATTTTTGTTGCCATGGCCAACATCTAAAAATAAGAACATAACATTTTTCTTATCATTTATATTTGAATGTTCATTTCTTTATTCATTTAGCAAATATTGAGGGCTTTCATCGAAATGAAAGGTCCAGTTCTTGTCCGCACAGAGCTTTTAATCAGGAGGAACCAATTGACAATAAACTGCCAATACCACAACAGTCTTAAAAGTTTCACTGTGCTAACTTCCACCTTGGAGAACTATAGGAGGCCATGAGAGCTTAGGTCCTGGGAACCTGACTGCTAAGGATTCCAGAGGAAGAGACCAACACACGCAACTGAAGGCTGAGCAAAGTTTAACTGAATGTAGAGAAGGAGAAAGCTTTTTCTGCTCACCAGAGCAGCCCGTGGAAATGGTTCATGGTAAAAACTAAGTGGGCCCATTTGAGAAAGAATTTATGTGGTGGAGTGGAGGGAGTGGGAAGAGCTTGTCAATAAACAAAATGGGCAAAACAGGCAAGGGTGAGGCCATTCAAGATATGGTGAGGATTTGGGACTTACAATAATCAGAGACAACTCAATGTTTTATGAATGAAAGTCATGTTCTTTTTTAATGGTAAATTTATTGAAAGGGGATTAGAAAAGAAGTTAATGAAACTTCTGCAGTAGTTCAGGCTGTGATGGCTTGCCTAATGGTGAGGGAAAGATGTAGATTAAGATCAAGAAATGTCTTGCTAGTGTACATTGAAAGCTGTATGAAGTCATGAATGGCAACTAGAATCACTGAGCTTATCACTTCAGTGTTGAATACACACCCTTAACAAATATACATAATGTTTTAATCAATTTTCAGAAATCGCAGAGGGGTTTTTTGGTCTAAAATGAGAAAGATTGAAAGAATCACAGCGAAAATAATGTCACAAAACAATAATGATAAAGATCATTTGGATGTGGCAGTGAAGTGATGATACTGAACAAAAAGAGTATGTCTTTCACTGAAAGTTTATGCTTGCATACTTACTATTCAACTTAATCTCAGGATCACAGGGCCTACAAGTCATGCAATGAAAGCTATGTTGACCAAGAATTCCTGTTACTTTGGTAAATTTCCTCAGAACAATGATTGAGTTGTAATTAACATATCAGAATATCAGTAATTTTTGAAAACAGAATGTTTAATAAAATATGGTAAATAAGGCTGGGCGCGGTGGCTCAAGCCTGTAATCCCAGCACTTTGGGAGGCCGAGGCGGACAGATCACGAGGTCAAGAGATCGACATCATCCTGACCAAGATGGTGAAACCGCGTCTCTACTAAAAATACAAAAATTAACTGGACGTGGTGAGGCGCACCTGTAGTCCCAGCTAGTCAGTAGGCTGAGGCAGGAGAAGGGCTTGAACCCAGCAAGCAGAGGTTGCAGTGAGCCGAGATCCCCCACTGCACTCCAGTCTAATTTCTAACACTCGAAATTTTAAAAAACATAAGGAAATGATACAAGTTTTTTTGGTGCCACTTTGCCAGCTGGAGACCTCTTTGGCCAGTGATGCCCCTGCCCAGGGCCTCACTGGACTCCAGGTTCACCACAGGAGGTACCCTGCCTGCTCAGCCTAACAGGTTGTGTGTTGCTTGCACTCCTACCTGAATCCTGTGCTTGCCATGGGATCTGCCCAGCCTGTGGCTGGGCCAGAGTTGCTGCTACCTTCGTCTGTCTTGGGCGCCAGTGTCTGGACAAGGGGAACATGGTGGTGCCTGACAAACTTGGAGACACCAGCAAACTTGAAGGCCCAAAGTGGATGTTATTCCTGCTGTCCGCAGCTTGGCGGACAAGGGAGTGTTAACAGCTCTTTAAGCCCCATTGCCCCACTCCGGCCCACAGCTCCTGAGGTGGCCTGGCCCGCTGCTGCTTCCCATTGTGTGGGGCAGTGGCCCTGCACCAGTGGAGGGTGAAGGGCTACAGTGTTACAGCCTTTTTTTGTACTCGCATTTGGCAGGTCCTAAGTTCCTGTCCTGCATCCAGGAAGAATGGGGTTAC